>NC_057798.1:105408560-105743482 GCF_018294505.1 Triticum aestivum | reverse complement strand
TACTGATGAGTATGAAGATTTGGACGACACTGCGGCAGGCCCTACTACAACAAGCAACCCCGACAAAGCTGGCGCTCCTCCATCGACTTGAAATTCTTCAGGGGCGTTAGTCCTTAGTTTCACTCCTTTTGGTCACTTGATGACAAAGGGGGAGAAATCTGAGTTAGTCTTCAAGCGGGTCTATACTAAGGGCGTTTTTTAAGTTACAACTCTCGTTCTTTCGAAACTTTTATTGGATCGAGTTGTAATCTTAAACCCGATGGTGCCTTGATACTTTTGAATGGTGCTCTGATGCTTTTGATGCACCGAGCTCTGATACTTTTGATGTGCTATTCTGCATGCTTATTCCTCGTTAATATTATTGCACGCATGCTGAATCTCATTAGGCACCATATTTCATCATGCATTTCAAATTCTTCATATTATATATCAAATGCGTGTATGAATTACAAGATATAGGGGGAGATCTCCATGATTCAACTCTTCAAATGTGCATTGCCCCAAAAGCAAATTCCTCACTATGCACATATTCAGGGGGAGTTCTTCTATATCTTGCAATCAAATTCCTCAATATCAGTATTTACACTTCATATGTTTATCCCCGTTGAAAACTTAACCTATGTTGTCATCAATCACCAAAAAGGGGGAGATTGTAAGTGCATCTAGTGCCCCTTAGTGATTTTGGTGTATTGAAGACTATAGGTAAGGGACTGATGCGTTTGTGAGTGTACACAGGTCTATAAGTCTATGAGGAGTTTGATATTTACAGAGAAAGTCGATCCCTAAAAATGAAGTTCTTCGACTGAAGACTTTGATATTCTGAAGACTTTCTGAAGACTTTGAAAGTGAAGAAATTGGTGTGACCTTGAAGACTTGGTATTCACTTGAGGAACATGAAGCGTGAAGACTTTTGTTTTCGTAGTTTCATTTTCTCTTTCTTGAGTCATAGGAAACACCGTACTGTTAAAGGGGGTCGAGGAAATACTAAGGAAAAATTTCCATGTGATGCTCAACTCAAAATCCTACACCTACCAATCCCTTCGAGTGAAGCCATTGGAAATCTCATACAGTTCAGTCAATTTCTTCAGTGACAGAGACGCAGTTCTTCTGGTCACTGAGGACTTTGCTCTGACTGAGGAGTTAGCAATTCGCCAGTGCGAATTGCCTACACAGTGAGGAACATGATAGCCCTGAGGAATTTGAGAGTCAAATTTCCGACCGTTGTTGTGCTGCGCGTCGGCTGTCCCAAAATATCTTATCCACCTAACGGTCATATCATTGAAGGGCATTTATGTCTTATCATGTCGGGCTGCTCCCTAGGCTATAAATAGCCGCCCCCTACAACCACTAGTTGGTTGGCTGCTCCGACAGAACTTGACACTTGTCATTTGAGAGCAACCCATCCTCCGAGGACTTTGAGCGAAAATCATCAAGTGAGGAAAATCCCAAAACCAAACCCCCACAAACCCAAAGTGATTGAGCATCACTGAAGAAATTGATCCTGCGTGGATCCGACGCTTGTTACCTTTGAAGACTGTGCTTCTTCCAGACGGTTAGGCGTCAAGGTCTAGAGCATCCAAGAGGAATTGTGGATCGCCGAGTGACCAAGTCTGTGAAGGTTTGGAAGTCACCTGAAGACTTACCACGAGTGATTGGACGAGACCTGCGTGGTCTTAGTTCAAGGAGAATACGGTGAGGACTGGGTGTCCTGAGTTGCGGCTCAGAGACTGGGTGTCCGGGACTGCGTGTCCTCGAGTTTAAATACTCAGCCGCTCCAACCAGACGTACAACTGAGACAGCAGTTGGAACTGGTTTACCAAATCATTGTCTTCACCAACTAACTGGTTCTATTTCCTCAACTCTTTCATTTCCTCATTACTGTGTTGAATGTTGTTCATATCTGTGCTTGAAGACTTTGACTGAATACTTTCTCAATTTCCTCAGTTCAATTTCTTCAGTCTGTTTGTCTTCATCTTGTGTTATCTTGTGATTACACTTTCTGTACTCTGTGCTTGTCTTCATTTCATCATGATGACTATGCTTGTATTCTGTTATGCATACTTCTGAGTACTTATTCCGCTGCAAGTAGTTCTTCGCTAAGGAATTTCCTCACCAGCAAATTCCTCAGTGAAGAATTCATAAAAATCGCCTATTCACCCCCCCTCTAGTCGATATAACGCACTTTCAATAACAAGATGGGGTTTATATCATATTGCATGTGTTTATCCCTCTACATCATGTCATCTTGCTTAATGCGTTGCTCTGTTCTTATGAACTTAATACTCTAGATGCATGCTGGATAGCAGTCGATGTGTGGAGTAATAGTAGTAGATGCAGGCAGGAGTCGGTCTACTTGTTATGGACGTGGTGCCTATATACATGATCATGCCTAGATAATCTCATAACTATGCGCTTTTTTATCAATTGCTCGAGAGTAATTTGTTCACCCACCGTAATACTTATGCTATCTTGAGAGAAGCCTCTAGTGAAACCTATGGCCCCCGGGTCTATCTCTTATCATATTTGCTTTCATCTACTTTTATTTGCTTCTTTACTTTTTGCATCTATATCAAAAATACCAAAAATATATTTATCTTATCATACTATCTTTATTAGATCTCACTTTCGCAAGTGGCCGTGAAGGGATTGACAACCCCTTTATTGCATTGGTTGCGAGTTCTCAGTTTGTTTGTGTAGGTGCGTGGGACTTTTGAGGAGCCTCCTACTGGATTGATACCTTGATTCTCAAAACTGAGGGAAATACATACGCTACACTTTGCTGCATCACCCTCTCCTCTTGGAGGAAAACCAACACAAGCTCAAGATGTAGCAACAACCAACTATTATTTCTGAATACACAAAAATAAGAATTTTACATGTTTGCAGCACAGTGAACTGAACCCTTGGATAGCTTACTTCTTTATTCTTTCCAGAGACCTGTTCTACCATTTTAATCCAGAAGAAGTCAGCTGTCGGTGTCAAAACCGGCGGATCTCGGGTAGGGGGTCCCGAACTATGCGTCTAGGCGGATGGTAACAGGAGACAAGGGACACGATGTTTTTACCCAGGTTTGGGCCCTCTCGGTGGAGGTAAAACCCTACTCCTACTTGATTAATATTGATGATATGGGTAGTACAAGAGTAGATCTACCACGAGATCAAAGAGGCTAAACCCTAGAAGCTAGCCTATGGTATGATTGTTGTTCGTCCTACGGACTAAAACCCTCCGGTTTATATAGACACCAAAGAGGGTTAGGGTTACATAGAGTCGGTTACAATGGTAGGAGATCTACATATCCGTATCACCAAGCTTGCCTTCCACGCCTAGGAAAGTCCCATCCGGACACATGACGAAGTCTTCAATCTTGTATCTTCATAGTCTAGGAGTCCGGCCAAAGATGATAGTTCGGCTATCCAGACACCCCCTAGTCCAGGACTCCCTCATCAACTTTGACTCAAATGCCTCATATCAAGTTTTCCTCCAAGGTCCGACCTAACTGAGTTGTACTACTACTACTAGCACAAACACATAGGGTGGAGATTGCAGTACTCTCTCGGCAAAGCAAATAGTCAGCTTTAAACACTGCTATATGTACACGAACAACGACCAGTCATTTCACGAATCCACAAACAAATGTTACAAATTACCTGATGTTACTCCTCCACATAAGTGTCTCGTTTAAAGGTTCTCGCATGCATCATTTAGTGCAGACTCATGCTGTTGCTACCACTTACTCTATCTAAGACATATTGTAATCCACTAATCGATGACACTAATTATTATAACGGATCACCACAGGCCGGTGACCAACAAACCCGAAACGCTGGAAATGGCATTGCTAGATGGCCAGCATGAGATTCACCACAGCTCGACAGGGGTGGGCACACAAAACATGAGACAACAGCCCGTGAATCATCCTAAGTTCCTAACACAAGCAGAAAACAAATACTAGTACTAGAAAAGCATATTTCTTTAGAACAACACAACACCTTAACTTTTTTAACTTATATTCCTACTAGAAAAAAGAACAACATGATATATGAGACATCACAAGTCAGAACCCGCATTCAAGGAAAATTGGGAAAAGGGACAGAGAGAAGGACACTTCTAAGCTTAGCAAGGTTTGACTCAACTGCCTCATCTCAAGTCTGCCTCCAAGGTCCAACCTGATTGAAGATGTACTACTAATACTAGCACAGACACAAAGGGTGAAGATTATAGTACTCTCTTGGTAAAGCAAACAGACAGTTTTAAACAATGAAAAACATAGAGACTAGATAACACGAAACCTCAAACTTCGACAACTTCCGTTCCTACTGGATAAAAGAACAAAGTTGGACATTGGGACAAGTTGAAAACCTACAGTCACACAGGTAAGGTTTGTCAAGCAAGTTGGAAACAGGGACCAAGGTCAGGTCATATGGTAAACTCAAATGACATTGACTAATAAATTAAAAGGAGGGCCCACATGTGGGTCCCATACACCTTCTTTACTCACTGCCACAACTCTCTTTCCCGCATGCACCCGCCGTCATGGATTGCCACCGGTGCTGCTCGCTGCCAGTGCATACTCTGCCGCTGCTTCTTGCAGGTGACTTGCTCCAATGACGGGCCAGAGGCCACCCATCACATGCGATGCGCCCATGGATTGCCGAGACAGCGCATCCGCCTCTCCAAGTAGGGAAGCTCGAGTTGCTCCGACTGGCACTGGCGCTCACCATCTCCTGTTGGTGGGAGGCGGAGAGAAGGACATTCGGCTGCCCCACTCCTCCCGGTCACCGCTGCCCCGCATGGACATTCGATTTTCTTTGCAACCGGCACACCACTTCCTCCCACCACCAGCGCCTCCATTTCCCTCCTCTCGTCTGTCCTCTCCTCTCCCCTTGCACATTCAAGCTACGCACAAGTACATTATGGCAGGATGGTCGTCCCTCCCCATTGATCCCCTGCTTGTTGTCACCGACATGCTGTTGTCCACCACCAACAGCGTCGTTTCCTACCTGGAAATGAGGGCCGTCTGCCACGACTGGCGCTTTTCCATCCCCAAGCCATCTCCAGAATCCGTTGTGGCCGACCCACACTTTCGCCCACGTGACTGGGTCATGCTCGACCAGAAGAAGCCAGCGGATGTCGTTGACAGTCGCTTCTTCCTCAACCTCTCTACCGGGCGCCGCCTCCGAATTCGCCTTCCTCTGTTCGACGACCAGGGCTACATCCTGGTCGGTGCCTCGGATGGTCTTCTCGTCCTCAGCGACATCAAGGGCCGGCACCCTGCCCGTCTCCTCAACCCCTTCACTGGTGACATGATCCCCTTCGCCGCACCCATTCCTCAGGAAAGAAATCTGCTCACTGCCGTGGTCGGCTCCAGCGCAACGCTTGTCTTCTTGTTTACAAACTACTTCGACAACCACCTGGTTTACTGTGCCAACACGACCAGCCAACTCTGCAAGGTGCAGTTTGAAGGCTTCAAGGATAACAAGGTCTTCCTTACAAGCATACTGTCCTACGCCAGCCACTCTTACACGGTGGACTATTATGAAAGGATATTCAAGGTCGTGGGCACGACATCGGACTATCGTGGTGAGCTGTTAGCCAAGCCATTTGACAGCTGTGATCGTGACTACTTTCTAACAAAGTCTGCTGGGGAACTGATCCTTGTTAGTTGTGGGAACGAGATAGATGACGTCGTGGAAGTTTTCAGGGTCAGCATTGAGCGGAAACTGCTAGAACCTGTGACGGACATTGGCAGTCGGGCGCTCTTCCTGGGTGCCAGGTGCCTACCTATTGATTAATATAAGCTGCCATCCGTGGACGGAAACTGCATATACTACGTCGATGCTCCACAGCGATACACTCTATGTTACAACGTGGACAGGTATGATCTCAGCAGCAGCAAGACAGAAAACTTCTCATGTGCATCTGGTAGAGGCAAATCAAGTCTAATCCATCCTTTCAGCATTATTCAGATGCTCCTCGATTACTGCAGTAGCCTTCCTGACATATGTGATCAAGTTGTACGTCTGCCCGCAAAACAAAAAAGAGATCTTAATTTGCATGCCAGCTAAGCAGGTCAGGTCATATGGTCAACACAAACGACATTGACTATTAACTTAAAAGGAGGGCCCATATTTGGGTCCCATCCACCTTCTTTCCTCACTACCACATCTCTCCTTCCCGCATGCACCCACTGTCATGGATTGCCGCCAGTGCTGCTTGCTGCCAGTGCATAATCTGCCGCTGCTTCTTGCGGGTGACTTGCTCCAGTGATGGGCCAGAGGCCACCCATCACATGCGATGCGCCTGTGGGTTGCCAAGACAGCGCGGCCGGCTCTCTGAGCAGCGCAGCTCAAGTTGCTCCGACTGGCACTGGCACTCAGCATCTCCTGCCGGTGGGAGGCGGAGAGAAGGACATTCGGCTGCCCCACTCCTCCTGGTCACCGCTGCCCCGCATGGACATTCGGTTTTCCTTGCAACCGCCACACCACTTCCTCCCACCACCAGTGCTTCCATTTCTCTCATCTCATCTGTCCTCTCCTCTCGCCTCACACATTCAAGTTATGCACGAGTACATCATGGCAGGGTGGTCGTCCCACCCCATGGATCCCCTGCTCGTTGTCGCCGACATGCTGTTGTCCACCACCGACGGCGTTGTTTCCTACCTCGAAATGAGGGCCGTCTGCCATGACTGGCGCTTTTCCATCCCCAAGCCATCTCTAGAATTTGCTGTGGCCGACCCATGTTTTCACCCACGCGACTGGATCATGCTCGACTAGAAGAAGCCAGCAGATGGCGTCGATAGTCGCTTCTTCCTCAACCTCTCCACGGGTCGCCGCCTCCGGATTCGCCTTCCTCTGCTCGACGACCAGGGCTACATCTTGGTCAGTGCCTCAGATGGTCTCCTCGTCCTCGGCGACATCAAGGGCCGGCACCCTGCCCGTCTTCTCAACCCCTTCATTGGTGACATGATCCCCTTCACCGCGCCCATTCCTCAGGAAAGCAATGTGCTCACTGCCGTGGTCGGCTCCTGCCCAACGCTTGTCTTCTCGTTTACACACTACTTTGACAACCACCTGGTTTACTGTGCCAACACGACCAGCCAACTCTGCAAGGTGCAGTTCGAAGGCTTCGAGGGCAACAAGGTATTCCTTACAAGCATACTGTCCCACGCCGGCCACTCTTACATTATGGAATACTATGGAAGGATATTCAAGGTCGGGGGCACGACACGGGACTATCGCGGTGAGCTGTTAGCCAAGCCATTTGACAGCGGCGACCTTGACTACTTTGTGACAGAGTCTGCTGGGGAACTGATCCTTGTTAGTCGTAGGTACGAGATAGATGACGTCGTGGAAGTATCCAGGGTCAGCATTGAGCGGAAACTGCTAGAACCTGTGAGGAACATTGGCAGCCGAGCGCTCTTCCTGGGTGTCAGGTGCCTATCTGTTGATTCACATAAGTTGCCATCCGTGGACGGAAACTGCATATACTACGTCGATGCTCCACAACGATACACTCTATGTTACAACGTGAACAGGTATGACCTCAGCAGTAGCAAGACAGAGAGCTTCTCATGTGCGTATGGTAGAGCCAAATCAAGTCTAATCTGTCCTTTCAACATTATTCAGATGCTCCTCGATTACTGCAGTAGCCTTCCTGACATATGTGATCAAGTTGTACGTCTGCCCGCAAAACAAAAAAAAGAGATCCTAATTTGCATGCCAGCTAAGCAGGTCAGGTCATATGGTCAATTCAAACGACATTGACTATTAAATTAAAAGGAGGGCCCACATGTGGGTCCCATCCACCTTCTTTCCTCACTGCCAGACCTCTCCTTCCCGCATGCACCCGCCGTCATGGATTGTCGCCGGTGCTACTCGCTGCGAGTGCATACTCTGCCGCTGCTTCTTGCGGGTGACTTGCTCCAGTGACGGGCCAGAGGCCACCCATCACATGCGATGCACCCATGGGTTGTTGAGATAGCGCGGCCGCCTCTCTGAGCAGCGCAACTCGAGTTGCTCCGACTGGCATTGGCGCTCACCATCTCCTATTGGTGGGAGGCGGAGAGAAGGACATTCGGCTGCCCCACTCCTCCCGGTCACTGTTGTCCCGCATGGACATTTGGTTTTCCTTGCAACCGGCACACCACTTCATCCTACCACCAGTGCCTCCATTCCCCTCCTCTCGTCTGTCCTCTCCTCTCCCCTCGCACATTCAAGCTATGCACGAGTACATCATGGCAGGGTGGTCGTGCCTCCCCATGGATCCCCTGCTCGTCGTCGCTGACATGCTGTTGTCCACCACCGACGCTGTCGTTTCCTAACTGGAAACGAGGGCCATCTGCCACGACTTGCGCTTTTCCATCCCCAAGCCATCTCCAGAATCCGCTGTGCTGACCCACGCTTTCTCCCACGCGACTGCGTCATGCTCGACCAAACGAAGCCAGTGCATGGCGTCGACAATCGCTTCTTCCTCAACCTCTCCATGGGGCGCCGCCTCCGGCTTTGCCTTCCTCTGCTCGACGACCAGGGCTACATCCTGGTCAGTGCCTCGGATGATCTCCTCATCCTCGGCGACATCAAGGGCCGACACCCTGCCCGTCTCCTCAACCCCTTCACTGGTGACATGATCCCCTTCGCGGCGCCCATTCCTCAGGAAAGCAATGTGCTCACTGCCGTGGTCGGCTCCAGCCCAACGCTTGTCTTCTCATTTACAGACTACTTCGACAACCACCTGGTTTACTGTGCCAACACGACCAGCCAACTCTGCAAGGTGCAGTTCGAAGGCTTCAAGGACAACAAGGTCTTCCTTACAAGCATACTGTCCCACGCCGGCCACTCTTACACGGTGGACTACTATGGAAGGATATTCAAGGTCGTGGGCACGGCACCGGACTATCGTGGTGAGCTGTTAGCCAAGCCATTTGACTGCGGCGACCGTGACTACTTTCTGACAGAGTCTGCTGGGGAACTGATCCTTGTTAATCATGGGTACGAGATAGATGACGTCGTGGAAATTTTCAGGGTCAGCATTGAGCGGAAACTGCTAGAACCTGTGACGAACATTGGCAGCCGGGCGCTCTTCCTGGGTGCCAGGTGTCGATCTGTTGATTCAGATAAGCTGCCATCCGTGGACGGAAACTGCATATACTACGTCGATGCTCCATTGGTATACACTCTATGTTACAACGTGAACAGGTATGACCTCAGCAGCAGCAAGACAAAGAGCTTCTCACGTCCGTCTGGTAGAGCCAAATCAAGTCTAATCCGTCCTTTCAGCATTATTCAGGCGCTCCTCGATTACTACAGTAGCCTTCCTGACATATGTGATCAAGTTGTACGTCTGCCCGCAAAACAAAAAAAGAGATCCTAATTTGCATGCCAGCTAAGCAGGTCAGGTCATATGGTCAACTCAAACGACATTGACTATTAAATTAAAAGGAGGGCCCACTTGTGGGTCCCATCCACCTTCTTTCCTCACTGCCACACCTCTCCTTCCCGCATGCACCCGCCGTCATGGATTGCCGCCGGTGCTGCTCGCTGCCAGTGCATACTCTGTCGCTGCTTCTTGCGGGTGACTTGCTCCAGTGACGGGCCAGAGGCCACCCATCACATGCGATGCGCCCGTGGGTTGCCGAGATAGCGCGGCCACCTCTCTGAGCAGAGTAGCTCGAGTTGCTCCGACTGGCACTGGTGCTCACCATCTCCTGTTGGTGGGAGGCGGAGAGAAGGACATTCGGCTGCCCCACTCCTCCCGGTCACCGCTGCCCCGCATGGCCATGCTCACCCTCCTATCGCCCCACCCAATCCATGACGAGTTGGTTGCCAACGGGAAAGGCCATTGCGTCGTTGTCTCGCTGCTCTTCACGCCACTGCGTCGGCCACCCATGTTGCCTCGATGGCCTTTCCTTGACGTTTGACCACCCACCTCTTCCCATGCACCCGAGGTGTTCGTTGGAATGCCCTCAAAGAGAAGAAGGTCTGAGAGAGATGACCATGCTAAAGGGTGGGCCCTCTGTCCAACTTAACGGTCAAGAAAACGGCGTGACCAATCTGTGACATGTCAACACTTATGGAGGGCTCGTCACTGATCTCTCGGATCGGTGTGTTCGCTCATATAGCCTTACACGATACAAAGCAAGGAGAAGAAAAAATAATTTATAAATTAGCTAGTGCTAACAGGGAGAACTGAAGCGCTGGGAGCCCTTAGACGGATGATCTGCGGTTGCAGTTGTAGATGGGGCGGCGAATAAGTAAGTTGCTCTTCAACCGTCCGATGCACGACTTCCCCGGTTGACAGGAAACAACACACAACTTCAGTCTTCAAGTATTACTATCATATTCTCCTGTCTCTACAGATTCTTGCCCCGCTTTATATATAAAGCAAAAACACCAAGGATACATGGCCGAATGATACAATATGGTGAGAAGGGTAGGCCTCTGAGACTATGCTGTCGAAACACTAGTACATGTCATATTCTCTAGTTTCATCAGGTACCTGACACAGCGTTCTGTGTCAGATCCTGAGATAACAGGACAGCATAAACGCACGCGACTATGCTGTTGAAACACTAGCACATGTCATATTCTCCAGTTTCATCAGGTACCTGACACAGCGTTCCAATCTAGACGAGCGGTTCCGCCAACCCAACGAGACAAAGTCGCCATCTTAGCCTGCATCAACGCCACGGAGAGGACAACAAGTTAAAGCCGATTTAGCGACTGTGAGTGCCACCTACGCTACATCAGGCCACCAACCAAACAGCACCACCCTCTGTGCACTAGATGGTCGCTATAACTGGTTAATGTTTGGGTGAGAGGGATCGAATATACACCTATGATACTATCACCATCTTGTTAAAAGAATGAAAAATAAGGTAAATGTTCGAAGAACATCTTGCTGACAGGCATATCCAACAAACAAAGGTGTACACTAACAGGCTAACAGCAATACGTCATGTCCTTGAATATTGGGAGTGTATGTTTTTTTTCATCGCTGATTCTTGCAAGTATGAAATCAAATCGCATCAATTTTTACAAGGGTGCACGATATTTTCTTGACATCTAGCCCAAAACCAGCACCGAGAGAAAATCACCCCAATAGTTCTGATCAATTATTATTTATTTGTCCCCATGCATGCAGTTCTTGCACCAGACATGTATGTGCATCAGAAAGAAAGACATATTGATCTAGCTACTGTCGTTCGCGCAATTCTCCGGAGCAAAGTAGAGTCGATTATTGTCGACGTCAATGGTGAAGCGCGTGCCCACCTGCTGCGCGGCGCCAAGAACCGTCATCTTCTCGTCCGGAAAGATTAGGAAGCAGACATGTTGGGCTCCGTGGTGCATTTTTGTCACAAACAACAGATCCCACTTGATCGTAAGCTCGGCGCCATCTTTCAGGTGGAGCGTGATGCTTGGGAGCTTCTGGTAGATCCCCTGCATCGACACGATGAAGCAGAGGCGGGAGCCCGGTACTCGGTATCCGGCACGGCTCACCCCGAGGCGATGGTGTAGGTCTGCGATGACCGCGGCCTCCAGGATGTCATACGCCGCACGGATCATCCGGGTCGCGCGTGTCCCGACATCGACGATGGTGCCGCCGCGATTGCTCGCCGAGTCCCTCTTGAACATACCTGGGTCGATTCTCATGAGCATCTTCTCGTTCAGGCTAACACCTTCCAAGCCAATGTAGTACAATGGTTTCAATAGTGCATCAATGGCGTGCTGTGGGCATGGTCGTGGTTTGGGACGTCGTTGCCGAACCTGAGGAAGCCATGCTTGGTGGTGTGTTGGCCGTGGTAGAAGAGGCAGTAAGAAAACTTTGAAGTGGCGAACCCGCGCTCGCCAAGCTGGTACTTGAACGACGTCGACTTTTTGTTCAAGCTCATGGCACCAGCGACAATGCCGTGGTTCCAGAACTCATCTGCTCTATGCGCACACCCGAATAAGAGTCCCTCCACCCTCTTATGACCGGTGTTGGTGTCACCAAAATGAACAAGTCGGTGGCCAGGTACCCATGCGCGGCAGCGAGCGAAGTGGTGGCGGAGAAGCTGCACTTGTCACCATGGTGGCCAATAAAGGGGGGCTTGCAGTAGAAGCTGGTTGTGTGGACAAACGCATACTTTGGGGAGAGGGCAGCGTCGAAGATTGGGCCCTCCTGCTGCTCCTCCGGGGTGCAAGGCTTACACCGGATCCATGTGAGGTTGCCCACGAAGTCCAGCGCGAGCTTATAAAAGTGCTGGCCTCTGCCGCTGCCGACTCCGACGACGACACTGAACATCGGCCAACCGGCAGGGGCTACCTTGGGTCGTACGTTCATGGGTCACATCACCCTCAGGCAGCAAGAGCTCCCCGATTTCACCGGTTGTGTGGTTGAGCTTGTGGTGGCTGGACACGAGAGGCAGGCTGAATCCGATATTGCCGGTGGCTGAAGTGAGGTTGGCGGGAGTTAGCAAAGCAAGGAGGAAACATAGCATGGAAACAGATAAACAGGACATGGTTGATGACTTATGACTGTAAGCCGAATAGAGAGAGCAGGGATGGATCATTCTCTCGGAAGTCCTACCTTAAATAGACTCCTACACTCCAATTTAATGTGTCAAATTGTGTATGGAAGGAGCAATTTGATACTTCTCCATAAATAAGAGTATCTAAATTGGATGTGCTGCATCCAATTTATGATGCCTAAGCTACTACACTCCAATTATGTGTAATTGTGTGATTGTCCATAAATGAGATACATCATACTCGGGTGCAAGAATATCAAAAATGGATGCACTGCATTTATGTTCCTTATTAGTAGTAATGAGAGTGTGATCTCTCAAAATAGAAGCCTACTACACTCCAATTAATGTGTCGAATTATGCATCGAAATAGTTTGATACTCATCCGTAAATGAGGTACATCATACTAGGGTGTAAGAATGTCAAAAATGGATGTGTTGCATTTATGTTCCTTATTAGTAGTAATGAGAGTACATCCCTATGGTGAAAGAGTGCCTAAAATGTATACGTTGCACTAAATGGACTCTATGTGCTGTATCTCCAACTAATGTGGCAAATCGTGTGTGCAAATAGTTTAATACTCATCCATAAATCAGACACATCATAGTGCAAGAGTGTCCAAAATGGACGCGTAGCATTTATGTTTCTTATTAGTAGTAATGAGAGCACATCGATATGGCGCAAGAATGCCCCAAAAATAATGTGTTGCATTAAATGGAATCTTCATGCTCCATGCTTCAATTAATGTGTCAAATCTCACAAATATTTTAATTACTTTGATTTTGAATAAACCCTTAAGTCGCAACAATATATAACTTCACATAGTATATTTTGTTTATTTTTGAACACGGGATGGGTGTTCACGAAGGGGTAAATCGGACACAGATATAGTAACACCTCCCAATCATGATCATCATATCCTTGTTCCTGAACGGATGTGAGCACACTTCAAACGTAAAATCTTTGAGCATCTATATGTTTTTTATAAAATAAAATAGAAAATAGTGTTAATTCCATTTTTTACCCCTTAGATTGACCCTTGTGATAGAAATTACCCCCAACTCAGGAACCGGTCACATTTTTACCCCTAATTTAAAGATTCCTTCCATATTTGCCACATCTATGTTTTTCCCCAAACGAGTTTTGACTAGGTGATGGTGTCCATTTAATGTGTACTCATCCATATGAGATACATCATACTCGGGTGCAAGAATGCCGTAAATGGATGTGCTACATTTATGTTCCTCATTAGTAGTAATGAGAGTGCCAGCTCTTAAAATAGAAGCCTACTGCACTCCAATTAATGTGTCGAATTATGCATTGAAATAGTTTGATACTCATCCATAATTGAGACACATCATACTCGGGTGTAAGAATGTCAAAAATGGATGTGTTGCATTTATGTTCCTTATTATTTGTAATGAGAGTACATCCCTATGGTGCTAGAATACCTACAATGTATGTGTTGCACTAAATGGAATCTATATGCTCTATGCTAAATTAATGTGTCAAATCGTGCGTAGAAATAGTTTAATACTCGTCCATAGATTAGACACATCATAGTGCAAGAATGTCGAAATGGATATGTTGCATTTATGTTCCTTATTAGTAGTAATGAGAGCACATCGATATGGTGCAGAAATGCCTAAAAAATATGTGTTGCATTAAATGGAATCTTGGTGCTCTATGCTCCAATTACTGTGTCAAATCTCAGAGAAAGATTTTTTAACTACTTTGATTATGAATAAACCCTCAAATCACAACAAAATATAACTTCTCATAGTAGATTTTTTTATTCCGGTTATTGGGCGGATGTGAGCACACTTCATACGTAAAATCTTTTGAGCATCTATATGATTGTTGTAAAAGAAAATAGAAAATAGAGTTAATTCCATTTTTTACCCCTAAGATTGACCCTTGTGATAGAAATTACCCCCAAATCGGGAAGCAGTCACATTTTTATCCCTAATTTAAAGATTCCTTCCACATTTTGCCCGATTCAGGTTTTTCCCCAAATGAGTTCTGACTAGGTGATAGTGTCCTGGATTATGGGTCATGCACCGCGTCGTCTCCCGGCCGGGTGGGCCGGACTGAGGGCCCCCCATGGCGGTTCATCAAAGGGCCATACTAAGAAGGCCCATGGCGATCTACAAGAAAAATTAAGAAGACTTAGCGTTCAAGACAAGGTCTCCTTGCGAATAATTATGCATCTTGTCTTGGTAGTACATGATTGATGAGTTATATCTATGTGTACTAACCCCTCTAATAAATTTTGCAAAGTTTTGTGTGAATGAAGTTTTTAACATCAAGGGAAGACATCGATATGAGAGAAACAAGGAGAGCCAAGAGTTCATATTTAGGGATGCCCAAGGCACCCCAAGTAAATATCCAAGTAGACTCAAGTGTCTAAGCTTGGGGCTGCTTTGGAAGGAATCCACTCTTTCTTCATCAATAACTGTCGTTTGTCTCGATCTGACCTAAGTTTTTATTTGCGCACGTGTTATGTGCTATGCTTGGATCATCGTTTGCTTTATTTTTTTGTTTGCTGGCAACTGCAATCATTTTGTTCTGGTTACAAACCTTGAGAGAGATACACATGAGTCATAAATTTTTAGAATGCTCTATGGACTTCACTTATATCTTTTGAGTTGAGGTAAATTATAAAATTGCTCTTCCACTTCAATTATATATGTTAGAGCATGGCAGACAAACATGCTTTTGTAGACAAGATTAGGACTCTCTTACTTATCTTTTTAGAGAGTTGAATAACAATTGGTTGTTTGCATTCATTATATGTTGGTCCTAAAAATGATAGGTATTCATTGGTGGTATAGGTAAAAAAGCATGAACTTGATAGATGGTGGGACGGATTTTCTTACGTCTTCAAGCATAGTACGATAGCAAGAACGTGCATTTCCTGTTCAAATATATCTAACTACTGAAATGTGCACCAAATAGGGGACAAACTTATGTTCAAGCATGAATTGTATAGTGGAAAAATAAATAAGGCGAGAGCACACATATGTTTCTTCTACCAGGTTAGCAAACTTTTCGGTGATGCTCTAGTACAATGTCATCATAGGCAGGAGGGGAGAAAACACAAAGTAAATTACCAAGCCACTACAACAATGGGCCTATTCTGGACCTCTCCAGCTCCACGCTCTGCTAACTTCACGCGTGAAGCTGGGCCGAACGCCTGAGTTCCGCGAAGCTAAATTTCAGAAGCTATATTGGGACCCAATGCATTTTTCACGGAGTTGGAGAAGCTGGGTATTCCCAGCTCCACAAACTCTCCATTTTGTGGACTTCACACAAATTAAATCCCTTGCCACCGCCAAGTGAAAACTGTATGGTTTGGTACTTGTCGCAACCTGAAAGTTTTTTTGGTAGATCCGTTTATTCAAAACATTTTATCTCTTAAACCATGCGCCCAAATCTCAAACCGTTTCATCGTTGGGTTCCTCATGTCGATCTTCAAACTAGAACTGTTGATAGGTTTTGATGAACTTTTTTTCATGAACAAAAGGACGAAAAAACCGGACAAAAAACCACACGGGGAACACGTTTCTTTCCTTTCCGAATGACATTTTCAGGGGCACAACCGTGCCTCTTGTGGAATCAAATCCGTGCTTCGCGCAGAAGCAAAACCGTGTTTCTCATGGAAGGAAAAAACATGTATCTTTCTCGTTTCCAAGAGGCATGACCATGCCTCTCACGGAAGCAAATCCGTGCTTCCTGCGGAAGCAAAATCATGCCCCTCACGGAAGGAAAAAAAAGAAAACGCGTTTCTTTTTCGTTTCCAAGAGGCTCGACCATGCCTGTCGTGGAAGCAGATCCGGGCCTCTTGCGGAAGCAAAACCGTGCCACTCGCGAAAGAAAAAAAGAAGAGAAAACATGTTTTTTTGTTTCCGAGAGGTATGGTCATGCCTATCACGGAAGCAAAACTGTGTCTCGCGCGGAAGGGAAAAAAGATAAAATGGGTTTTTTACGTTTCCGAGAGGCACAACAAAGCCGTGCTTCTTGCGGAAGAAAAAAAACATGTTTTTTTCCATTTTCGAGAGGCACGTTGTAACGCCCCGGTTTCGATGCGCCAGGTGTCTGCCAGTTATTCGCCGTCGTTGCCATGTCATGTGCTTGCGTGTTGCATTTTGCCATGTCATCATCTGCATTTCATATCATGTCATCATGTGCATTTCATTTTGCATACGTGTTCATTTCTTGCATCCGAGCATTTTTCCCGTTGTCCGTTTTGCAATTCGGCACTCCTATGTCATCCGGCGTCCCCCTTTTGTCTTCTGTTGTGAGCGGGTATTAAACGTTCTCGGAATGGCCCGAGGTTTGCCAAGCGGCCTTGTTATAGCACCGGTAGACCGCCTGTCAAGTTTCGTGACATTTGGAGGTCGTTCGATACTCCAACGGTTAACCGGGTAACCGTAAAAGCCTCTTTTGTTTGCAGCCCAACACCCCTTCCAAAGTGGCCCAAAACCCAGCAAACTCCCCTCCATGCTCTCGGTCGTTCGATCACGATCGCGTGGCCGAAAACCGCTCCTCATTTGGACTCTCCTAGCTCCCTCTACCTATAAATAAGTGACCCCCTCCAAATTCGCGGATGATTTCCCCCTAACCCTAGCCCCGCTCCTCTCCGCGTCGCCGGACACGTCTGATCTGGACCGGACGCGTCCGCCCGCCGCCGTCCGGCCAATCCGCAGCCGCCGCGTCGCCTGCGCCGCCGCCCCGCGCCGCCGGCCCGCTCGGCCCGCTCCTGGCCCACGCGGGCCCAGTCCGCTCGCGGCCTGCTCCCGCGTCCCGCCGCCGCAGCCGGCCGCGCCCGCCGTCCGCCACCGCCCGCCGTCCGTGGATCCGGCCGCGCCGCCGCCTGGCTCCCCCGCCGCCGGCGCCGACCTCGCAGCCGCCCCGTCCTCGGTCGCGCCCGCCGCCGATCGTCTCCGCCGAGCCGCCGCCCGTCGCCTCCCGTGCGCCCCGGCCCCGCGCCCGTCGTCGGCGTCCTACGCGCCGCGCCCCGCGGCCAGCTCCTCCGCGCTGCCCTGCGCCGGGGTCCGGCCAGATCCGGGCGCCGGCCGCCGGATCCGGCCACCGGCGCCGCCCCCGGCCTCCTCCGCCCCCCTCAGACCCCTCCGGCGAGCCTCCTCCAACTCCGGCGAGTTTGCTCCAGCGAGCCTCGAAAAGCGTGCAGACCCAGAGGTTGACCCCGGAACCACCAAGTCCCAGATATTTTGCATTATCTTAGCATGTTCATCGCATCGTATCTCTGTATCCGTAGCTCCGTTTTGTGCGTGTAATATGTCAAATTGTTCGCCTCAACGAGTACTTCATTTCATTCCATTGCATCATTTTCATTTGAGCTCATCTTGGTGCCTGAAATGCTGTTGTAAGAGTGCATATTGATGTTAATCTGCTGAAACTCTTATAACTTGCTCATTTATCATTTTTGCCATGATTGATGTGTGCATCCTATGAGGTTGATGTCTTCATGTGTTTTGATCTATGCCATGCCATCTTTCCAGGGGTATATGCCATGTATTTTTGTGATCAATGTGCTGACTAGCACAAGCATGCAAACTAGGCTTCGTGATATTGCTGATTTTAGTCCCTGTTCTGCTGTTATTTTGATGCCATGTAAACTTGATGCTACAGAGAGATCCATACTTATTTTGAGATACTTCAGTAAGGGTGTTTTGAACATATGGTTACTGTCTATCCATTCATGCCCTTGTTTGTAATTATGGAGTAGTCTAGCATGTCATTTGAGTGCTCTACTTTTGCTTCAAAATGTTTCCTGGCAGATTGTTTACATGTTATTCAATATGGCCAAGCTTGCTATAGTTGATCCTTGCATGCTATGGACTTGTTTTTGCCTTGGTTTGTTTCATAAACATGCCTTCTTGACGATGCTATGCTTATATTGTCATGCAATGACTTGTGGTGAGTGAATCGAGCTTGTTAAGTAGTGTACTTGATGTTGCTGTTTTCCTGACAGATTCTGTTATAGTTTGTTGCTATGTTAACATGCTTCTACTAATCATTCTAGGCATAATCTGGAGATGCTCTATAAACATGTTTTGATCTACATGTCATGCTCTATCCATCCATGTCCCTGGTTGCATTTATAGCTTGCTGTAGATTGTTCATATCTTGCTCCAAAGTTGATTGATAATGTTGCTATCAGCCTGTTAACATTAAGTTCAATGTTTTCATGATTGTTTCCTAGTTATCCATGCACCCTATGACCTTGCTCTTGCCATGTATAGCTTCACCAACATGCCTTCTTACTGTTGGTTGCCTTGCCATGCCATGTATTGCTCTGTGGTGAGTGGTTCAAGCTCACTAACATGCCTACTTATTGTTGTTTCTGCCATGTTTGAATCTGTAATATAACTTGCCATGTTTACATGGGTGCCATCATATTTTCTGTTCCTTTTTGGCTCATGGTCAGTAAGGGACTTTTGATCTATGCAATTAGTAGATTCATGCCATGCCTTTGTTTGCCATGATAAGTTCCTGTAACATGTTGTTTGCTTCCTCTAAACATTGCAACCTGATGTTATTTCTGCTAAAGTCTGAAACTGTTATTATTTGCAATCTTACCATGTCCTTTTGAGCATGTTCTAATTGTTTCTGGAGATAGCTCAGTGTTCATGTTTTGTTGTCCTTTACCTGTACTTCATGCCCATGCCTTTTGTTATTATGTTGGGGTGATGTAGCTTATTGTTTTGATGCTTACAATATGCCTAGTTGCTGTTATGGACAGGTTGTTGCTATGACTTGTATAGTTCGTATGTGTTGCACCGTTGCTCCGTTTTGAGTGTGCTCTATATGAAACTTGCTTGTTTTTGCATGTAGCTTCATATTATCTTGTTGCATCCTTGTTTTGAAGTGTTTGCTTGATGTTTGTATGCATTTTGCATCAATGCCATGTTTAACTTGAATTGCTCATATCTTCTAGGCCGTAGCTCCGAATCTAATGAACTTTACATGTAACTTGACTAGAATTTCATGTAGATCATCTTGGTGCATCCTAACTTGCTGTTTAACAACTTGAACATAAGGTTTATTCAGATCTGGACCAATTTCGAAATTTGCATATGAGGACTTACCGGAATTGTTATATGTTGTTTCCGGCCTCATTTAAACTTGCCTTGATGTGTTGCTCTTGTATGCATCATCTATTGCCATGAGTAGCTTCATGTAGATTGGTCATGCATCATGCTTGTTGTGCATCATGCCTTGTTCATGTGTGGTGTGTTTACCTATGTTGTGTGCTTCTTCTTGTTAGTTCCTGTTTCGTTGCGATCGTGAGGATTCGTTCGTCTACGGTTGGTTCGGCTTCATCCGTTCATCTTCTTCATGGACTCGTTCTTATTCCTTGCGGGATTTCAGGCAAGATGACCGCTACCCTGGATCTCACTACTATCATTGCTATGCTAGTTGCTTCGTTCTATCGCTATGCTGCGCTACCTATTACCTGTTTATCAAGCCATCCCATATTGCCATGAACCTCTAACCTTTGACACCTTTCCTATGCAAACTGTTGTTTGGCTATGTTATCGCTTTTGCTCAGCCCCTCTTATAGCGTTGCTAGTTGCAGGTGAAGTTGAAGATTTCTCCATGGTGGACAGGATTTTGGTTGGGATATCACAATATCTCTTATATTATTAATGCATCTATATATTTGGTAAAGGGTGGAAGGCTCGGCCTTATGCCTGGTGTTTTGTTCCACTCTTGCCGCCCTAGTTTCCGTCATACCGGTGTTATGTTCCCGGATTTTGCGTTCCTAACGCGGTCGGGTGATTTATGGGACCCCCCTGACAGTTCGCTTTGAATAAAACTTGTCCAGCAAGGCCCAACATTGACTTTTACCATTTGCCGCACCACCACCTACTTTTCCCTTGGGAGTCGCTCTCTCGAGGGTCATCTTTATTATAGCCCCCCCGGGCCAGTGCTTGTCTAAGTGTTGGCCCAAACTAGAGCACCGTGCGGGACCATTCCTTGGCAACTTGGATTCGTCGGTACCTGTACGCTTCGCTTATCCGGTGTTGCCCTGAGAACGAGATATGTGCAGCTCCTATCGGGATTGTCAGCGCATCGAGCGGCTTTGCTGGTCTTGTTTTACCATTGTCGAAATGTCTTGTAAACCGGGATTCCGAGACTGATCGGGTCTTCCTGGGAGAAGGTCTATTCCTTCGTTGATCGCGAGAGCTTGTCATGGGCTAAGTTGGGACACCCCTGCAGGGTATAAACTTTCGAGAGCCGTGCCCGCGGTTATGTGGCAGATGGGAATTTGTTAATGTCTGGTTGTAGATAACTTGACACCAGATCCGAATTAAAACGCATCAACCGCGTGTGTAGCCGTGATGGTCTCTTCTCGGCGGAGTCCGGGAAGTGAACACGGTTTCTGTGTTATGATTGACGTAAGTAGGTGTTCAGGATCACCTCTTGATCATTGCTAGCTTCACGACCGTTCCTTTGTTTCTCTTCTCGCTCTCATTTGCGTATGTTAGCCACCATATCATGCTTAGTCGCTGCTGCAACCTCACCACTTTACCCCTTCCTTTCCCATTAAGCTTTGCTAGTCTTGATACCCATGGTAATGGGATTGCTGAGTCCTCGTGGCTCACAGATTACTACAACAACAGTTGCAGGTACAGGTTATGCGATGATCATGACGCGAGAGCGATGCTTGCTTGCTTGAGTTCTTCTTCTGCTTCTTCTTCGATCAGGGAATAGGTTCCAGGTCGGCAGCCTGGGCTAGCAGGGTGGATGTCGTTTGAGCTTCTGTTTGTGTTTCATCCGTAGTCGGATGTTGATCTCTTGTATGATGTATTGTTGTATTCGTGTGGCATTGTATGCCTTATGTATGTATCCCTATCTATTATGTAATGTTGATGTAATGATATCCACCTTGCAAAAGCGTTTCAATATACGGGCCTATCCTTAGTGGGACCTTCGAGTTCCTTTTGGATAGGGTCGCATATTGGGCGTGACACACGTGAAGGAAATATGCCCAAGAGGCAATAATAAAGTTATTATTTATTTCCTCATATCATGATAAATGTTTATTATTCATGCTAGAATTGTATTAACCGGAAACATGATACATGTGTGAATACATAGACAAACATAACGTCACTAGTATGCCTCTACTTGACTAGCTCATTAATCAAAGATGGTTATGTTTCCTAACCATAGGCATGTGTTGTCATTTGATTAATGGGATCACATCATTAGGAGAATGATGTCATTGACATGACCCATTCCGTTAGCCTAGCACTTGATCATTTAATATATTGCTATTGCTTTCTTCATGACTTATACATGTTCCTGTAACTATGAGATTATGCAACTCCCATTTACCGAGGAACACTTTGGGTGCTACCAAATGTCACAACGTAACTGGGTGATTATAAAGGAGTACTATAGGTGTCTCCAAAGGTACATATTGGGTTGGCGTATTTCGAGATTAGGTTTTGTCACTCCGATTGTCGGAGAGGTATCTCTGGGCCCTCTCGGTAATGCACATCACTATAAGCCTTGCAAGCAATGTAGCTAATGAGTTAGTTACGGAATGATGCATTATGTAATGAGTAAAGAGACTTGCCGGTAATGAGATTGAGCTAGGTATTGGATACCAACGATCGAATCTCAGGCAAGTAACATACCGATGACAAAGGGAACAACGTATGTTGTTATGCGGTTTG
The DNA here is from genome assembly GCF_018294505.1 of Triticum aestivum. Lineage (NCBI taxonomy): Eukaryota > Viridiplantae > Streptophyta > Magnoliopsida > Poales > Poaceae > Triticum > Triticum aestivum. Next base: position 105,721,264 of record NC_057798.1, on the reverse strand, counting down.
ACCGATAAAGATATTCGTAGAATATGTAGGAGCCGATATGGGCATCCAGGTTTCGCTATTGGTTATTGACCGAGAATAGTTCTAGGTCATGTCTACATAGTTCTCGAACCCGTAGGGTTCGCACGCTTAACGTTACGATGATAGTTTTATTATGAGTTTATAAGTTTTGATGTACCGAAGTTTGTTCGGAGTCCCGGATGTGATCACGGACATGACGAGGAGTCTCAAAATGGTCGAGACATAAAGATTGATATATTGGAAGCCTATGTTTCGACATCGGAAGTGTTCCGGGTGAAATCGGTATTTTACCGGAGTACCGGGAGGTTACCGGAACCCCCCGGTGACCTAATGGGCCTTAGTGGGCCTAGTGGAGGAAGAGGAGAAGGGGCCAAGGGGCAGCCGCGCGCCCCTCCCCCCAAGTAAGAATAGGACAAGGAGGGGGGCGGCGCCCCCCCCCCCTTTCCTTTCCCCCCTCTCCTCCTTCCCCCCAAGTCCTAGTCCAACTAGGGAAGGGGGAGTCCTACTCCCGGTGGGAGTAGGACTCTTCCGGCGCGCCTCCTCCTAGGGCCGGCCGCACCCCCCCTTGCTCCTTTATATACGGGGGCAGGGGGGCACCCTAGAGACACACAAGTTGATCTACGGATCGTTCGTTAGCCGTGTGCGGTGGCCCCCTCCACCATATTCCACCTCGGTCATATCGTCGCGGAGTTTAGGCAAAGCCCTGCGCCGGTAGAGCATCATCATCGTCAGCACGCCGTCGTGCTGACGGAACTCATCCCCAACACTTTGCTGGATCAGAGTCCGGGGATCGTCATCGAGCTGAACGTGTGCTGAACTCGGAGGTGCCGTACGTTCGGTACTTGGATCGGTCGGATCATGAAGACGTACGACTACATCAACCGCGTTGTCATAACGTTTCCGATTATGGTCTACGAGGGTACGTGGACAACACTCTCCCCTCTCGTTGCTATGCATCACCATGATCTTGCGTGTGCGTAGGAATTTTTTTGAAATTACTACGTTCCCTAACAGTGGCATCCGAGCCAGGTTTTATGCGTAGATGTCATATGCACGGGTAGAACACAAGTGAGTTGTGGGCGATACAAGTCATACTGCTTACCAGCATGTCATACTTTGGTTCGGCGGTATTGTGAGATGAAGCGGCTCAGACCGACATTACGCGTATGCTTACGCGAGACTGGTTTCACCGTTACGAGCACTCGTGCTTAAAGGTGGCTGGCGGGTGTCTGTCTCTCTCACTTTAGCTGAATCAAGTGTGGCTACGCCCAGTCCTTGCGAAGGTTAAAATAGCACTAACTTGACGAACTATCGTTGTGGTTTTGATGCGTAGGTAAGAACGGTTCTTGCTAAGCCCGTAGCAGCCACGTAAAATTTGCAACAACAAGGTAGAGGACGTCTAACTTGTTTTTGCAGGACATGTTGTGATGTGATATGGTCAAGACGTGATGCTATATTTTATTGTATGAGATGATCATGTTTTGTAATCGAAGTTATTGGCAACTGGCAGGAGCCATATGGTTGTCGCTTTATTGTATGAAATGCAAACGCCCTGTAATTGCTTTACTTTATCACTAAGAGGTAGCGATAGTCGTAGTAGCAATAGATGGCGTAACGACAACGATGCTACGATGGAGATTAAGGTGTCGCGCCGGTGACGATGGTGATCATGACGGTGCTTCGAAGATGGAGATCATAAGCACAAGATGATGATGGCCATATCATATCACTTATATTAATTGCATGTGATGTTTATCATTTATGCATCTTATCTTGCTTTGATTGACGGTAGCATTTTAAGATGATCTCTCACTAAATTATCAAGAAGTGTTCTCCCTGAGTATGCACCGTTGCGAAAGTTCTTCGTGATGAGACACCATGTGATGATCGGGTGTGATAGGCTCTACGTTCAAATACAACGGGTGCAAAACAATTGCACATGCGGAATACTCAAGTTAAACTTGACGAGCCTAGCATATAACAGATATGGCCTCGGAACACGGAGACCGAAAGGTCGAGCGTGAATCATATAGTAGATATGATCAACATATTGATGTTCACCGTTGAAACTACTCCATCTCACGTGACAATCGGACATGGTGTAGTTGACATGGATCACGTAATCACTTAGAGGATTAGAGGGATGTCTATCTAAGTGGGAGTTCTTAAGTAATATGATTAATTGAACTTAAATTTATCATGAACTTAGTACCTGATAGTATTTTGCTTGTCTATGTTTGTTGTAGATAGATGGCTTGTGCTGTTGTTCCGTTGAATTTTAATGCGTTCCTTGAGAAAGAAAAGTTGAAAGATGATGGTAGCAATTACACGGACTGGGTCCGTAACCTGAGGATTATCCTCATTGCTGCACAGAAGAATTACGTCCTGAAAGCACCGGTGGGTGCCAGGCCTGCTGCTGATGCAACTGACGTCGTTAAGAACGTCTGGCAGAGCAAAGCTGATGACTACTCGATAGTTCAGTGTGCCATGCTTTACGGCTTAGAACCGGGTCTTCAACAATGTTTGGAACGTCATGGAGCATATGAGATGTTCCAGGAGTTGAAGTTAATATTTCAAGCAAATGCCCGGATTGAGAGATATGAAGTCTCCAATAAGTTCTATAGCTGCAAGATGGAGGAGAATAGTTCTGTCAGTGAACACATACTCAAAATGTCTGGGTATAATAATCACTTGATTCAACTGGGAGTTAATCTTCTTGATGATAGTGTCATTGATAGAATTCTTCAATCACTGCCACCAAGCTACAAGAGCTTCGTGATGAACTATAATATGCAAGGGATGGACAAGACTATTCTCGAGGTCTTCGCAATGCTAAAAGCTGCGGAGGTAGAAATCAAGAAGGAGCATCAAGTGTTGATGGTTAACAAGACCACCGGTTTCAAGAAAAAGGGCAAAGGGAAGAAGAAGGGGAACTTCAAGAAGAACAGCAAACAAGTTGCTGCTCAAGAGAAGAAATCCAAGTCTGGACCTAAGCCTGAGACTGACTGCTTCTACTGCAAGCAGACTGGACACTGGAAGCGGAACTGCCCCAAGTATTTGGCGGATAAGAAGGATGGCAAAGTGAACAAAGGTATATGTGATATACATGTTATTGATGTGTACCTTACTAATGCTCGTAGTAGCACCTGGGTATTTGATACTGGTTCTGTTGCTAATATTTGCAACTCGAAACAGGGACTACGGATTAAGCGAAGATTGGCTAAGGACGAGGTGACGATGCGCGTGGGAAATGGTTCCAAAGTCGATGTGATCGCAGTCGGCACGCTACCTCTACATCTACCATCGGGATTAGTTTTAGACCTAAATAATTGTTATTTGGTGCCAGCGTTGAGCATGAACATTATATTTGGATCTTGTTTGATGCGAGACGGTTATTCATTTAAGTCAGAGAATAATGGTTGTTCTATTTATATGAGTAATATCTTTTCTGGTCATGCACCCTTGAAGAGTGGTCTATTTTTGTTGAATCTCGATAGTAGTGATACACATATTCATAGTGTTGAAACCAAAAGATGCAGAGTTGATAATGATAGTGCAACTTATTTGTGGCACTGCCGTTTAGGTCATATCGGTGTAAAACGCATGAAGAAACTCCATACTGATGGGCTTTTGGAATCACTTGATTATGAATCACTTGGTACTTGCGAACCGTGCCTCATGGGCAAGATGACTAAAATGCCGTTCTCCGGAACTATGGAGCGAGCAACTGATTTGTTGGAAATCATACATACTGATGTTTGTGGTCCAATGAATGTTGAGGCTCGCGGCGGGTATCGTTATTTTCTCACCTTCACAGATGATTTGAGCAGATATGGGTATATCTACTTAATGAAACATAAGTCTAAAACATTTGAAAAGTTCAAAGAATTTCAGAGTGAAGTGGAAAATCATCGTAATAAGAAAATAAAATTTCTACGATCTGATCGTGGAGGAGAATATTTGAGTTACGAGTTTGGTCTACATTTGAAACAATGCGGAATAGTTTCGCAACTCACGCCACCCGGAACACCACAACGTAATGGTGTGTCCGAACGTCGTAATCGTACTTTACTAGATATGGTACGATATATGATGTCTCTTACTGATTTACCGCTATCATTTTGGGGTTATGCTTTAGAGACGGCCGCATTCACGTTAAATAGGGCACCGTCAAAATCCGTTAAGACAACGCCTCATGAACGGTGGTTTGGCAAGAAACCAAAGTTGTCGTTTCTTAAAGTTTGGGGCTGCAATGCTTATGTGAAGAAACTTCAACCAGATAAGCTCGAACCCAAATCGAAGAAATGTGTCTTCATAGTATACCCAAAAGAGACTGTTGGGTACACCTTCTATCATAGATCTGAAGGCAAGATTTTCGTTGCAAAATTCGGATCCTTTCTAGAGAAGGAGTTTCTCTTGAAAGAAATGAGTGGGAGGAAAGTAGAACTTGATGAGGTAACTGTACCTGCTCCCTTATTGGAAAGTAGTTCATCACAAGAACCGGTTCCTCTGACAACTACATCAATTAGTGAGGAAGCTAATGATATTGATCATGAAACTTCAGATCAAGTTTCTACTGAACCTCGTAGGTCTACCAGAGTAAGATCCACACCAGAGTGGTACGGTAATCCTATTCTTGAAGTCATGTTACTTGACCATGATGAACCTACGAACTATGAGGAAGCGATGATGACCCCATTCCGCAAAATGGCTAGAGGCCATGAAATCTGAGATGGGATCCATGTATGAGAACAAAGTATGGACTTTGGTCGACTTGCTCGATGATCGGCAAGCCATTGAGAATAAATGGATCTTTAAGAAGAAGACTAACGCTGATGGTAATGTAACTGTCTATAAAGCTCGACTTGTTGCAAAAGGTTTTCGACAAGTTCAAGGGGTTGACTACGATGAGACTTTCTCACCCGTAGCGATGCTTAAGTCTGTCCGAATCATGTTAGCAATTGCCGCATTTTATGATTATGAAATTTGGCAAATGGATGTCAAAACTGCATTCTTGAATGGATTTCTGGAAGAAGAGTTGTATATGATGCAACCCGAAGGTTTTGTTGATCCAAAAAGTGCTAACAAAGTGTGCAAGCTCCAGCGATCCATCTATGGACTGGTGCAAGCATCTCGGAGTTGGAATAAATGCTTTGATAGTGTGATCAAAGCATATGGTTTTATACAGACTTTTGGAGAAGCCTGTATTTACAAGAAAGTGAGTGGAAGCTCTATAGCATTTCTGATATTATATGTAGATGACATATTATTAATTGGAAATGATATAGAATTTCTGGATAGCATAAAGGGATACTTGAATAAAAGTTTTTCAATGAAAGACCTCGGTGACGCTGCTTACATATTGGGCATCAAGATTTATAGAGATAGATCAAGATGCTTAATTGGACTTTCACAAAGCACATACCTTGATAAAATTTTGAAAAAGTTCAAAATGGATCAGGCAAAGAAAGGGTTCTTGCCCGTGCTACAAGGTGTGAAGTTGAGTCAGACTCAATGCCCGACCACAGCAGAAGATAGAGAGAAAATGAAAGATGTTCCCTATGCTTCAGCCATAGGCTCTATCATGTATGCAATGCTGTGTACCAGACCTGACATGTGCTTAGCAATAAGCTTGGCAGGAAGGTACCAAAGTAATCCAGGAGTGGATTACTGGACAGCGGTCAAGAACATCCTGAAATACCTGAAAAGGACTAAGGATATGTTTCTCGTATATGGAGGTGACAAAGATCTAGTCGTAAATGGTTACGTCGATGCAAGCTTTGACACTGATCCGGACGATTCTAAATCGCAAACCGGATACGTGTTTTTATTAAACGGTGGAGCTGTAAGTTGGTGCAGTTCTAAACAAAGCGTCGTGGCGGGATCTACATGTGAAGCGGAGTACATAGCTGCTTCGGAAGCAGCAAATGAAGGAGTCTGGATGAAGGAGTTCATTTCCGATCTAGGTGTCATACCTAGTGCATCGGGACCAATGAAGATCTTCTGTGACAATACTGGTGCAATTGCCTTGGCAAAGGAATCCAGATTTCACAAGAGGACCAAGCACATCAAGAGATGCTTCAATTCCATCCGGGACCAAGTCCAAGTGGGAGACATAGAAATTTGCAAGATACATACGGATTTGAATGTTGCAGACCCATTGACTAAGCCTCTCTCACGAGCAAAACATGATCAGCACCAAGACTCCATGGGTGTTAGAATCATTACTGTGTAATCTAGATTATTGACTCTAGTGCAAGTGGGAGACTGAAGGAAATATGCCCTAGAGGCAATAATAAAGTTATTATTTATTTCCTCATATCATGATAAATGTTTATTATTCATGCTAGAATTGTATTAACCGGAAACATGATACATGTGTGAATACATAGACAAACATAACGTCACTAGTATGCCTCTACTTGACTAGCTCATTAATCAAAGATGGTTATGTTTCCTAACCATATGCATGTCTTGTCATTTGATTAATGGGATCACATCATTAGGAGAATGATGTGATTGACATGACCCATTCCGTTAGCCTAGCACTTGATCGTTTAGTATATTGCTATTGCTTTCTATATGACTTATACATGTTCCTGTAACTATGAGATTATGCAACTCCCGTTTACCGGAGGAACACTTTGGGTGCTACCAAACGTCACAACGTAACTGGGTGATTATAAAGGAGTACTACAGGTGTCTCCAAAGGTACATGTTGGGTTGGCGTATTTCAAGATTAGGTTTTGTCACTCCGATTGTCGGAGAGGTATCTCTAGGCCCTCTCGATAATGCACATCACTATAAGCCTTGCAAGCAATGTAGCTAATGAGTTAGTTACGGAATGATGCATTATGTAACGAGTAAAGAGACTTGCCGGTAACGAGATTGAACTAGGTATTGGATACCGACGATCGAATCTCGGGCAAGTAACATACCGATGACAAAGGGAACAACGTATGTTGTTATGCGGTTTGATCGATAAAGATCTTCGTAGAATATGTAGGAGCCAATATGGGCATCCAGGTTCCGCTATTGGTTATTGACCGAGAATAGTTCTAGGTCATGTCTACATAGTTCTCGAACCCGTAGGGTCTGCACGCTTAACGTTACGATGACAGTTTTATTATGAGTTTATAAGTTTTGATGTACCGAAGTTTGTTCGGAGTCCCGGATGTGATCACGGACATGACGAGGAGTCTCGAAATGGTCGACACATAAAGATTGATATATTTGAAGCCTATGTTTGGACATCGGAAGTGTTCCGGGTGAAATCGGCATTTTACCGGAGTACCGGGAGGTTACCGGAACCCCCTGGTGACCTAATGGGCCTTAGTGGGCCTAGTGGAGGAAGAGGAGAAGGGGCCAAGGGGCAGCCGCGCGCCCCTCCCTCCCAAGTCCGAATAGGACAAGGAGCGGGGGCGGCGCCCCCCTTTCCTTTCCCCCTCTCCTCCTTCCCCCCAAGTCCTAGTCCAACTAGGGAAGGGGGGAGTCCTACTCCCGTTGGGAGTAGGACTCCTCCGGCGTGCCTCCTCCTAGGGCCGGTCGCACCCCCTTGCTCCTTTATGTACGGGGGCAGGGGGCACCCTAGAGACACACAAGTTGATCACAGATCGTTCCTTAGCCGTGTGCGGTGCCCCCCTCCACCATATTCCACCTCGGTCATATCGTCGCGGAGTTTAGGCGAAGCCCTGCGCCGGTAGAGCATCATCATCGTCACCACGCCGTCGTGCTGATAGAACTCATCCCCGACACTTTGCTGGATCGGAGTCCGGGGATCGTCATCGAGCTGAACGTGTGCTGAACTCGGAGGTGCCATACGTTCGGTACTTGGATCGGTCGGATCGTGAAGACGTACGACTACATCAACCGCGTTGCCATAACGCTTCCTCTTACAGTCTACGAGGGTACGTGGACAACACTCTCCCCTCTCGTTGCTATGCATCACCATGATCTTGCGTGTGCGTAGGAATTTTTTTGAAATTACTACGTTCCCTAACAGCACGGCCGTGCCTCTCGCAGAAGCAAAATCGTGCCTCTCGCAAAATCAAAACTATGCCTATGTGGAGGCCAACCGACGGTTCATCCGGCAGGTACGGGCGGTGAACCATGCCCTCTTCGACGAGGTCGAAGCGGAGATGGATGCGCAAGCCGCCGCGGAGGAACCGCAGGAGCCGGAGCTGCGGCCGCCGCCCATGTACCCGGCGCCGGGCACGACGATAGTGGACATCTCCGACAAGGAGTAGGCTAGTTGATCTACATAGTACGTAGGATTTTTTCTTGTTTGCATGCTTTTGTATGGATAATAGATTTTAGTATGAGCTATCCGGATGCAAATTAAGAAACTTGAGGCTTGATCAGTCAGTGGCCATAGACGCGGCGGGCATGTCCGTGGTTATTTGAGGGGTTGGATTTGCCTAGTCCAGCTGTAGATGCTCTAACAACAGTACAACATGCCCTTGAATATGGAGGGAACTTGTGGCTCTCGGGTGCTGGTACACCTGATATGCAAATTTGTTTCTTGAAAAAAGTTTGAAAAATCTTGAAAAATTCTGGAAATATACATGTCCAACATTAGTACCTATATAAAAAGTTTTGCGAAGGAATACTAGTGTCAAAAAATGTCTTACATTATGGGGCAGAGGGAATATATACAAGTTACTATACATGAACAGTATACTAGGAAATTTTAATTTTTTTGGTCTGCGGTCGAGGGAAGTTCCCTAGAGTTTTTGTACGGGTACAAGGTTAGGTCAACTTTGTATCCAAAAATGTTTTGAGATTTTTTGTCTTTTTTGTAATTACTAAATTATTTTTTATTTATCAGGGGCAGCAGCACCCGAGTGCATTAAGGGATTTCCCATGTACGTATTTGACATCTTGCACTCTGATTCTTGCAAGTATGAAATAAAATCGCACCAATATTTACACGGGTGGCCTGAGATTTTCTCATCTAGTCCAAAGTTAGTACTGAGAGAAAATCATCCAAAAGCTCTGGTCAATTATTATTTACTAGATGACCGGTTGCGCCAATGGCGCAAAGGCCGAGTGTAAGCCAAGTAGTGAAAGAGTGAGCATATATCTCTTTTATCATGGCTGCATCAAAAGCATACTACACAGCAGTCTAAGCAGCAAATTACCGATAGTTAAATGCACAGTATGATCTTAGGGGATTACATAAGATACAAAAGTATGATAAACACACAAATCTTGGTCTAATATTAAGTTATATAACAAGGAGCTCTTGTAACTTGCTTATATTGAGTAGACGATCAGGCGCAGTCCCTTGGGAGTGCATTTGAAGCCGAAAGCATATGCTTGCCCTTTGTTCATCTGTGCCTGACGGAAGAAGTCGCTCCAGCCTTTAGTGATGGTGGCCCTTTGTCAACACCCTTGATAAAGCGTGTTGTGACAACGGTAGTTCCATCTCCAGTAGTGATTGGCAGTTCACCACGATCAACATCCATGGGTGGGAAAAGGGAACCAGTAGAAAAAGGAATGCTAAAGTACTGAAAATAGTAGTAAATGTTAGTTATTGTGTGAAATAGGACAGAGCAACTGCAAAGGATTACCATTCTTTTGCCGTGTGTTGCAAATGTTTCTGTCATGTGGCACACATAGTAGCGATCAGGCGTGGTGGTGCTGCAGATGATCTTTCGCAGTCTATGAACATTATGGTTGTCAAGCTTAACTGTGTTGCCCCACACAATGTGGTGACTAAACTCATCTAAGTAGTGGATGCAAGTCTCACCTATGTTAAATTATATAAAGTTATATCGTTTAGTAGTTGTTGCGAGAGTTGTTGGAATGAGAAGAGTAATGTAGCCCTTACCACAGAGAATGTACTTTCCAGGCTTTAGATGGATTTTCTTTCCTTTGAACTTTCGGATTGAGCTTGCTTTTGTTGGGCAATGAATATACTCGAAAGCTGACATCACTCGTTGCGCCAATGGCGCAAAAAGCATCGGCCAGACGAGTCTTCAAACCATGTGCATGTGCTAGTTTAAGATATATACTTTTATCTCATTGTATGGTATCATGACAGATGAAAAGGAAGTAATGACATTACTGATAATAGCATACATTGGTTTGACAAAGCAAGTTGTAGTAGGATCAATCTAAAGACATAAAAAATTGAACACTGATTAGATCATAAGCAAATAGAAACTTAGTGCTGATACATAGTGTTTTAAGAGAACCTAGTGCTGATCTGCACTAAGTTTACGAACATTATGTATGTAGAGTTTAACTATGTTGCCCCACACAACTTGGCGATTAAACTCATCCAGATGGTGGATGTCAGGCTTACCTATGTTAAATTATACAAAGTTATACCATTTAGAAGTTGTTGTGAGAGTACGTAGTTGGAATGAGAAGAGTAATGTAGCTCTTACCGCGTAGAATGCATTTTCCTTTTTTTCTTGCCTTTGAACTTTTGGATTGAGCTTCCTTTGCGTGGGCGATGAATATACTCGAATGGTTTGTTGTGCTTGCGACACAGTGGTTCCCCTGGAACGGCGGGTTCGATGCAGCACGAGCTCCGCTTGGCCGTGCACTGAACCACATGTGAGCTCTGCCAACACCCTTCACCCATGGTGGACCCGTGAGACACCTTCACTGCCACCACATGCTGCTTCATCCCCTCATGGCCTCGTGCTCGCCGTTGTAGTGTCGCATGTGCCCCTTGTTGGCCGTTGCCATGGCCGCAAAGTGGGTCAAGATCTGTAGAGCTGCGCATGGGGCGAGCATATCGGCCCACACTGCTCAATCCTGTCTGGGCGTCGTTTGGATTGGGCGGCGGAGATGGCGAAATTTTGGCGCCTCAGGTTCGGTTCCTTTGCTTCACTTTTCTGGTTGTCGTGTGTTTCATCGCTAGAGACGAATGAGTTCATGGGTGGATGCTAAGGAAGTATAGACGTGGGCTTGGGTATAACTCAAGACGACTCGACATTGTTTCAATATTATTGTGTAGGTTGATGGTTTGGCGCTTTTGTGTCGCCTTGATGTAAAAAGAGAGAAATTCTAATATTGATAGTTTGGCTGGTACATCATCCTTTTCTTTTCTTTTGGATGTCCGTGAATTCCGACCTGCTCAATGGGGAAACAAATGCTCAATTTAGTGACCTCACTTCAAATTCTCAAATTCGGTGTTAAACTAAAACAATGTATTATTTATCTTCCTCATAGTTATGTACACTCTGACATCTTACATGTTGTAAAAGTCGTGTTTCATTGATGAAATAGAACAGGGTGGCGAGGCTCCTATATTTCAAGAAATAAAATCTTATGGTTCTATTGTAAATTGATGCTACCACGCAAGTGGTGGATCCCTATATGCAATACCAGTCTATGTAGTAATACTGGTTAAATTAACTCCCGAACGTCTAGTACCTAGCTCCTCCTCCCAAACGCTTTATCTACCACTGGTCGTGTAGCATGTACTCCTGCCACGTCACGGAGTATCTTGACGCACTGGTCCCCTGCCGCGCCACGTTTCTCGTACTCTCGGTACGTGTCGCCCCGAACGAGTGGAGACTGCATCGGCACCTTATCCTTTCCCTGCAGGCTCGTCTGCTTCTTCCCAATCCTTCATTTCTAATCACTTAATCAGAGGAGAGTGAGGCGATCTGGCTGGGCTGCTCTTCTTCGGGGACGTCGCCGTTTACTTGCCCGCGCCAACGGCCAGCTACTCGCCGGGATTCGCCGTGTGCCCATGTACAGCCGCCTTCCAGAAGCCATCCGAGGGGCGGCCCGCAACGCTCGCGCGGAGGTCCCGACTTAGGAGGTGGACGAGGCTGTGTGGCTCGCGGCTGAGCTGCTCTTAGCCTGGGTCGCCATCGTCTCCGTGCGCCACGCTGACAGGAAGCTGGTCGCCGAGTTCCCGGGCATTCGCCGCGCACCCAGGTACTCCGACGCCTCCCCAGTAGCTGTCCGAGCGGCGGACCGCGACGCTCGCGCGAGTGTCCAATGGCTCCGGTGTTCTGATGAGCGTGGCTGCCGGCCATGGCCGTGGTCGTGTGCCACTGCCTCTCCCGCTGCCACTGGAATGACGGAGGCTCGCGGCCAAGATCCGGGGAGAAGGAGCTCCGTGACGGCGAGCTCCTCTAGGAGCAGGGCGACCACGTACTCCAAGAGCACGACGACGACGACAAGGTTGAGGCTCCTTCGGGCAACCTTAACAAGGAGGAGGGTGGCAGCTGGATGAGGGTTAAAATCACGCCGGAGTCACCGTGTTGTCCTCTGACGACACAGCCGGCGCCCCATGATCTTCAGCACGGTCGCGGCGCGGCGGCTGGACCTCCCTGCCAGCCTGCCCGGCCAAACTCCACAAGCTGCAGCTCACGGATCCAATCCAAGAAACGTCCTGCCAGCTAGTGCCATGGTTCCCCCACGGAAGGGGCAGGTGAATTACTTGCTATTACTTAGAAATTCTTTCTCCTTTCTTCATTCTCCTATTACAGAAGCTACACCATATGGTTGTTTGATGATCTGTTAATTCTTCGTGGCAATGTGGTTCGTCAATAGCCATTAGTGGTACATGCACGTGTGTTGAGTTTAATTTCAGTTATAGTTTTTTGTGTGTGGGTAATTTCAGTTATAGTTTGACTTAGTGGTCACTTGCTTTGTCGGTCTTTGCCCATGGAGTTTGGAATGCTTATATGATTTCTATTCAAAAAGTTTCCGAAATAGGAGGAACTTGGCAGCCATGCCATTTGGTGACCTTCAGACAAGGTGTTGTTCCATGCATTGTGCTTATCTTGCCAAGAACAAAAGAAGTGCTTACTCTCCGTCATGTTAGAATTTCTGATTCAGTAAACAAGTGGTCATGTATCAGGAGGAATGAGGAAGACGGATAGGAGGAGTTTGGTGCCAATTCTACAGGCGTAGAGGATTTTCCTTTGGACTATTATTAGGGCTGTTTGTAGTTATTAATAGAATTATTAAGGTAGAGAAAGGAGGACCATTGGATTATAACGGATGGCAGATTCTGCCTTCTACAACACCTGTACAGCAGAGGAGCCGAGCCCAATTTCCAGACCCCCCCAGCCCTGACGTGGTCTCTCCCTTACCCATGTTGCAGCAACTGTGCTGTAGGCTGTAGCATTGCCGGCGATGTTGAACTTGATGGGTATGTGCTGCTCACCGGCGACTTGAGCGTACGAGGCAGGTTTGTTGTGTCCGGGGACCGCCTCGTCGACGACGCAGGAGGGTGGTGCTCGAGGAATCACGCAAGTTTCTTTTCACAAAGCGTGTGCTCGAGATGGAGGATGGCATCGTTTCATACCTCATCGTTTTATGCGAGCATTGGATTGAAGTTGTTCATGAGCTTCCTTCACCAATTAGACCGATGCTATGTAATTACTGGAGCTCTGAAGCTATAGTTATGGGATCCAATCTTTTTAGACCCTTGACATCACATACCTCACATGATGTGTTAATGTTGTTCTATATATACCTGGCATAGCATTTTAACCATGCTATAAAACTAAATTTACCATGCTACAAAGTAAACTTGCCATGTTAGTTCACATAATGAATCCTTTGTGCAGGGAGTTCTAGCGAAGCTTTATACAAGGAGCTATGGCATGCTTGGGCTAGGCCGTTGATCACAGTGCCTCACCAAGGTGAAAGTTTACTACTTTTCGCATGTTTATATTGGAACATGCATGTTTATATTAGAACAGGTATGTCTCGCCGTCATTGGTGTTTGCTCTTCTTGATGCCCCATAACCAATGAATGAATTTGCTACACAACACAAACAGTAGCTATTTGTGTTATGGGACACTGCTTTGTTCTTGTGTTAAAAAATGACAATATGACTTTGTTTATGCGGAATAATCATCCAGGTATTTAAAGTTCATCCACGTACATATTTAGAACTTGATATTCTCTAGTGTGGTCATGTATTAGTTGAAAAATGAATATCCATCAGAGGGTACCACCTTACATACAGTGTTCCAGCCTTACAGGCCTCACCAGAAGTCCCTTTGCCAAGCTTCACTGTGATGACTAACTTACTACTTGACAAATATCTTTGCTAACTGATAAAAGCAACAACGTAGGTACATAAACTCATTTTTCACATGTTATGACAAACTGATTTCTTCCAGCTGACAAAAAACCTAGAAAACAGAGTACTAATACATAGAGACGGTATAATTGTTAAGGTTACTTTACGAATTAATTTGGGAATAGACTGAACATATCAGGATATACATGAGTTGACTGCAAAGAAAAGAAATCATCATCTACTAATACTGTACTAAATGAACATTATCCATTCACATCTCCAGTATTGTACTATTATACATGACAGAGAATGACTAACAGTACTCGTTCTTCTCTTAAAGCTGCCAAGAAAATACAGTCAGTAGAAAAGTTAGAAGGATTTTGAGCACTAAACTCCAGTTATCAATACACTGGACTGTCTACCGATCTCCAACCGGTTAATTTAAGAATCATCACCTTTACCAATAAGGGGGCAATTGTCTGTAAGATGTGATTTGCTTGCATGCATTTCATAGATAAATATGTGCATAAAAGTTAGGACTTGCCTACATACCTGGATATTTACATTCACATAGAGACAATATATGTTCAATTCACATGTAGGACACAAGAATGTATAGTCACAAACTCACAATTCCATGGCAGCAAAAATCTTCAATAATCTGTGAACTCCATAAACAATGATATTATAGATCTCTTGTTTTGTTGATATATTGACATATAGGAGAAGGAGATGTAGTCTACAGGAGAGAAGCAACCATCAATGGTGTTAATGTCACCTCTCCATAGTACCATCGGTCCAAAGGCACTCAAGTAAAAATCAAAACACAAAACGACAAATGGCACTGGGAGTTTGGAGCCCGCCCATCTGATTTAGACGATCTGGGAAAGAGCAATGATTTTGCCCTCTTGTGGATTTAAAATACAATTAGAAAAGTTCACTGAACTGGTGAATGGGTGTTTTAAGCTCACCCAATTTCCTTAGTTTTGAAAATGAACAAATCCCTCTCAAAACATAATTTAATACATCATATTTATGCAGACATTGCCAATTCAATTTTCTGGTAAGCATTGTTAAAAAATAGGAACTTCTAGTACACCATATATATATGCAGGAGTATATATCAGAAAGCATGGTAGAGTTCCTTTGTTATTAAAATGTTCCCTCTTGTGAGTTTAATAGCAGTTTAGGATAAAATCCTGGATCGCTACACCAGTCACTAAAGTTGAGCGTTGGAGGGCTTCAAAGATCCAGTTGATGGTGTTAAACCGATGATGCACAGTCAGCTTCCTCGTCAGGACAAAGCTTACACGCAGCCCACGCCAATTGGGTTGATCAGAAAGTCAAAAGGAATCGAAACCCACCCTATTAGACTTCCTACACACAAGCACTGACACTTCAAACACACACACACGCGCCACCTGTATTATAGGTGTGCTAATGCCTATAGTGCCAGAACAAATCATACTCCTATGCACATCACAACAGACATGGGTCGGGGTGTCACAAGGCCACATGATTTTCATAGGAAAGACTTCTGGTCATGTGTCATCTAAAAGTATATGCATGCAAGGACCTTTTCTCTCTTGATCTTGGGAACATCTACCTGCCTGGAAAGATGCTAGAAGCATGATGCACACCAGCGGCAAAGTATTTTTTCCCCCTAAGAAGCTACTCTCTCCGTTCCAAAATAGATGACTCAACTTTATACTAAAATTAGTATAAAGTTGAGTCATTTATTTTGGAACGGAGGGAGTACATAGAGAGAGCAGTGAGCCAGTGATCCTCACCTAGCTAGTGCGTGCGCGCGCCCACACACACATCAAGCCAACACACCATACACGCAGCAGCAGTACGCAAGCAACAAACACGCATGTGGCGCAGAGAGCCAGAGACACAACCAATAAAGCGTGGAGGAGACACAACCAATAAAGCGTGGAGCAGACGGTCACGCTTGCCGTCGAGCCGCTCACACTAAAAGGGATCAAAGAGTAGGACATTTCTATTCGTAAACCTTCTCATCATAGGGAGTAATTATCAAACTGAGAAACAAAAGGAAAAGAAAAGCAAGAAGTTCCCTTCCTCCATCCGTTTTTTATTTTGGAGCTAACCTATAGGAAACTAAGCATATAAGCTCTAAGTTAGTATATTAGAGCCAACTTAGGTAAAATGAAGCTAACCCTTCTATACTAATGGCGCACCACATGGTAGTGCGCCATTAGTAACAATTTTTTTAATTTTTTTTCTTAATCTCAGGTCACTATTTCACCTATGAGATATCCAACACATATATATACAACAAGCATCCATATAACAATCATAGCCAACACACAAGTTCCATCATATATACATACATAGCCAACACACAAGTTCCATCATATATACATACATAGCCAACACACAAGTTCCATCATATATACATACATAGCCAACACATAGTTCCATCGTTACATATTACAAAAGTTTCACATTGTTCATCCAACACCGTTATCCATCAATTCACAAAAGTTTCACATTGATACAAAATAAAAACACAAATGGAAAAGAAGCACTCCATCCATGCAAGCTTCCGTGAATTAAATCAAATCTGCAAAATGATAAACAAGAATTTAGAAGAAGAAAAAGAAGAAGACTAGAAGAATACTAGAAGAAGAAGAACACTAGAAGAAGAATAAGAAGAATTTTGGAAAAGAAGAAGAATAAGAAGAAGAGTATAAGCTTATTATGTAAACTTGATCATTTTGTGCTAACATAAGTTATTTTGGAGCTAACCTATAGGAAACTAAGCATATAAGCTCTAAGTTAGTATATTAGAGCCAACTTAGGTAAAATGAAGCTAACCTATGTCATTTTGGAAAAGAAGAAGAATAAGAAAAAGACTATAAGCTTATTATGTAAACTTGATCATTTTGTGCTAACATAAGTTATTTTGGAGCTAACTTATAGGAAACTAACCATATAAGCTCTAAGTTAGCATATTAGAGCCAACTTAGGTAAAAATGAAGCTAACCTATAGGAAACTAAGCATATTAGATATAACATAGGTAACTAAGTATATATATCATTTTGGATAACTAACCTATAGGAGATCTGACATACCTGACAAAGTTTAGTTCTCATGCATTGTTCTTCTCCTTCTCCTTCTCCTTCCTCTCCCTGATGCGCCAAGAGCGGCGAGGCGGTGGAGGCAGTGGAGGCAGTGGGATGTAGTCTTCTACCACAATTGGCGTGGTCATGTCGCCCAGCTGTGGGATCGCCGGCGCCACCACCAGTGCGTGGTCATTGTCAGGCACCACCACCATCGTGAGGCCACCTTCAGGCACGACCATCGCTAGGTCATCCTCAGCCACCTCCATCTCTTGCCCATGGTCAGCCACCACCATCTCTTGCCCTTGGTCAGCCACCACTAACGCTAGGTCATCCTCAGCCTGATGCCCATCGTCATCCTGCAGCTCCTCATCCCCACTCTGCTCCTCTTCTCCCGCACTCCAGTCCGGATCATCCTTCTTGTTGTCTAAGATGCTGCCAGTCGCTGCTACTTTCGCTACAGTCAGAATCGCTGCTGCTTTCGCTACATCCATAGTCGCTACTGCTTTGGCTGTAGCCAGTGTCGCTGCTGCTGCTCCCATTATCTGTCCAAAATGCAACAATGACCGTTAACAATTGATGTGAGACAAAGCCAAATGTAGAGGAATAAGAAGAGGCAGAACGTATCGGCATCATCATCGGCAGTGTAGCGCATGCGACACATAGTCGTGTTGAACACCTTCACGATGAGCATGGTGGCGTCGTCGTCATACCTGAAGAGAAGGAAGTACCCCAGCCGCAGGTCGTAGGCACGGTAGAACTTCTCCCACCCACGAGACAAGTACATGTGGCCCTCCTTGATCACCAACTCCACATCCCACTCCCTGTGAAACCCGCTGCCGGCCTGTCGCAGCTTCACATTATTTGGCGGATCTTCACCCATCAGCATGTTCATAAAACTGTCAGGCAGCCTCTACAGTTTGGGACAATGAGTGATGTAGCAAACAACAGATATCATAATGAGATGGGTGAAGGGGAGATCTCTCGTTTTATATACCTGCGTCATGGATGATACTGAAGTCTCAAGTATGATACTGAAGAACTCGGAAGCATCCAACTCGTATTGCGGTGTCGCAGAGCGGCGGTGGCTACTTCCCACCATCTCTGATAAGCAGCAGAAGAGACCAATTAGTACCCTTACCACATATCATAAAACATGCATGATAACAGGCATTAGTCGCAAGTACCCCATATGTCCTATTTTTAGCAAAGTCATGCTAAAATTCACGGAAAATTTCAGCATTACCTTTGCTGAAAATAGGACATATGGAGTACCCGAATTTGCCGGAACTGAAGTTAATCGACATTCCAGCAAACTCAAGGGCCTCTCGGGGTACCTGCAATATCATTATCTAACCAAGGCATAGCTCAGGAAAACCACTTGCTTTGACCAGAACTAGCTGATAAGAACTAGTTCCAGAATCTTTAGCTCATTTTCTAACCAAGGCATAGCTCATTTTCTAGAATCTTTAGCTCAATTCTGAAAATACATGGCTTGGACAATGGTAGCATTCAACCACAAGCCCAAGCCTATACCTAACTAGGCCCAGGTCCATTAAATTCTTACAGAAACCAAGAAATGGAATCAACTCCCCTTGTTGCTGATTCAGTCATGGGAGATGCCATAATCAGATCAAAATTTCAAACCACACACTTACTTTCAAATATCAAATTAGGAACATTTTGAGACATAGGAAAACAGTGTACATCTGAAAATGCTGCAAACTATGAAGAAAAACAAGAACACATTGTAATACATGATTTGTTCAAATGCTGCAAACTATCAAATTAGTAACTTTCCCCTGCTTCTTTTAGGAAATGCTTGATTTGTTCAAATTTATCATTGAAGCCCAAGGCTTGTTGATAGTTACAACATTCGTACACTCCTGCCAGGGGATCTAATAAGTGAAATGGGATAAGTTTGTGAGCAGGTTACAGTGGCATGTTAGAATACAACGCACTTATGAAGTTATGAGTTATGAGAATTCTACTAGTCCTAGGTCCTGACTTTACTCATGCTTGGTTGTAGGGAGAGTTGTTGCGTGCTATGGGTGGTGTGAAAGATTCTGCGACACTCTTAGGAGTACCCCTTGGGCACAACTCATCTTTCTTGCAGGGGCCTGCATTTGCGCCTCCTCGCATAAGGGAGGCCATATGGTGTGGAAGCACCAACTCTAGCACAGAAGAAGGTAAACTTAATATCATCAAAATGCTAGTAATTTGTTTTTGGACAGTTAGTAATTTGTTAAGGCTTGTTTACCACTACTAAGACCATTTTTTTAAACTAACCTATAGCTGGAAGAAACTAACTAGAAAAAGTGAAACATGGGAGGAACCTGCTGTCAGTTTTAAAGAAGCTAATTTTTTTGAGGGGTAAGAAGCTGAATTGGTCATTCTCCATAGAAATCATACCAGTTCTAGCTACATGGGGGAGCTGCTAATTCATCTTCACCAACCAAATTCAGTGAATTAAGCACATAATCCAGTCAAGCTGTTTATTCATAATGGTGTCACTCTTACTACTGAACGTACGTGGTTAGTAGTCAGCGAATTACCTTCAGTCAGATTAACATGCTGCACTTGATGCTTTGCTGACTGCTTGATCTTCTCCCCCTCCTCCTTATACTCAATATCACCATTACTACCAATGCTAGCCTTTTCGGCGATTATTTTAACCCCTCCTCACCGCCGCCGCCGTCGAGCGCCACCCCGCTTGCACCCTCTGTGCAGCCTGTGATGCAACTGCCGCACTATAGCCAGCAGCTACCAGCCATGGAGACCATGGGAGAAACTCAGTACTACTACTCCGAAGCCGGTCCAGGGCACGCCGTACTCCCGGACGCGCCACAACCGCCGGCAGCTGAAACCACCAAGCCGGCCGGAGGGAGGCACCGTGGACGGCCTCGTGGCAGCACCGCAAAGTCCAAATCCAAGTCGAAGGTCGCCAACACCGCCGCTGCAGCTGCGCGCTGGCAGCAGCAGCACGAAGCTGCTACCGCGTCTACCATCGTCGCCCAGCAGGAAACCGTGGGCGCGGCAGCGCGGGGGTGGTGGAGGAGGTGGAGGAGGCGCGAGCAGAGACGACGGGGCTGCGGCGGTGCGGGGGCGCGAGGCCTCGTGTCGTCGCCATGGGTCCTAGGATAGTGGGGAGGCGGAGGGCGCGGTGGAAGGGGAGGGAGAGAGGGAATGGGGAGGAAGGAGGAAGGAGGAGAGGTACCTGGGTGGGTGCGGCCGGTCGCCGGAGGGGTCGGGGTCGGCGGCGGGGGTGGATTCCGGCGGGGGTCGGGGCGGCGGCGGCAGGGGACGGAGGGGGCGGCGACGGTGGCGTACGGTTGGGAATTAGGTCGAGTGGGAGGAAGGGAGGGAGGGGAACAGGTGGAGTGAGGGGGAAGCTTACTAATGGCGCACCGCGTGGTAGTGCGCCATTACTTGTTAGAACTAGTAATGGCGCACTTCGGTAGGATGCGCCATTAGTATGTATGCAAAAATGGAAAAAAAATATCACTAGTGGCGCACCTTTTTTGTGGTGCGCCATTAGTGTCTTCCACACTAATGGCGCACCACCAACTGGTGCGTCATTAGTATATAGTAGTGGACACTAATGGTGCACCACCAACTGGTGCGCCATTAGTATATAGTAGTGGCGCACTACTTCCCTGGTGCGCCATTAGTGTCAATCTTATCTATAGCCCTTTTCCTAGTAGTGTTATGCACAATATAAGATCATTTGAAAAAACTATGTCATGAATGTGGCCATAAGATTGAGCATTTGGGTTGAAAGCCATGCATCTTCACACTTGATAGCTCGTTGAGAACATTTTTTAAAAATAATTGCCGTATTACAAGTTTATAATTTTTGCTGGTAAGTTGGTCACATATAATGACACAATGCGAAGGTTTTCCAATTTTTTGATTTTTTTTATTTTTTTATGCCCGTTTCAAAATGTGGTCAAAATGGCGAGCATGACCGTTCCTAGCTAGTGGTTGAATCTTGGAAATTTTTTTTGTGTTTCTATGATTAAATAGATACTTATGTACCTAGAAATGATTTTTGGGAAAAATAAAGAGCAAACTATGAGGCAACTGCAGTTTAAATTTGACCAGCTTCCAACTGAATCGGCGAAAATTTGTCTTTTTCACGAGAGGTGGATCAAAACTTTTTAAACCCAACCATTTAGTCAATTGTGCATTAAATATGTCCTAGTATTTTAGAAAATTGATTTGGTACAATTTTGAAACAAATATATGGTAGGTCCTTTACAAAAATACTCATTTTGGGCACTCGAATAATGTAAAATGAAATTTCCGTCCAAAGAAAATGAAAACTTCCTTAGGCAACATTGTTTGTTATTCCAATATGCACCCTTGTGCACAATATGAGATCATTTGAACAAACTATGCCATGAATGTGGCCATATGATTGATCATTTGGGTTGAAAGCCATGCATCTTCACACTTGATAGCTCGTTTCTGAGAACACTTTTTCAAAACAATTGCCATATTACAAGTTTATTATTTTTTCTGGTAACTTAGTCACATATAATGACACAATGCAAAGGTTTTCCAATTTTTTTGATTTTTTTTGGAATTTTTTATGCCCGTTTAAAAATGCGGTTAAAATGACAGGCATGACCGTTCCTAGCTAGTGGTTGAATCTTGAATTTTTTTGCTGTTTATCTGATTAATAAGATACTTATGTACCTAGAAATGTTTTTTGTAAAAAATAAAGAGCAAACTATGAGGCAGCTTCAGTTCAAATTTGACCCGCTTCCTACTGAATCGGCGGGCATTTGTCTTTTTCACGAGAGGTGGATCAAAACTTTTGACACCCAACCATTTTGTCAGTTGTTCATTAAATATGTCCTAGTATTTTAAAATTTTGATTTGATTCAATTTTACAACAAATATTTGGTAGGTCCTTCACAAAAAAAGCTCATTTTGGGCACTCAAAAATGAAAATAATTTTTTCATGCAAAGAAAATGAAAACTTCCTTAGGCAACATTATTTGCCATTCCAAGATGCACCCTTGCACAATATAAGATCATTTGAATAAACTATGTCATGAATGTGGCTATAAGATTGAGCATTTGGGTTGAAAGCCATGCATCTTCACACTTGATAGCTCGTTTCTGAGAACACTTTTTTAAAATAATTGCCGTATTACAAGTTTATAATTTTTGCTGGTAACTTGGTCACATATAATGACACAATGCAAAGGTTTTTATAATATTTTGATTTTTTTTTTGAATTTTTTATGCCCGTTTGAAAATGCGGTCAAAACGGCGGGCATGACCGTTCCTAGCTAGTGGTTGAATCTTGGATTTTTTGGTGTTTCTCTGATTAAATAGATAATTTTATACCTAGAAATGTTTTCTAGAAAAATTAAAGAGCGATCTATCAAGCGGTTGTAGTTTAAATTTCACTCGCTTTCAGCTGAATTGGACGAAATTTGTTTTCTTACGAGAGGTGGATGAAAAATATTTTGACAACAAACCGTTTGGTCAATTGGACATAAAATATGGTCTAATGATTTCTAAAAATGGTGTGGTGTCATTTTGCAACAAATATTTGGTAGATCTTTTAAAAAAAATCATTGTTACTCAAAAATACAAAATGCTTTTCTTGTGAAAAACCTTATTTTTATTAAATCACAACCAATTTAAATGGTCATAACATCTTCAAAGTGTTTACTGCGTTCTGATTGGTCTATAAGCCTCTCACACGGATCATGCTCAAACATCGTCGGATACTGCCCGATCCGACGGCAGCCCTCGTCCCCCTCACACTCTCACCCCTAGTCCGTCTCACCCCCTCGTCCAAACCCTAGCTTCCCTCGCGCCGCACCCGAGCCATGCCTCCTTCCCTCCTCACACCGCGCCCCACCCACCGCCTCCTCCCTCCCACAGCTCGCCGCCGACGGCCTCCCCTCTCCCATCCGCTTCCCTCATACCCCCGATGGATTGCCCCTTTCTCCTCTCCTGCAACCCCTCTCTCTCTCTCTCCCCGCACTTCACAGCAAAAGCAAGCACTCCCAGATCCATCCGGATGCCGGACATGGAGGAGTCCGGGCAGCCCAAGCCCGCCGACCCCTCGGAATCGGAGCTCTCCTCGGACCCGCCCAAGGGCGCAAGGACGAACGCGGACGACTGGCACCAAGGCCGTCGGCGGGAGATCCGACTTCACCAACGGGAATGGGGCCGGATCTGCCACGCCCGAGCGCTCCATCCTGGACGACAGGGACGACTACATCCTTGCAGGTCCGAGCGCTCCATCTGGTGGGTCCGAGCGCTCCATACTTGACAGGGACCACGGGGACGACTACATCCTCGACATGGACAACTACATCCTCGACGGGGACGACTACATTTGCCAGGTCGCCCGCCAGGGTGGCGGCAGACTTCGCCATGGGCGGCGCAGCCGTGGTGTTGGCCAAGATGGGGGCGACGCCGGTGGAGCACGTCAAGCTACTGCTGCAGAACCAGGCCGAGATGCTGCGCTAGGGCGCCCTCACGCGACCCTACCGCGGGATCACCGACGCCTTCGCCCGCGTCCTCCGCGAGGAGGGCGCCGTCGCGCTCTGGTGCGGGAACCAGGCCAACGTCATCTGATAGTTCCCCACCCAGGTCCGCCCCCTCCTCCCTCCCTTCCTTCCTTGACCATCCACATTTTCATCTGACGAATCCACCCATCTTATTAATGGACTATCCGAATCGTGATGCGTTCCTGCATTTAGGCAGGCTTCAGTCATATAATTAGCAAGCAACGCGATCCTATTTGTGCATCCAACAATCTATTTTTGGTCAGTTGATTTAGTGTAGAAATGTGACGATGAGTGGATTGGGTGAGGCTTATGTGTGTAATTCGCTTCACCCACACGTATTTTTTGTGGCCCTCAAATTTTCTCACGGCTCTAAGGTAGTGAGGTGTGGTCTGACTGGCTGGTAGCTGCTAGCTTTTTCTCACCACAGAATCTATAGTGTCTTTCCCTTTCATAAGTGTGGCACCCCGGCTCAGAGAAAACCGGAACGCCCCGTATTCCATCCCAGAGATCGAGATGAAGTCTTCTAGAATACGGCACTGCACAGCATAGAACAAACCAGCTCTTTATTACAATCTATTTGGCGTACGAGGGGTTACATCGGCACGGCGACACTACACCTGCCATTGTTGCTCCATGCAAGCAGCAGAACAACATGATGCAGCGGGAGAACTCTAGCAGCGGAACAACGACGACGGTGGTGAACTCCACTCTGCAGGGACTCTGGCTGGAACGCTTATCCTAGCTCGCAAACAAAGAATCCACAACAAACAAGCATTCAAATCTGGCATGACCTGCAAACTGGCATGACATGCCAGGTCAGTACATTGAATGTACTTGCACGCTCACAATAATCCAGAAGCATTCAAGACAAACAACAACATGGCAATTACAGGTTAAGCATGGATTATCATGATATCATCAGAACAACATAGCATGAACAACACGAACATGATACAACGAGAACCACAACATGAACATGGCATGAACATACTAATCCGACAATACTAGCATGCAACATGATGACACTATCATGCACTACTTATTCTGCTCGGTTTACCTCATAACCATCACATGCATCACTTACCAACCTCGGACATCACACGATCATCTCAGGATCAAATCAAGCTTGGTATAAACAATACCATAGTAATCATTAAATGATCACAAGGAGCTTGATCTTTACCCACGATTCTTGCACAACATCACGAACATCCAACAACTCGGTATCCTCGATACCACGGTGATCATTCACGAATCACAACCATGACCAACACTTGGTCTCAAACGGTGATCTTTCCGGCGATCACAACCATGACCAACACTTGGTCTCAAATGGTGATCTTTCCGGCGATCACAACCATGACCAACACTTGGTCTCAAATGGTGATCTTTCCGGCGATCACAACCATGACCAACACTTGGTCTCAAACGGTGATCTTTCCGGCGATCACAACCATGACCAACACTTGGTCTCAAACGGTGATCTTTCCGGCGATCACAACCATGACCAACACTTGGTCTCGAACGGTGATCTTTCCGGCGATCACAACCAACTTATCTCATCATCGAACTAGGGTTGTCATTAATCAAGTTATTATTAATATTGTTGACTCACAGTGTGACCGACACGAACAGGGCCCTTATCCGTGGGCGCGGCTATCGATAGATTTAATATACACTCTGTATAGGTTAGCACACTATACCCACACCACGGAACCCATGGCCTCGCACTCCCATTCGGGTGGACCAGCGGTGGTTCGACAAAACCATCCTACTGCCATGACACTCTCCCGGCCACTCCAACTCAGGCTAGTCCTGGGTGGCCCCGTGTCTACCAAAGACACCAACGACCATCGTCGTGGCCAAAACATAAACGTCCCTGCTATGTCTTGAGCTTGCGTTGGTTTTCCTTGAAGAGGAAAGGGTGATGCAGCAATAGTAGCGTAAGTATTTCCTTCAGTTTTTGAGAACCAAGGTATCAATCCAGTAGGAGGCTCCTCAAAAGTCCCATGCACCTACACAAACAAACAAAGAACTCGCAATCAACGCAATAGAGGGGTTATCAATCCCTTCACGGCCACTTGCGAAAGTGAGATCTGATAGAGATAGTATGATAAGATAAATATATTTTTGGTATTTTATAATATAGATAGGAAAAGTAAAGATGCAAATAAAAGAAGATTGAAAGCTTATATGATAAAAGATAGACCCGGGGGCCATAGGTTTCACTAGTGGCTTCTCCCAAGATAGCATAAGTATTACGGTGGGTGAATAAATTATTGTCGAGCAATTGATAGAAAAGCGAATAATTATGAGATTATCTAGGTATGATCATGTATATAGGCATCACGTCCACGACAAGTAGACTGACTCCTGCCTGCATCTACTACTATTACTCCACACATCGACCGCTATCTAGCATGCATCTAGAGTATTAAGTTCATAAGAACAGAGTAACACATTAAGAAAGATGACATGATGTAGATGGATAAACTCATGCAATATGATATAAACCCCATCTTTTTATCCTTGATGGCAACAATACAATACGTGCCTTGCTACCCCTATTGTCACTGGGTAAGGACACCGCAAGATTGAACCCAAAGCTAAGCACTTCTCCCATTGCAAGAAAGATCAATCTAGTATGCCAAACCAAACTGATAATTCGAAGAGACTTGCAAAGATAACTCAATCATACATAAAAGAATTCAGAGGAGATTCAAATATTTCTCATAGATAAACTTGATCATAAACCCACAATTCATCGGATCTCGACAAACACACCGAAAAAAGAGTTACATCGAATAGATCTCCAAGAAGATCAAGGAGAACATGGTATTGATATCCAAAAAGAGAGAAGAAGCCATCTAACTAATAACTATGGACCCGAAGGTTTGTGGTAAACTACTCACAACTCATCGGAGGGGCTATGGTGTTGATGTAGAAACCCTCCATGGTCGATTCCCCCTCCGGCGGAGCGCCGGCGAAGGCTCCAAGATGGGATCTCGCGGATACAGAAGGTTACGGCGGTGGAAATAGTTTTTCGTTGGCTCCCTAGATGTTTTCAGGGTATGTTGGTATATATAGGAGGAAGAAGTAGGTCGGTGGCCGCCCGAGGGGCCCACGGATAGGGGGCGCGCCCTGTAGGGGTGGGCGCGCCCTCCACCCTCGTGGCCGCCTTGGCTGCTTCTTGACTTGCACTCCAAGTCCTCTGGATCACGTTCGTTCCAAAAATCACGCTCCCGAAGGTTTCATTCCATTTGGACTCCGTTTGATATTCCTTTTCTTCGAAATACTGAAATAGGCAAAAAACAACAATACAGGATGGGCCTCCGGTTAGTAGGTTAGTCCCAAAAATGATATAAATGTGTAAAATAAAGCCCATAAACATCCAAAATAGGTAATATAATAGCATGAATCAATCAAAAATTATAGATACGTTGGAGACGTATCAAGCATCCCCAAGCTTAATTTCTGCTCGTCCTCGAGTAGGTAAATGATAAAAAGAATTTTTGATGTGGAATGCTACCTAGCATAATTCTCAATGTAATTTTCTTTATTGTGGCATGAATGTTCAGATCCAAATGATTCAAAATAAAAGTTCATATTGACATAAGAAATAGTAATACTTCAAGCATACTAATCAAACTAATCATGTCTTCTCAAAATAACATGGCTAAAGAAAGTTCATCCCTACAAAATCATATAGTTAGGCTATGCTTCATTTTCGTCACACAAAAATGCTCTCAAATTCTACACCCCCGATGACAAGCCAAGCAATTGTTTTGTACTTAAATAATCTCAAAAAAATTCAACTTTCATGCAATACATGAGCGTGAGCCATGGATATAGTACTATGGATGGAATAGAATATGATGATGGGGATTGTGTGGAGAAGACAAAAAAGGAGAAAGTCTCATATTGACGAGGATAATCAACGGGCTATGGAGATGCCCATCAATTTATGTCAACATGAGGAGTAGGGATTGCCATGCAATGGAAGCACTAGAGCTATAAATGTATGAAAGCTCAACAAAAGAAACCTAGTGGGTGTGCATCCAACTTGCTTGCTCACGAAGGCCTAGGGCATTTTGAGGAAGCCCATCATAGGAATATACAATCCAAGTTCTATAATGAAAAATTCCCACTATTATATGAAAGTGACGACATATGAGACTCGCTATATGAAGAACATGGTGCTACTTTGAAGCACAAGTGTGGAAAAAGAGATAGTAACATTGCCCCTTTTTTATTTATTTTCTTTTTTTCCTTTTTTTGGGCCTTTCTTTTTTCTTTTGGCCTTTCTTTTTTTTCTTTTTTTCTTCGGCCTTTCTTTTTTTACCTTTTGGCCTTTCTTTTTTTTCTTTGGGGACAATGCTCTAATGATGATGATCATCACACTTTTATTGATTTACAACTCATGAATTACAACTCAAAACTAGAACAAGATATGACTCTATATGAATGCCTCCGGCGGTTTACCGGGATGGGCAATGAATCAAGAGTGACATGTATGAAAAATTATGCAAAGTGGCCTTGCCACAAATACGATGTCAACTACATGATCATGCAATGGCAATATGACAATAGTAATGCGTGTCATGATGATAAATGGAACGGTGGAAAGTTGCATGGCAATATATCTCGGAATGGCTATGGAAATGCCATGATAGGTAGGTATGGTGGCTGTTTTGAGGAAGATATAAGGAGGTTTATGTGTGATAGAGCGTATCATATCACGGGGTTTGGATGCACCGGTGAAGTTTGCACCAACTCTCAAGGTGAGAAAGGGCAATGCACGGTACCAAAGAGGCTAGCAATGATGGAAAGGTAAAAGTGTGTATAATCCATGGACTCAACATTAGTCAAAAGAACTCATATACTTGGTGCAAACTATGGACCCGAAGGTTTGTGGTAAACTACTCACAACTCATCGGAGGGGCTATGGTGTTGATGTAGAAGCCCTCCATGGTCGATTCCCCCTCCGGCGGAGCGCCGGCGAAGGCTCCAAGATGGGATCTCGCGGATACAGAAGGTTACGGTGGTGGAAATAGTTTTTCATTGGCTCCCTAGATATTTTTGGGGTACATGGGTATATATAGGAGGAAGAAGTAGGTCGGTGGCCGCCCGAGGTGCCCACGAGATAGGCGGTGCGCCCTCCACCCTCGTGGCCGCCTCGGCTGCTTCTTGACTTGCACTCCAAGTCCTCTAGATCACGTTCGTGTTAGAGTTATAATATAAGTCATGTACCCCCTTGTATTTATCCCGTTGTATAAGGGGTTTCCTGCGTATGTTCCACACATGTACATGTATATATATATATCGGCCTATGGCCTCATAGGAATACAAGTTGCCTATTCCTAACATGGTATTAGAGCTAGGTTAATTTTTTCGCACGTTGCAACTCGTGCGTTCGATCCCTCCTCTCCAGATCATTCTCCTCTCTCGATCTCTCACCTCTCCCGATCGGCGATCGAAGCAGCAGGCCGTAGGGGGCGATCTCTCTCCTCTCCCGATCGGCGATCGAAGCTGCCGCTCCCGCTCGATCTCTGAATCGCTCGAAGGACTCCATCGATTGATCGCTAAGCACCCAAGCTGCCGCTCCCTTTCGATCTCAGCATCGCTCGAAGGCCGCCTCTGCATGATCGCTCAGCAGGCCCAGCAGGGGTTCGTCCCGCAGGAAGGATTCCATCGCTCCCGCACTGCCACCTCCGCCTAATCGCTCGATCTCATCTCTCGCTCGTAGGCCCGACTCCTGGTTCCTAAAAAAAATGTCTCCTGCATCGGGCTATGTTGCTATCCCTCGCTGTCCGGTGATCTTTGATGGTACTAACTACACCGAGTTTACTGGCTTCATGCGCATTCACATGCGTGGCATCCGTCTTTGGGGTGTTCTTTCTGGCGAGGTCTGCTGTCCGCCACGTCCGGTTCCTTCGGTGGCTCCTATTCCTCCGACTCCACTGGTTCTTCCTACGAATGCTAATCAGGCCGCCAAGGATGCGGCTAAGCTTGCTGATGAGGCTGCTGATCGTGACGATGAGAGGGTTTTGGCTTATGAGGAGGCTCTTCAGACATATCATGGTGCTCTGTCTGTTTACACCCAGTGGCTTGATGATGATGCTCGTGCTGCAGCTGTTCTCATTGCTAGTGTTCTGCCCCAGTTTGCTTCTGAGTTGCTGGGTCTTCCTACTGTCTTTGAGATGTGGACCCGTCTTCGTCAGCGCTATGAGCCCTCTAGTGATGCCCTTTACCTTTCTCTGGTCCGTCAGGATCATGCTCTTTAGCAGGGAGACTCTACTGTTGATGACTTCTATGCACAGAGTTCTGCTATCTGGCGCCAGCTTGATTCTCTCCGCAGTGCTGGTTGTCGTACCTGCCCCTGTTGCTAGGCTGTCCAGGCCAATTTGGAGTTTCATCGCATCTATGAGTTCCTGTCTCGGCTTCGTAAGGAGTTTGAGCCCCGGCGTGCTCAGTTGTTTGCTCGTGGCCATATTTCTCTCATGGAGGCGCTTTCTGAGATTCGTGCTGAGGAGACTTGCTTACGTGGTGCTGGTTTGCTGGAGGTTCCCTCTGTGCTCGTTACTCGTGCTCCTACGCCACCTGCTGCACTGACCCCTTCTCGCTCGAGTGCTCCGCCGCTCTTGCCCACTCCTTCTGGAGGCTCAGGTCGCCCCCGTCCATGTTGCGAATATTGCAACAATGACGGTCATCTTGACTCTCAGTGCTACACGAAGAAGAAACACCTGCACAAGGCACGATCATCATCTTCAGGGACTTCGTCATCTACCTCGACAGCTTCAGCCATTGCTTTGACTGAGCAGGATATTCTGAGACTTAAGCGTCTGCTCGCGGCTTCAGGTTCTTCCTCGACGGGTACTGCTGGTTCTGTGACTGATGCTTCCCGCACTGAGCAATCACCCTCTACACAGTCAGGTACATCCCCATGGGTTCTGGACTCTGGAGCTTCTTTTCATATGTCTTCTCATTCTTCCACTTTGTCCTCTCTTCGATCACTGGATTCTCCTGTTCATGTCTTCACTGCTGATGGTACTCCACTTTCTGTTGCTAGTAGAGGAAATCTTACCACTCCTTCTTATTCTGTTCCTGATGTTGCTCATGTTCCTCGACTTACCATGAATCTGTTTTCTGCTAGTCAACTTACTGATTCTGGTTGTCGCGTCATCCTTGACGTTGACTCTTGTTCTGTCCAGGACCGTCGCACGCACACTCTGGTTGGGGCTGGCCCTCGCCGCCGTGATTCTCAGGGTCTTTGGGAGTTGGACTGGCTTCATGTTCCTTCCGCTGCCACCACCATCGCCAGTTCTTCAGCTTCTGTCGCCTCCGTTACTGGTTCCTTCCAGCAGTGGCATCATCGACTTGGTCATCTGTGTGGTTCTCGGTTGTCTTCTTTAGTTCGTCGAGGTCTTCTGGGGTCTGTCTCAGGAGATGTCTCTTTAGAGTGTCAGGGTTGTCGTCTTGGCAAGCAGATTCAGTTACCATATTCACATAGTGAGTCAGTGTCCAAGCGTCCTTTCGATTTAGTCCATTCTGATGTATGGGGTCCGGCCCCTTTTGCTTCGAAAGGTGGTCATAAATACTATATTATTTTCATAGATGATTTCTCTCGTTACACATGGCTTTATTTCATGACTTCTCGTTCTGAGGTGTTGTCTATTTATAAGCATTTTGCTGCCATGGTTCATACTCAGTTCTCTTCACCCATTCGTGTTTTTCGTGTTGACTCCGCTGGCGAGTATATCTCTAAGATGTTGCATGGTGTTCTTGCTGAGCAAGGGACTCTCTCTCAATTCTCTTGTCCTAGTGCTCATGCTCAGAATGGTGTGGCTGACCGAAAGCATCGACATCTTCTTGAGACGGCTCGTGCATTGATGATTGCTGCCTCTCTCCCGCCTCATTTTTGGGCTGAGGCCATCTCCACATCCACCTATCTTATCAATATACAGCCTTCCGCTGCTCTACAGGGTGGTGTTCCTTTCGAGCGACTTTTTGATCGTTCTCCCGATTACTCGATGCTTCGCTCATTTGGTTGTGTTTGCTATGTTCTTCTTGCTCCTCGTGAACGCAGCAAACTGACCGCTCAGTCTGTTGAGTGTGTCTTCTTAGACTACAGTGATGAGCATAAGGGCTATCGTTGTTGGGATCCTATCGGCCGTCGGATGCGTATCTCTCGAGACGTGACTTTTGATGAGTCTCGTCCCTTCTACCCATGCCCATCTTCCTCGACTTTTTCAGTGCAGGATATCTCTTTCCTCACTTTTCCTGACTCACCTATCACCCCCGTCGAGCCTGTACCTCTCCGTTCCACTTCCTCTCCTTCTCCACCTCTAGTTGATTTGCAGCCACCATCCTCCCCGGTCTCCTCTCCCAGCATGTCACCGGGTTCTCCACCTTCATCTTCGGTGACTTCTTCGTCGCCACCCCCCGATTCTACCTTGACGATTCCTCCTATTATTCCATCTTTTCCTCAGCATTACACTCGTCGTCCACGACCAGTCGATGCCTCTGTGGATGAGTCGTCATCTTCCTCTCAGCCTACTTATGGCTTGTGTTCTCGTCCTCGTCCGCCTATTGATCGCTTTGGATTTCCCACCGCTGGTGCTGCTGTTCTTGAGCCGACTTCTTACCGTCAGGCTGTTGTTCATCCTGAATGGCAGTTTGCGATGGCAGAGGAGATTGCTGCTCTTGAACGCACTGGTACCTGGGATCTTGTTTCTCTTCCTCCCGGAGTCCGCCCGATCACTTGTAAGTGGGTCTACAAGGTTAAGACTCGCTCCGATGGTTCTCTTGAGCGTCACAAAGCTCGTCTTGTGGCTCGTGGTTTTCAGCAGGAGCACGGTCGTGATTATGACGAGACTTTTGCTCCTGTGGCCCATATGACCACTGTTCGTACACTTCTTGTTGTTGCCTCTGCACGCCACTGGTCTATATCTCAGCTTGATGTTAAGAATGCCTTTCTAAATGGTGAGCTGCCTGAGGAGGTGTACATGCAGCCACCACCTGGGTATTCTGTTCCTGATGGCATGGTATGTCGTCTTCGTCGCTCTCTCTATGGCCTTAAGCAAGCCCTCCGCGCCTGGTTTGAGCGTGTTGCCTCTGTGATCACTGCTGCTGGTTTTTCAGCAAGTGCTCATGATCCAGCATTGTTTATTCACCTTTCTCCTCGTGGTCGGACTCTTCTTCTTCTCTATGTTGATGACATGATCATCACGGGGGATGACCCCGAGTATATTGCCTTTGTAAAGGCCCGTCTTAGTGAGCAGTTTCTTATGTCTCATCTTGGACCTCTTCGCTACTTTCTTGGGATTGAAGTCTCTTCTACCTTTGATGGCTTTTTTATATCCCAGAAAAAGTATATCCAGGATCTTCTTGCTCGTGCTGCTCTTACTGATGAGCGCGTTGTTGAGACTCCTATGGAGCTCAATGTTCACCTCCGTGCTACTGATGGTGATCCTCTCCCTGACTCGACGCGTTATTGTCATCTTGTTGGCAGTCTTGTCTATCTAGCTGTCACTCGTCCAGACATCTCTTATCCGGTTCATATTCTGAGTCAGTTTGTCTCTGCTCCCACATCGGTTCACTATAGTCATCTCCTTCGTGTTCTCCGATATCTTCGAGGCACGATCTCTCACCGTCTCTTCTTTCCTCGCTCTAGTTCTTTACAGCTTCAGGCCTATTCGGATGCTACGTGGGCTAGTGATCCTTCAGATCGTCGTTCACTTTTTGCTTACTGTGTTTTTCTTGGTGGTTCTCTCATTGCCTGGAAGACGAAGAAACAGCTTGCAGTTTCCCGTTCGAGTGCCGAGGCTGAGTTGCGAGCAATGGCTCTTTTGACGGCAGAGGTGACTTGGTTACGGTGGTTACTTCAGGATTTTGGTGTTTCTGTCACTACACCGACTCTGCCCTTATCTGACAGTACAGGTGCTATCAGCATTGTGCGTGATCCTGTGAAGCATGAGCTCACCAAGCATATTGGTGTTGATGCTTTCTATGTGCGCGCTGGTGTGCAGGATCAGGTTATTGCTCTTCAGTATGTGCCTTACGAGTTATAGTTGGCGGATTTCCTGACGAAGGCCCAGACTAGAGCACAACATGGCTTTTATCTCTCCAAACTCAGTGTTGTTCATCCACCATGAGTTTGAGGGGGGGTGTTAGAGTTATAATATAAGTCATGTATCCCTTTGTATTTATCCCGTTGTATAAGGGGTTTCCTGCATATGTTCCACACCTGTACATGTATATATATATCAGCCTATGGCCTCATGGGAATACAAGTTGCCTATTCCTAACAGTTCGTTCCAAAATCACGCCCCCGAAGGTTTCTGTTGGTGTCAAAACCGGCGGATCTTGGGTAGGGGGTCCCGAACTGTGCGTCTAGGCGGATGGTAATAGGAGACAAGGGACACGATGTTTTTACCCAGGTTCGGGCCCTCTCGATGGAGGTAAAACCCTACTCCTGCTTGATTTATATTGATGATATGGGTAGTACAAGAGTGGATCTACCACGAGATCAAGGAGGCTAAACCCTAGAAGCTAGCCTATGGTATGATTGTTGTTGTGTCCTACGGACTAAAACCCTCCGATTTATATAGACATCGGAGAGGGCTAGGGTTACACAGAATCGGTTACAATGGTAGGAGATCTACATATCCGTATCGCCAAGCTTGCCTTCCACGCCAAGGTAAGTCCCATCCAGACACGGGACGAAGTCTTCAATCTTGTATCTTCATAGTCTTGGAGTCCGGCCGATGATGATAGTTCGGCTATCCGGACACCCCCTAGTCCGGGACTCCCTCAGTAGCCCCTGAACCAGGCTTCAATGACGACGAGTTCCTCCTCCGAATAATTTATAGAAGACTGTGAACACCAGGATAGTGTCCGGCTCTGCAAAATAAATTCCACATACCACCGTAGAGAGAATAATATTTACACAAGTTCAATCTGCTGACGTATCTTGTGGCGTGACGTCACACCACAACCAAGCTTTTACTCGAATCGTTTTTATTATACCACCTCAGCGCGTTTAGCGAAGTGGTTTCCTTGGCACGTCTTGTCGAAGCAGAGATCGTGTTCCCCTTATTCCAGGATTCTCATCAATACGGACGTGGGTAACCCAACCGCGCCCGTTGCCACGCCCCCTCCATCGAAGGTGAGTTCCAAACGGTCACGGGGACGGCTCTTGGTATTCTCCCTCTGTATAATGAGACCAAGGCCCGTTCCTTTTCTTCAATCCTCAATCGAATCCGCCCCTCGCCCCGAGTTCCAACACCCAGGGATCCAGATTCAGGCACTTTGGACCTTCGACAATGTCCAGCTCCGACCTACAGGGCCGGTGGATGCCCTCCTCCGTCACGGAAGAGGACGTGCTAAAGCTGAGAGACGCCGGGTACTTAACCTACGAGATTTCGCATAGGTTACCTGCCCAAGGGCAAGTCGTTCCTACTCCCGAGCCTGGTGAGAGTGTCGTGTTCGTGTCTCACCTCCGTCGGGGTTTAGGCTTCCCGATGGATCCCTTCATGAGGGGGCTCATGTTTTACTATGGGCTGGAATTCCACAACTTGGCTCCGGAGTCCATTCTCCACATCTCATCATTTATTGTCGTCTGCGAAGCATTCCTCCGCACTACCCCTCACTTCGGTTTGTGGCTCAAAACCTTCAACGTGGAGCCGAAGATGATTGAGGGGCGTCAGGCAGAGTGCGGCAGGGCGGTTATAAGCAAGAGGGCCAATGCTCCATGGCCCGAGGGCACTTTTCAGGAGGAGCTTGGCTTGTGGCAACAAGAGTGGTTCTATATCACCGCTCCCAGGGGCAGTAGGCAGAGGCCGCCGCCCGACTTTCGCTCGGGCCCCCCACAACGGCTGACGTCATGGGTCAACAATGGGCTTGACTGGGGGCCGTCCAAGGACATACCCCTATTGCAGGGCCGGATTCGAGACCTCCAAGAGAGGGAGATCAATCTGGTCGTAGTGACGCGGGTTATGCTGATTCGGCGTCTTCTGCCCTGCAAACGTCGCCCCCTCCGCCTGTGGGAATTCAATCCGGAGGGACCACGAGCTCTACAACACTTCATGGGTACGACACCCATGGAGATGTACAAACTGTTCTTCGGATCGCAAGAGATGTGTCCGGTCTTGTGTCCGGATTTGACCGAGGACGCTGGCTTAAGCTGCAATCGCCCGGATACTCAAGTAAGTGGCCCTGTGTCTGGACATATCATCCATTTATTTATCATGGGCTTGCCTTTTAACCAGCTATCCCTTGGACAGGAGTGGATAGCGCAAGCAAAACTGGTACGGTGTCCGGCCCCCCTCCCGGAGACCACGCCGGATCCGGTGTTAGTCAAGATGCTGGAGGTTGCGCCTTCAGATGAGGGCGAACGGGAAAATAGGAAAATTAGTGCCTCTGCTAAGGAGGCTCTCAAAGAAGGGGGGATCGAGAACCCCTCCCTCCAGGGGGAGAATAGGACCGCTTCCAAAGATCCGGAGGCCAAGGCCTCAAAGCGGGGGAAGAAATCTTCATCGGAGGGTCCTGCGCCAGGAGAAGCCCCGACCGCACTATTTCCCCAAGGGAATCAGCCCTCCAGCGAGCCGTAAGTAGAAAAGGGAGCTTTGTAATAAGGGACATCCCTATTTTTATTTCTGAGGATAACCGGAGTTCTTACCTTGTAGTTCGGTTCTCAGCCCTTCTCAGTAGAGCTCATCTTCGGGGGATCTTCGTCCGAAGATGATGGAGAGTGAAACACCTACATTTGCCGCTCCGTCAGGCGGGGCGGACGACCCTGAGGTGTCGTCGTGGAGGGTCTCCTCGAGTCCGCCGGGGCCGGAGAGTTCGGCACCAACTGGTGTACGGCCGGGGGAGCTGAAGGATCTGCTCGAGAGGGCGTCTATCTCAGAAGATCACCGTACTTTAATGAGTACGGTGATTGAAAGGATTTCATCCGCTGAGAGCGGGTTGCATGAGGCCATCAGAAGTTTACTGACGGGGTTTGAGGTACGTAAAAATGACATACCTTTTGACAGTTTTGCACATAGAGTGCGCCCTGTATAGATATTAGCCCCTGAGAGTCGGTACGTTGTCAGAAGCGACGGCGTGCCGAGGATCATAAACTCAGTGTTAAGATGTCGCTGTTCCTATTCAGGGGGCAGAGCGTTCGCTGGCCAGCCGGACTGATAGAGTTGCCGAACTGAAGCGGCAACTGGACGTTGTGGATGCGGACATCGCACTTGTCCATAAGCGACTTGACAAGTCACAAGGTGGGTGGTTTCTCCACGGTCACCTGGTAAGGGAGCTGATGCTTACGCCTTACCATATGTATGCTTGATGCAGATGGCACCGCTGCTATGGAGGGCCTTCGGGCAGAGCTTGCTCGAGCCAAGGAGCAAGCCAGAAGGAGTGATGCGGCTGCCTCGAAGGCAGCCGAAGAGCTAAAAGCCGAAAAGGCTGCTCACTACCGAAGCAGGGAGGAGATGGCTGGAATGGCCGTGAAGCTGAAGGATGCTACCGACCGCCATGAGGTTCTTGAAAGAGAACGCCGAGCGGGGCAAGAGGACCTGAAGAAGGCCACCGCCGAAGCCAAGGATGCCCGTTCTGCAATGAGTGCTATAAAGGAGGAGCTGCGTCAGGCCGGAGACATTGCGGCTGGAAAGCCCTTTCTGCTGCGCAGGAAGTTCACGGATCAGAAGTATGCTCAGTTGGGCCAGTTGTGGGGTGCGGAGGATCCTTATCTGGATTTGGCGGCGAGTGCGATGGACGTAGTCGTGCACTTCCGAAGCCAAAAGGATCACGAGATGGAAGAGCTTTTTTGGTCTCAATTCCATAGTCCGGAGCGTCCCCTTCCGTTAACCGGTCGGTTGGCTGAGTGGGCTGAGCTGAATAGGCTGTCCGGACTTGCCATGAAGGACGTCGTGGCTCATCTGCGGCTGGAAAGGCCCAAGCCGAAGAGTTACTTTTGTTTAGTGCAGCAATTCCTTGATGCGGTGCCACATATCAAGGCGATGAAGCGGTCGGCATGCATAGAGGATGCACGGATGGCTCTCGCCCGTGTCAAAACATACTGGGCAGAGATGGATGCCACCGACGTTGCATCCCGGGATTCGGATAGAAGCCGATTACCCGCCGAGCACTATTTTGAGGAAGTCCTGCGGGGCGCTCGTTTAGTAGAGTCGCAGTGCTCAAAAAATGTTATGTTCAAATGACATGTATAATTTGTAAAACCATATTTATAATATAAGGGCTTTTTATACTTGTGCGTTCAAGTATTGAAATTCCTCCTGTGCGGCCGTTAATGTATATGTATATGTAACCTGAAAGATGGCAGTCTTCGGTTTCAGCCCCCACGCACATGGTGCGGGGGTGTTTGCAAAAAAGCGCATTTTCACACTTAATCCAACATCTTAGTCCTGTGAAGGAGGTGGTAGCGTAGCAAACGAGGCAACCGGACTATAATGCTTTATCACTTTCACTTAGCCATAGGAGTTCGAAGGTGGAGCTACGATATAGCCCCTAGGGGCACCGCGCTCTCCGAATTCTGGGTGCGTATGTGCCTGACCGGGAAACGGTCCTTCGTCAAAGCGGAGGAATTCTAGACATTCCGGTAGTCGATCGAGTGGTTGACCAGTCTCTCGCTATATCATGATAGTCAGTTTTCGGCTTTCTCTACTAAGGTGCTCGCCTGGCCGAACCGGGGCACAATCGCAATAGTTCTCCTGGTGCCGCGTTAGCCGATAATACGAAACGTAAGGCAGCAAAACACAGGAGCCGGACAAACCCAACATTTGACCAAAGACATGATTCGGAGCTGATGCATATAAGGCCTAACTCGAGACGCCGAACACTCCCTAAGGTATTCGGTCTTTATGAAAGACGAGCCGAACGATGCCCTAAGCCCCTAGTGTCCACGTACGCGCGAAATCTTCTGACGCGGCCGATGCCAAAACGCCAGCCTCCTCCTTGGTTATGATAAGAAACCGGGGGATGTATAGCAACAAGAGACAGTAAAAAAGGTTTACGCAGGGTCTTAATCTGAAAAGAATCCTTGTAACGGGTCCCTGTTGCACGTATGCGCCTGTGTCTCCGTTGTGCTGTATCCTGGATGGGTGTAGCACGTTGTTCATTTGTAAAAGAGAAGAACTTAGTTTGAAGAAAAGATCATGCGAAAAATGCATGTAAAAAAGAGTATGATTTTAAAAAATGAATAAAATTGAGCATTATTGGCTCTCATTCTTCGTTCGTGCAGCCCCTTGTAAAGGGGTATGCGGCTGGGAAGCCCCTTGTTTGTTTATGCCAGACTCGCCTAGCCGTGTCCGGGGTCTAAATGACCTGTTTTAGGGGCTTCGATCAGCCAGGCCGGATTATTTTGTGGCTGTCAAGGCAGTCTCACGTTTTTCGGTGGTCGAGGAACACTCTAAGTTACCCTTTAATGAGATGATGCCGCGTGGATCGGGCATTTTAAGTGTAAGAGACGCGTAATGCGGTATTGCGTTAAAGCGGGCGAAAGCTTCGCGTCCCAATAGTGCTTGATGGCTACTTTTAAATGGGGCGATATGGAAGATTAGCTTTTCGTGACGGAAGTTGTCGGATGAACCAAACACAACTTCTAGTAGTAAGGAGCCCGTACTATTGGCATAAGGGCCTGGCGTCGCTCCTTTAAAGGAAGTGCTGCTATGGCGAATTTTGGTAGGGTCTATCCCCATTCTGCGGATGGTGTCCTGGTATAGCAGGTTTATATCACTGCCGCCGTCCATTAGGACTTGTGTAAATTGTAGTCCGTCGATTATAGGATCCAATATCAAAGCAGTCCATCCTGCGTTTCGAATACTTCTGGATTAATCCAGATGGTCGAAAGTAATTGGTTTTGACATCCAATCTCGGGATTCCCCTGGGGTGGACCGTGCGGCACGTGCTTTGGTAGATGCCGCCCTATTTTTCCTTGTTATCACTTGAAGTGAATTCACTGTTTTGACTTCTTGTGGGAAGTTCTTTTGTTTTCCGGCGCTCTGCTTGTGGGGTTCGTCGTCGTCCTCGCTTGGTGTGTCGAGCCCCTTGTGTTCGGCGTTAAGTCGGCCGGACTGCTTGAAGACCCAACAATCTCTGTGGGTATGGTTTGCAGGCTCCCCGGGGGTACCGTGAATTTGACATATCCTATCCAAGATTTTGTTTAGGTTGGATAGCTCGTCACTATTGTCCTTAAGAGGCAGTGTTTTGTTGTTCGGCCGAGAGCTTTTGAACCCGGCGTTGACTGTCGTGTTCTTTGGGCCATTTTCCTTAGTCCGGCGCTGGTCTTTTCTCCGTCGTGGCTTCCCATTTCCATCCCTGACCTCGGATGTACTTGGGTCGCTGGTGCTGCATCTTGCCAGCCAGCTATCTTCTCCCGCGCAGAAGCGGGTCATGAGGCTCGTTAGTGCGGTCATTGTCCTTGGCTTTTCCTGGCCGAGGTGTCTGGCGAGCCATTCGTCTCGGACGTTATGTTTAAATGCTGCTAAGGCCTCGGCGTCTGGATAGTCGACTATTTGGTTCTTTTTGGTGAGGAACCTATCCCAGAATTTGCGTGCTGACTCTCCGGGCTGTTGAGTTATGTGACTTAAATCGTCTGCATCTGGAGGGCGGACATAAGTTCCCTGAAAGTTTGCTCGAAACGCATCCTCGAGCTCTTCCCAACTTCCGATGGTATTTTCTGGGAGGCTTTTGAGCCAATGCCGGGCTGGCCCTTTGAGCTTGAGGGGTAGGTATTTTATGGCGTGGAGATCGTCTCCTCTAGCCATATGTATGTGTAGGATATAATCGTCAATCCATACTCCGGGGTCTGTTGTTCCGTCATATGCCTCTATGTTTACGGGTTTGAATCCCGCTGGAAATTCATGATCCAGTACCTCATCGGTGAAACATAGTGGGTGTGCGGCGCCCCTGTATTTAGGTGTGCCGTTATCTTCGAATACTCGGCGTGTTGTGTTGCTTCCTGGAGCCTTCTTTTTTGGCCCATAGATGGACCTGACCGGGCCATCCTTTTTGCAAGGATCCTTATGTGGATCATGTGCCGACTTGTGTGCGGTGCCGCTTGCCGCTCTTAGCCTGTCATCTGGTCGTCTATCCGGCCAGGAGGCCTCTTTGTTTTTTGACTATGGGGGCTCTACGGCCTCCTCGCCAAATTCGGGCAACAGCTTGCGCTTCGGGTAGCTCTTTGCTTGGTGACTATCGCCGTATTTATCTGCGGTCTTGAGTACTTTGCTCCATCTCATTCTGAGTACGTCTTCCGCTATTTTGAGCTTCCGCTTCTGCTTCTTCAAACTTCTTGCAGTGGCGACGAGCCTTTTGTGAAGGTTCTTATGCTCCGGTGATATGTCCGGCGTGAGATTGTCTGGACTGTTGTTTTCGTCGGGGATAGGTTGCTCGTCCAATTCATCCTTTTCGGATGGTTTCTTGGTGGCATGTTCGTTGTCCACTGGTTCGCCCTGCTCTACGGCTGGGTCAGTACGGGTGCTGTTGTTATCGAGGCGGGATTTCGGACGGCGCTTGCGTCACCGTTTTGGTTGTTTTTCGGGGGAATTATCCTTCGCCGCGTCCCATTGTTCCTCGTTATCGCTTCCTTTTGGTGTATCCACCATGTATACGTCGTGAGTTGAGGTGGCTTTCCAGTGCCCAGTAGGCGCTGGTTCTTGGTCGTCTCTGGCATCGTCGTCCATACCGTCGATGTCTTCGGAGTCGAAGTCTAGCACGTCGGTTAGGTCGTCGACAGTGGCTACAAAGTGGGTGGTGGGTGGGCTTTGAATTTCTTCGTCGTCCGCGTCCCAACCGTCCTGACCATGACCCGGCCAGGGCTCTCCTGATAACAAGAGATACTTTAGCGAATTCAGGATGTCGCCAAAAGGCGAGTGCTGAAAGATGTCCGCAACGGTGAACTCCATGATCGGTGCCCAATCAGATTCGATTGGTAGGGGCGCAGGAGGTTCGGAGTCCGGCGAGGAGTCCAGCACCTCGGAGTCACGAGCTTCACAAGGGACAAGGTCGGTATTCGGCTCCATCGCCATAGATGTAGCAGCCCCCGAGGCGGTGTCTAGCCACCCATCCTCGATCCGCGCAGTCGCCTCCGAATTAAGGGTCGGAGCGGACTTGTGTGCGGCCTCCAGGACACTGTCCGGCAGCAGAGCTAAATCATGCCCATCGAGACAGTGCGGTGCGCTCGGCTATGGCTCGAATCCGTCGAAGATCAAGTCTCCGTGGATGTCAGCCGTGAAGTTCAAACTTCCGAATCTGACCTGATGGCCAGGGGCATAGCTTTCAATCTGCTCTAGATGGCCAAGCGAATTGGCCCGCAGTGCAAAGCCGCCGAATACGAAGATCTGTCCGGGGAGAAAAGTCTCACCCTGGACCGCGTCGTTGTTGATGATCGAAGGAGCCATCGGGCCTATATGCAATGGCACAGAGGAACTCTCAATGAAAGCACCAATGTCGGTGTCAAAACCGGCGGATCTCGGGTAGGGGATCCCGAACTGTGCGTCTAGGCGGATGGTAACAGGAGACAAGGGACACGATGTTTTTACCCAGGTTCGGGCCCTCTCGATGGAGGTAAAACCCTACTCCTGCTTGATTGATATTGATGATATGGGTAGTACAAGAGTGGATCTACCACGATATCAAGGAGGCTAAACCCTATAAGCTAGCCTATGGTGAAGGAAATATGCCCTAGAGGCAATAATAAAGTTATTATTTATTTCCTTATATCATGATAAATGTTTATTATTCATGCTAGAATTGTATTAACCGGAAACATAATACATGTGTGAATATATAGACAAACAGAGTGTCACTAGTATGCCTCTACTTGACTAGCTTGTTAATCAAAGATGGTTATGTTTCCTAACCATGGACAAAGAGTTGTTATTTGATTAACGGGATCACATCATTAGTTGAATGATCTGATTGACATGACCCATTCCGTTAGCTTAGCACCCGATCGTTTAGTATGTTGCTATTGCTTTCTTCATGACTTATACATGTTCCTATGACTATGAGATTATGCAACTCCCGTTTACCGGAGGAACACTTTGTGTGCTACCAAACGTCACAACGTAACTGGGTGATTATAAAGGTGCTCTACAGGTGTGTCCAAAGGTACTTGTTGGGTTGGCGTATTTCGAGATTAGGATTTGTCACTCCAAATGTCGGAGAGGTATCTCTGGGCCCTCTCGGTAATGCGCATCACTTAAGCCTTGCAAGCATTGCAACTAATGAGTTAGTTGTGAGATGATTTATTAAGTAACGAGTAAAGAGACTTGCCGGTAACGAGATTGAACTAGGTATTGGATACCGACGATCGAATCTCGGGCAAGTAACATACCGATGACAAAGGGAACAACGTATGTTGTTATGCGGTTTGACCGATAAAGATCTTCGTAGAATATGTAGGAACTAATATGGGCATCCAGGTCCCGCTATTGGTTATTGACCGGAGACGTGTCTCGGTCATGTCTACATCATTCTCGAACCGTAGGGTCCGCACGCTTAAGGTTTCGATGACAGTTTCATTATGAGTTTATGTATTTTGATGTACCGAAGGTTGTTCGGAGTCCCGGATGTGATCACGGACTTGACAAGGAGTCTCGAAATGGTCGAGACATAAAGATTGATATATTGGATGACTATATTCGTACACCGGAATGGTTCCGGGAGTTTTCGGAGAAAAACCGGAGTACCGGAGGGTTACCGGAACCCCCCCGGGAAGTAATGGGCCTTGATGGGCCCTATTGGAGAAAGAGAGGGGCCGGCCAGGGCAAGTGGTGCGCCCCCTCCCCTTGAGTCCGAATAGGACAAGGAAGGGGGGGCGGCGCCCCCCTTGCCTTCCCCCTCTCCTACTCCTTCCTTCCCCCTCCTTCTTGGATTAGGAAAAGAAGGGGGAAACCTACTTGGAGTAGGTTTCCCCCTCCTAGGGTGCGCCTCCCCCTTAGGCCGGCCCCCTCCTCCCTCCCTCCTTTATATATGGGGGCGGGGGTCACCCCATAGACACACAAGTTGATCTTCGTGATCGTTCCTTAGCCGTGTGCGGTGCCCCCCTCCACGATATTACACCTCGGTCATATTGTAGTGGTGCTTAGGCGAAGCCCTGCGACAGTTGAACATCAAGATCGTCACCACGCCGTCGTGTTGACGGAACTCCTCCCCGTACCTCTGCTGGATCGGAGTTCGGGGTGCGTCATCGAGCTGTACGTGTGTCAAGAACTCGGAGGTGCCGGAGTAACGGTGCTTGGATCGGTTGGACCGGAAAGACGTACGACTAATTCCTCTACGTTGCGTCAATGCTTCCGCTTCGGTCTACGAGGGTACGTAGACAACACTCTCCCCTCTCGTTGCTAATCACCATGATCTTGCGTGTGCGTAGAATTTTTTTGAAATTACTACGTTACCCAACATATGGTATGGTTGTTGTTGTGTCCTACGGACTAAAACCCTCCGGTTTATATAGACACCGGAGAGGGCTAGGGTTACACAGAGTCGGTTACAATGGTAGGAGATCTACATATCCGTATCGCCAAGCTTGCCTTCCACGCCAAGGAAAGTCCCATCCGGACACGGGACGAAGTCTTCAATCTTGTATCTTCATAGTCTTGGAGTCCGGCCGATGATGATAGTTCGGCTATCCGGACACCCCCTAGCCGGGACTCCCTCAGTTTCATTCCGTTTGGACTCCGTTCAATATTCCTTTTCTTCGAAATACTGAAATAGGCTAAAAAAACAGCAATACGGGTTGGGCCTCCGGTTCGTAGGTTAGTCCCAAAAATGATATAAATGTGTAAAATAAAGTCCATAAACATCCAAAACAGGTAATATAATAGCATGGAACAATCAAAAAT
Source organism: Triticum aestivum (assembly GCF_018294505.1). Taxonomy (NCBI): domain Eukaryota; kingdom Viridiplantae; phylum Streptophyta; class Magnoliopsida; order Poales; family Poaceae; genus Triticum; species Triticum aestivum. The sequence continues at coordinate 105,676,744 of NC_057798.1, read as the reverse complement.
TATAGATACGTTGGAGACGTATCAGTCCCACACGGGGACATGCGCATATAACCAAACTCGGGCTCACAAGGCTTATGTCATCCTACCCGGCCAAGGTAGCGCCCGCGCATAACCTTCTCTCGTTGGAGGCACCGGCGAGAGGCACAACAATAGACCCAGTTAGGACCCCCCCATAAGGTAAGTGTGGTTGCACTGGTCAGCTCGATATGGTGGCACCATGACTCAGCCAACAGTTGTTCAAGTTCAATTTAAACCGGTTAAACTTGAATGCAAATATGCTAAGCCATGATAAAATAACATGATGCAATTACAATGCATGAGCATGATATCAACATGAGCATGAGGGTACAACATAACTATCGACCATATCCACGATGATTCATATCCAAGTGACCATGGCATAACGACGTGCATGAATATCACGAGTACAACCATACTCATGGAAACCTAGCATCAACAATAAATATCATGCAAGACCATATCAACAATGCTACCATGCAAGCATTTAACCAACCGGATGCAATGGAACATGCATAACAACGGCACTCGGGACAGACGACAGTCATGCACCGAAGGCCATCACCAACATCAACATGTACTACTAGCAATCATAAGCATATGAAAGGAAATACTAGCAACTAGTACATGATAACAGAGTAAAAGACTCCATAGCACGAGAGTGAACATGCAACTCTAAACAGCATCGGAACAACGATAACCATCTTTTCAACAAGCAAACATTTAATAAGGATTCAAGTTTAAAACCATGGCTACTGCATGACTATCATGCAAGTGGGTATTGTGGCTTGCCTAGGGATGAAGAAGGCACCGGGGAGAAGTGCGGTGAAGCCGCGGAAAGATTTGCCGGAAACAGTTCTCTCTCGGAGGGGTTGTTTATGTGCAAGGGCAAAAAGGTCATTTCCAGAATATTAACACATGGTGAAAGTATGACCAACAAAACGGGCTCAACGAAATGAATAAGTGAGCATTGGATTCACCTCATTTGGAGTTACGAGCAAAAAGTTGTGAGGTGATGAAGATCATGGACCAATCTGTGAAAATTTCTTCAGCAAACATGTCCCTGAGTGGATAAGGCAGAGGCGTAAACTGAAAAATACGCCTCCACTTATCCACGTGGACCTGGTCCTTGGGCCACTGGCGCGTGGGGCTCAGGGCAGGGGAGGGGGCCAGTGCGGTCGTCCTCTTCCTCCCGCACCTCTGTTCCTCCCGTGGAACAGAGCGGGGCAGGGGAGGGAAGCGGCCAATGGGCCAGCCGGCTCCGGTGATCCCCGGCCTGGCCGAGGGCACCAGAGGGACCGCGGGGCTGCGTCTCCTCCATTCAGAGGGTCGACCGTCGCCGGGGAGGAGTGGAACGGAGGGGAGGGGCGGCGCCATGGGGAGGCAGAGAGCTTCGGGTGGTGGAGGTTGATGGTGCTGCGGGCACTCCGACGAGGGGGCAAGGGGGTGGGGCGGCTGAGTGGGACTAGGGGGGTGCGGTGGATGTGGAGGGGAGGCGAGGGGAGGCCTGTGGTGGCCGGACCCAAGCCGAGGCCGAGGCGGCCATGGAGGGTGACGGCGAACAACGGCGAGATGCAGCGATTCCCGAGGGCAAATGAGGCGGGGGAGGGATGGATGAGCTGAGGAGGAGTTCGGTGGTCCTTAAATAGCCGCGGGGGAGAGCTCTAGAGCTTCACGGGCAAGCTCACGACAAGCTCTAATGGTGGACAGAGGCTGGGCGCGGCACGGGCATGGCGTTAGCAACGCATTTATGACGAACCACGACGATCCATCGACTCAGGGAGACTCAGGGAATCACGGGGGAGCTCCAGGACATGGTTGGCCGTCGAGACAAGGAGGGAGGAGACGATCACAGGGGCAAGAACCAGCCAGAGCACGCAATTTGCATTACATCAGCGTGATCACCCCGCGCACTGGAGCAAACTGCGGGTTTTGGCAAGGCCGACCATGTCTAATGGATTGACCCTAGTGCTCTTAGTATAATTGAGGAAATAAATCGGTCTAGGGGAAAATAAGAGATTTGCACGTAGCTCCAACGTTAATCAACAGGAAGGTGTTTGTAACTTTCTGTAATTACTCCAGCTTGGTAATGTGGTAAATATTTTGTCTGGAAATGATCACACTCTAAGGTGACTAAGATGGAAAAATTTTGAGCTCAAGAAGAGGAGTTTAGCTAGTGGTTGCTGTGGAAAGTGACCCACTGGTCAGAAATGAGAATTTGGATGATGCACTCACCTAGTTGCATAAATTGAGCTGAAAATGGTTATGGCCCAATTATTTGAATATATTAAGATTCCCAAGGAGTTTCATGCCATTTGGATGAACCAAAATAGCACTTGCTTCAGAAAGATTTATTCTGACAATAAACTTGGAAAAATTCCACAGGGAAAATGGTCAAAGGGATTGAGCCACAACTTGGTGGAGGGAGGTTATATGAATACTATAAGGCCTATAAATATTTACAGCCATAATGGAGCAAGATAAAATATACTTGCTTCACAAACTAAAATTTTGGGCAGAATCTAAGATTTGAAGCTTTTATCACATGGAGACATGAAATGAGCTCAACTTTTGTGGAGGGATATGATATGATTATATGAAGGATCATGCAAAATTTCAACTTCTGTGGATATGCATAGCTTGTACCTCCTTCACAAATCTCCTTTCTGGACAAAAACTTTGGAAAATCATAATTAAATAATTACTAGGCAAATGAGGTTGCATTTTGGCATGTGGCAATTATATTGACATGGAAAGATTTCCAAGGAGTTTGAGGTCAATTGGGAAAAGTAAAATGACACTTGCTTCACGATGTGCCATTTAGGGCAGAATAGGAAATGAATTATTGGAGCATTATTTTTGAACATGGCAATGAAAAGTTTTGCCATATTTGAGTAAGATATGACCCAAAAAATTTATGAGAATTATTTGGAAATTTTAGGAGTGATGGAAATATAGGTTGCTTCACAATCTAGGGCCATTTGAGTTATTCCTTTAATAGAAAAGGAATATTCCCAATAAAAATAATATTGGGATTTGGGCTAGGATGAAAATGACAGGGTCTAGGGAAGGATTTGGGAATGACAAGCCACTCTGGAAATAAAGAAGAGGGCAACTTCTTCAGTGTCCAAACCACAAAGCCACGGAAAGAAAACTCGGGCAAAAACCTCGAAAAAAGAAAGGGACAAAAATCAGGCTGTCACAAACCTTACCCCCTAAAAGAAATATCGTCCTCGAGATTTGGTTGCTCAGGGAACAAGTATGAATATTCTGACTTAAGGAAACTGTTTCCAACTCCGGTATCCTTTTTCCTTTATTGTTGTTCCCACTAAATTTTTATCTGACTGGCCCTGGGTGATTTGCTTTACTATATCCACATTCTGACAGATCTTACCTTCTCGGTTCATGTTTATACTAGCTCTAATTTCTTTATTAGTTCTGCTAACTTAGCTGACTGTGATTGATTATCACGACTGAAATATATATCCGTCTCAGAAATCCAAGAGTGATTTCCATTGGGTGTGTCATCTGGTACTGACAACTTTTCATAAAGTGATGATCAGGTTTTTCTGATGAACACCCAAGCTCTGACTCATTGCATTGGGTTTATCCACTAAATGTAAGTCCTTTGGGTTCCTGACAGTGAGTTGAAGCATAACCGTTTCCTGACAGATTCTGACTCATCGCAGAAGTTTCTGAATCCTCTTAACTGGTTCCACTGTCTTGAGTATCGGGTCCATACCAAATATTTGATTGTCGTCTGTCGTGGCCAGCATACATGGTTTGACATGTATGATAATATCTGCAAACTTGACTGACGGTGGTTCTAACGGACGAAATTTTGTTCACGACAGGCTACCCATGATGATTCACATAAGTGAGGACTCATGCTTGAGATTGTTATTCCTCATACCGATTACTCATGTTGTAGTCATATCCATGTGGATCAATACTGACTTAGACTGTCCGGGATATCTGCACCATGGGGGTGTTACAACAATTTTCATACTTGCATCACCGGTCTTGCTCCTTCATTATTGTTTTCTTGGTCTGGATCCTTGGCTCAAAGAGCTGGGCCATATTGCTTCTTTGTATGACCATAGGTATTGTTGGTGCAATTTTTCGGCAATCGTAGCTTATCCTCATTTTTCTGATAGGGTAACCCATTAAATGGTAGGTTCAACTGAAGGAAATATGCCCTAGAGGCAATAATAAAGTTATTATTTATTTCCTTATATCATGATAAATGTTTATTATTCATGCTAGAGTTGTATTAACCGGGAACATAATACATGTGTGAATACATAGACAAACATAGTGTCACTAGTATGCCTCTACTTGACTAGCTCGTTAATCAAAGATGGTTAAGTTTCCTAACCATAGACATGAGTTGTCATTTGATTAACGGGATCACATCATTAGGAGAATGATGTGATTGACTTGACCCATTCCGTTAGCTTAGCACTTGATCGTTTAGTATGTTGCTATTGCTTTCTTCAAGACTTATACATGTTCCTATGACTATGAGATTATGCAACTCCCGTTTACCGGAGGAACACTTTGTGTGCTACCAAACGTCACAACGTAACTGGGTGATTATAAAGGAGCTCTATAGGTGTCTCCGAAGGTACATGTTGAGTTGGCGTATTTCGAGATTAGGATTTGTCACTCCGATTGTCGGAGAGGTATCTCTGGGCCCTCTCGGTAATGCACATCACTATAAGCCTTGCAAGCAATGTGACTAATGAGTTAGTTACGGGATGATGCATTACATAACGAGTAAAAAGACTTTCCGATAACGAGATTGAACTAGGTATTGAGATACCGACGATCGAATCTCGGGCAAGTAACATACCAATGACAAAGGGAACAACGTATGTTGTTATGCGGTTTGACCGATAAAGATCTTCGTAGAATATGTAGGAGCCAATATGAGCATCCAGGTTCCGCTATTGGTTATTGACCGAAAACGTGTCTCGGTCATGTCTATATAGTTCTCGAACCCGTAGGGTCCACACGCTTAAGGTTTCTATGACAGTTATATTATGAGTTTATGAGTTTTGATGTACCGAAGGTTGTTTGGAGTACCGGATGTGATTACGGACAAGACGAGGAGTCTCGAAATGGTCGAGACATGAAGATTGATATATTGGAAGCCTATATTTGGATGTCGGAAGTGTTCCGGGTGAAATCGGATTTTACCGGAGCAACGGGGGTCACCGGAACCCCCCGGGGCCTTAATGGGCCTACATGGGCACTAGTGGAAATAGAGGGCAGTAAGGGGAGTGTGGGGCGCGCCCCCCAAGGCCCAAACCGAATTGGTTTAGGGCAAGGGGGCCGGCCCCCCTCTTTCCTTCTCCTCCTCTCCCTTTCCTTCCCCCTTCTCCTAGTCCAACAAGGAAAGAGGGAGTCCTACTCCCAGTGGGAGTAGGACTCCCCATGGCGCGCCCCCTCCTAGGCTGGCTGCCCCCTCCCCCCTTGCTCCTTTATATATGGGGGCAGGGGGCACCTCTAGACACAACAATTGATCTCTTGATCTCTTAGCCGTGTGCGGTGCCCCCCTCCACCATAGTGCTCCTCGATAATATTGTAGCGGTGCTTAGGCGAAGCCCTGCGACGGTAGAACATCAAGATCGTCAACACGCCGTCGTGCTGACGGAACTCTCCCTCAACACTCGGCTGGATCGGAGTTCGAGGGACGTCATCGATCTGAACGTGTGCTAGAACTCGGAGGTGCCGTAGTTTCGGTGCTTGATCGGTCGGGCCGTGAAGACGTACGACTACATCAACCGCGTTGTTCTAACGCTTCCGCTTTCAGTCTACGAGGGTACGTGGACGACACTCTCCCCTCCCGTTGCTATGCATCACCATGATCTTGCGTGTGCGTAGGAATTTTTTTGAAATTACTACGTTCCCCAAACAGTGGCATCCGAGCCAGGTTTTATGCGTAGATGTTATATGCACGAGTAGAACACAAGTGAGTTGTGGGCGATACAAGTCATACTGCTTACCAGCATGTCATACTTTGGTTCGGCGGTATTGTTGGATGAAGCGGACTAGACCGACACTATGCGTACGCTTAGGCGAGACTGGTTTTACCGCCGTGCTTTACACACAGGTGACTAGAGGGTGTCAGTTTCTCCAACTTTAGTTGAACCGAGTGTGGCTACGCCCGGTCCTTGAGAAGGTTAAAATAGCACTAACTTGACGAACTATTGATGTGGTTTTGATGCGTAGGTAAGAACGGTTCTTGCTCAGCCCGTAGCAGCCACATAAAACTTGCAACAACAAAGTAGAGGACGTCTAACTTGTTTTTGCAGGGCATGTTGTGATGTGATATGGTCAAGACGTGATGAGATATAAGTTGTTGTATGAGATGATCATGTTTTGTTGAAGTTATCGGCAAATGGTAGAAGCCTTATGGTTGTCTGTTTATTGCATAAGATGCAAGCGCCAAATAATTGCTTTACTTTATCGCTATGCGATAGCAATAGTTGCAAGAGCAATAATTGGCAAGACGACCATGTGACGACACATTGATATAGATCAAGATGATGGAGATCATGGTGTCGTGCTGGTGACGATAGAGATCATGACAGTACTTTGGATATGGAGATCAAAGGCGCAAGATGATCATGGCCATATCATGTCACATATTTTGATTGCATATGATGTTTATCTTTTATACATCTTATTTTGCTTAGTTCGACGGTAGCTTTATAAGATGATCTCTCACTAAATTCAAGGTATAAGTGTTCTCCCTGAGTATGCACCATTGCAAAAGTTCTTCGTGCTGAGACACCACGTAATGATCGGGTGTGATAGGCTCTACGTTCAAATACAACGGGTGCAAAACAGTTGCACACACGGAATACTCAGGTTAAACTTGACGAGCCTAGCATATACAGATATGGCCTCGGAACACTGGAGACCGAAAGGTCGAGCGTGAATCATATAGTAGATATGATCAACATAGTAATGTTCACCATTGAAAACTACTCCAACTCACGTGATGATCGGACATGGTTTAGTTGATTTGGATCACGTGATCACTTAGATGATTAGAGGGATGTCTATCTAAGTGGGAGTTCTTAAGTAATATGATTAATTGAACTTTAATTTATCATGAACTTAGTCCTGGTAGTATTTTGCAAGTAATGTTGTAGATCAATAGCTCACGTTGTTGCTTCCCTATGTTCTATATGTGTTCCTAGAGAAAAATTATGTTGGAAGATGCTAGTAGCAATGATGCGGATTGGATCCGTGATCTGAGGTTTATCCTCATTGCTGCACAAAAAAATTATGTCCTTGATGCACCGCTAGGTGACAGACCTATTGCAGGAGCAGATGCAGACGTTATGAACGTTTGGCTAGCTCAATATGTTGACTACTTGATAATTTTGTGCACCATGCTTAACGGCTTAGAATCGGGACTTCAAAGACGTTATGAACATCATGGACCATAGGAGATGTTCCAGAAATTGAAGATAATATTTCAAGCAAATACCCGAGTTGAGAGATATGAAGTCTCCAACAAGTTCTATAGCTAAAAGATGGAGGAGAATTGCTCAACTAGTGAGCATGTGCTCAGATTGTCTGGGTACTACAATCGCTTGAATCAAGTGGGAGTTAATCTTCCAGATAAGATAGTGATTGACAGAGTTCTCTAGTCACCATCACCAAGTTACTAGAACTTCGTGATGAACTATATTATGCAAGGGATGACAAAAACGATTCCCAAACTCTTTGTGATGTTGAAATCGACAAAGGTAGAAATCAAGAAAGAGAATCAAGTGTTGATGATTGACAAGACCACTAGTTTCAAGAAAAGGGCAAAGGGAAAGAAAGGGAACTTCAAATATAATGGCAAGCAAGTTGTCACTCCTACGAAGAAGCCCAAAGCTAGACCAAAGCCTGAAACTGAGTGCTTCTACTACAAAGGAAATGGTCACTTGAAGTGGAAATGCCCTGAATATTTGGTAGATAAGAAGGATGGCAAGGTGAACAAGGGTATATTTAATATACAGGTTATTGATGTGTGCCTTACTAGTGTTTATAGTAGCCCCTGAGTATTTGATACTTGTTCGGTTCCTAAGATTAGTAACTTGAAACAGGAGTTACAGAATAAACAGAGACTAGTTGAGGGGAAGTGACGATGAGTGTTGGAAGTAGTTCCAAGATTGATATGATCATCATCACACACTCCCTATACTTTTGACATTAGTGTTAAACCTAAATAAATGTTATTTGTCGTTTGCGTTGAGCATGAATATGATTTGATCATGTTTATTGCAATACGGTTATTCATTTAAAGTCAGAGAATAATTGTTGTTCTGTTTACATGAATAAAACCTTCAATGGTCATACTGTTGGGGAACATAGTAATTTCAAAAAAAATCCTACGCACACTCAAGATCATGGTGATGACATAGCAACGAGAGGGGAGAGTGTTGTCCACGTACCCTCGTAGACCGTAAGCGGAAGCGTTATGACAACGCGGTTGATGTAGTCGTACGTCTTCACGATCCGACCGATCCAAGTACCGAACGTATGGCACCTCCGAGTTCAGCACACGTTCAGCTCGATGACGTCCCCGGGCTCCGATCCAGCAAAGCGTCGGGGATGAGTTTCGTCAGCACGACGGCGTGGTGACGATGATGGTGTTCTACCGGTGCAGGGCTTCGCCTAAACTCCGCGACGATATGACCGAGGTGGAATATGGTGGAGGGGGGCACCGCACACGGCTAAGGAACGATCCGTAGATCAACTTGTGTGTCCTAGGGTGCCCCCCTACCCCCGTATATAAAGGAGCAAGGGGGGGAGGCCGGCCGGCCCTAGAGGGCGTGCCAGGAGGAGGAGTCCTCCTCCTAGTAGGAGTAGGACTCCCCCTTTCCTACTCCTACTAGGAGGGGGAAAGGAAGGGGGAGAGGGAGAAGGAAAGAGGGGGGCGCCGCCCCCCCTCCTAGTCCAATTCAGCCCAGAGGGGAAGGGGGCACGCGGCCCATGCTGGCCTCCCCCCTCTCTCTCTCTCCACTAAGGCCCATAAGGCCCATTACTTCTCCCGGGGGGGGGGGGTTCCGGTAACCCTCCGGCACTCTGGTTTTCTCCGAAAACGCCCGGAACACTTCCGGTGTCCGAATATAGCCATCCAATATATCAATCTTTATGTCTCAACCATTTCGAGACTCCTCGTCATGTCCGTGATCACATCCGGGACTCCGAACAAACTTTGGTACATCAAAACTTATAAACTCATAATGAAACTGTCATCGTAACGTTAAGCGTGCGGACCCTACGGGTTCGAGAACTATGTAGACATGACCTAGAACCATTCTCGGTCAATAACCAATAGCGGAACCTGGATGCCCATATTGGTTCCTACATATTCTATGAAGATCTTTATCGGTCAAACCGCATAACAACATACGTTGTTCCCTTTGTCATCGGTATGTTACTTGCCCGAGATTCGATCGTCGGTATCCAATACCTAGTTCAATCTCGTTACCGGCAAGTCTCTTTACTCGTTACGTAATGCATCATTCCATAACTAACTCATTAGCTACATTGCTTGCAAGGCTTATAGTGATGTGCATTACCGAGAGGGCCCAGAGATACCTCTCCGACAATCGGAGTGACAAAACCTAATCTCGAAATATGCCAACCCAACATGTACCTTCGGAGACACCTGTAGTACTCCTTTATAATCACCCAGTTACGTTGTGACATTTGGTAGCACCCAAAGTGTTCCTCCGGTAAACGGGAGTTGCATAATCTCATAGTTTCAGGAACATGTATAAGTCATGAAGAAAGCAATAGCAACATACTAAACGATCAAGTGCTAAGTTAACGGAATGGGTCAAGTCAATCACATCATTCTCCCAATGATGTGATCCCGTTAATCAAATGACAACTCTTTTGTCCATGGCTAGGAAACATAACCATCTTTGATAAACGAGCTAGTCAAGTAGAGGCATACTAGTGACACTATGTTTGTCTATGTATTCACACATGTATTATGTTTCTGGTTAATACAATTCTAGCATGAATAATGAACATTTATCATGATATGAGGAAATAAATAATAACTTTATTATTTCCTCTAGGGCATATTTCCTTCAGTCTCCCACTTGCACTAGAGTCAATAATCTAGATTACATAGTAATGATTCTAACACCCATGGAGTCTTGGTATTGATCATGTTTTGCTCATGAGAGAGGCTTAGTCAACGGGTCTGCAACATTCAAATCCGTATGTATCTTGCAAATTTCTATGTCTCCCACTTGGACTTGGTCCCGGATGGAATTGAAGCGTCTCTTGATGTGCTTGGTCCTCTTGTGAAATCTGGATTCCTTTGCCAAGGCAATTGCACCAGTATTGTCACAGAAGATCTTCATTGGTACCGATGCACTAGGTATGACACCTAGATCGGAAATGAACTCCTTCATCCAGACTCCTTCATTTGCTGCTTCCGAAGCAGCTATGTACTCCGCTTCACATGTAGATCCCGCCACGACGCTTTGTTTAGAACTGCACCAACTTACAGCTCCACCGTTTAATAAAAATACGTATCCAGTTTGCGATTTAGAATCGTCCAGATCAGTGTCAAAGCTTGCATCGATGTAACCATTTATGACTAGCTCTTTGTCACCTCCATATACGAGAAACATATCCTTAGTCCTTTTCAGGTATTTCAGGATGTTCTTGACCGCTGTCCAGTGATCCACTCTTGGATTACTTTGGTACCTTCCTACCAAGCTTATTGCTAAGCATACATCAGGTCTGGTACACAGCATTGCGTACATGATAGAGCCTATGGCTGAAGCATAGGGAACATCTTTCATTTTCTCTCTATCTTCTGTTGTGGTCGGGCATTGAGTCTGACTCAACTTCACACCTTGTAACACGGGCAAGAACCCTTTCTTTACCTGATCCATTTTGAACTTTTTCAAAATTTTATCAAGGTATGTGCTTTGCGAAAGTCCTATTAAGCATCTTGATCTATCTCTATAAATCTTGATGCCCAATATGTAAGCAGCTTCACCGAGGTCTTTCATTGAAAAACTTTTATTCAAGTATCCCTTTATGCTATCCATAAATTCTATATCATTTCCAATTAATAATATGTCATCTACATATAATATCAGAAATGCTACAGAGCTCCCACTCACTTTCTTGTAAATACAGGCTTCTCCAAAAGTCTGTATAAAACCATATGCTTTGATCACACTTTCAAAGCGTTTATTCCAACTCTGAGATGCTTGCACCAGTCCATAAATGGATTGCTGGAGCTTGCACACTTTGTTAGCACCTTTTGGATCAACAAAACCTTCTGGTTGCATCATATACAACTCTTCTTCCAGAATTCCATTCAAGAATGCAGTTTTGACATCCATTTGCCAAATTTCATAATCATAAAATGCAGCAATAGCTAACATGATTCGGACAGACTTAAGCATCGCTACGGGTGAGAAAGTCTCATCGTAGTCAACCCCTCGAACTTGTCGAAAACCTTTCACAACAAGTCGAGCTTTATAGATAGTTATATTACCATCAGCATCAGTCTTCTTCTTAAAGATCCATTTATTCTCAATGGCTTGCCGATCATCGGGCAAGTCAACCTAAGTCCATACTTTGTTCGCATACATGGATCCCATCTCAGATTTCATGGCCTCTAGCCATTTTGCGGAATCTGGGCTCATCATTGCTTCCTCATAGTTTGTAGGTTCATCATGGTCAGGTAACATGACTTCCAGAATAGGATTACCGTACCACTCTGGTGCAGATCTTACTCTGGTAGACCTACGAGGTTCAGTAGAAACTTGATCTGAAGTTTCATGATCAATATCATTAGCTTCCTCACTAATTGGTGTAGGTGTCACAGGAACCGGTTTCTGTGATGAACTACTTTCCAATAAGGGAGTAGATACAGTTATCTCATCAAGTTCTACTTTTCTCCCACTCACTTCTTTCGAGAGAAACTCTTTCTCTAGAAAGGATCCATTCTTAGCAACGAATGTTTTGCCTTCGGATCTGTGATAGAAGGTGTACCCAACTGTCTCCTTTGGGTATCCTATGAAGACACATTTCTCCGATTTAGGTTCGAGCTTATCTGGTTGAAGTTTCTTCACATAAGCATCGCAGCCCCAAACTTTAAGAAACGACAACTTTGGTTTCTTGCTAATCCACAGTTCATAAGGCGTCGTCTCAACGGATTTTGATGGTGCCCTATTTAATGTGAATGCGGCTGTCTCTAAAGCATAACCCCAGAACAATAGCAGTAAATCAGTAAGAGACATCATAGATCGTACCATATCTAGTAAAGTACGATTACGACGTTCGGACACACCATTTCTTTGTGGTGTTCCAGGTGGCATGATTTGCGAAACTATTCCGCACTGTTTCAAATGTAAACCAAACTCGCAACTCAAATATTCTCCTCCACGATCAGATTGTAGAAACTTTATTTTCTTGTTACGATAATTTTCCACTTCACTCTGAAATTCTTTGAACTTTTCAAATGTTTCAGACTTGTGTTTCATTAAGTAGATATACCCATATCTGCTTAAATCTTCTGTGAAGGTGAGAAAATAACGATATCCGCCACGAGCTTCAACATTCATCGGACCACATACATCTGTATGTATGATTTCCAACAAATCTATTGCTCTCTCCATAGTACCGGAGAACTGTATTTTAGTCATCTTACCCATGAGGCACGGTTTGCAAGTACCAAGTGATTCATAATCAAGTGATTCCAAAAGTCCATCAGTATGGAGTTTCTTCATGCGCTTTACACCGATATGACCTAAACGGCAGTGCCACAAATAAGTTGCACTATCATTATCAACTCTGCATCTTTTGGCTTCGACATTATGAATATGTGTATCACTACTATCGACATTCAATAAAAATAGACCACTCTTAAAGGGTGCATGACCATAAAAGATATTACTCATATAAATAGAACAACCATTATTCTCTGATTTAAATAAATAACCGTCTCGCATCAAACAAGATCCATATATAATGTTCATGCTCAACGCTGGCACCAAATAACAATTATTCAGGTCTAAAACTAATCCCGAAGGTAGATGTAGAGGTAGCATGCCGACCGCGATCACATCGACTTTGGAACCGTTTCCCACGCGCATCGTCACCTCGTCCTTGGCCAGTGCTCGCTTATTCCATAGTCCCTGTTTCGAGTTGAAAATGTTAGCAATAGAACCAGTATCAAATACCCAGGTGCTACTGCGAGCTCTAGTAAGGTACACATCAATAACATGTATATCACATATACCTTTGTTCACCTTGCCATCCTTCTTATCCGCCAAATACTTGGGGCAGTTCTGCTTCCAGTGTCCAGTCTGCTTGCAGTAGAAGCACTCAGTTTCAGGCTTAGGTCCAGACTTGGGTTTCTTCTCTTGAGCAGCAACTTGCTTGCTGTTCTTCTTGAAGTTCCCCTTCTTCTTCCCTTTGCCCTTTTTCTTGAAACTAGTGGTCTTGTTGACCATCAACACTTGATGCTCCTTCTTGATTTCTACCTCCACAGCTTTTAGCATTGTGAAGAGCTTGGGAATTGTCTTGTTCATCCCTTGCATATTATAGTTCATCACGAAGCTCTTGTAGCTTGGTGGTAGTGATTGGAGAATTCTGTCAATGACGCTATCATCCGGAAGATTAACTCCCAGTTGAATCAAGTGATTATTATACCTAGACATTTTGAGTATATGCTCACTGACAGAACTATTCTCCTCCATCTTGCAGCTGTAGAACTTATTGGAGACTTCATATCTCTCAATCCGGGCATTTGCTTGAAATATTAACTTCAAGTCCTGGAACATCTCATATGCTCCATGACGTTCAAAACGTCGTTGAAGACCCGGTTCTAAGCCGTAAAGCATGGCACATTGAACTATCGAGTAGTCATCAGCTTTGCTCTGCCAGACGTTCTTAACGTCGTTAGTTGCATCAGCAGCAGGCCTGGCACCCAGCGGTGAATCCAGGACGTAATTCTTCTGTGCAGCAATGAGGATAATCCTCAGGTTACGGACCCAGTCCGTGTAATTGCTACCATCATCTTTCAACTTTGCTTCCTCAAGGAACGCATTAAAATTCAACGGAACAACAGCACGAGCCATCTATCTACAACAAACATAGACAAGCAAAATACTATCAGGTACTAAGTTCATGATAAATTTAAGTTCAATTAATCATATTACTTAAGAACTCCCACGTAGACAGACATCTCTCTAGTCATCTAAGTGATCACGTGATCCAAATCAACTAAACCATAACCGATCATCACATGAGATGGAGTAGTTTTCAATGGTGAACATCACTATGTTGATCATATCTACTATATGATTCACGCTTGACCTTTCGGTCTCCGTGTTCCGAGGCCATATCTGCATATGCTAGGCTCGTCAAGTTTAACCTGAGTATTCTACGTGTGCAAAACTGGCTTGCACCCGTTGTAGATGGATGTAGAGCTTATCACACCCAATCATCACGTGGTGTCTGGGCACGACGAACTTTGGCAACGGTGCATACTCAGGGAGAACACTTCTTGATATTTTTTAGTGAGAGATCATCTTAAAAAGCTACCGTCAATCAAAGCATACCCTGGCGCATGCATGTCGACAGCGGGCCCAGCGCGCTGGTCGGACTGACGCCGCGCTTCTCTTCGGCGCTCGATGCGGGTACGAGCGTCTTATTGTTGCCGTTCTTGACGAACTTGGCGCTGATCGTGACAAGCTAGCGGATCCGACGACGCGGTGGAGTCGCTGTCGACATTGACCCGGCGAGTCGGCGATCTTGGCCTTCGAGGTGGAGAGTGCATGGAAGTGGCACCTCCTCTGGTGTTGTCGTCATCGGCTCGCGTCTGGGCGTCTTGCCGCAGCTTCGACGCGCTCGGTTGCCGGGGAGTGTCGCCGTTGGCGAAGCCGATGAGGCTCTGAATGGTGGCCCTCCAGTCGTCGATCTTGTCCGGTGCTGGAGGGTAATCCAGTAGCAGTTGGGCTCGAGCCAACGCTTCTTCTGGAGTCTTGGGCGGCGGTGGCGAACGGCGCGAGGAGCGGGATATGCTCGAACTTCTAACTGGGTTAGAAGGAGCAGCATCCCGTCCAGGCGACCGCGCCACGCTCGTGCCAGCGTGTTGATGTGCATGCTGGCCTTGAGCGTCCCGAGATCCACCAGCTTGGCCTTGTTCCAACGCAAGCATGGTGCTAGGAGCACCGTGGCGTTGTCGGTCCCGCGCCTCCTGAGAAGGACGCGGTGCGTGCACGGACGCCGAGGTTTGTGCAACCTTGTCCTTGGACCTGGTAGCATAATGAGCTCCCTCGTCGGCGCCCGTTCCTCCGCCGGCGTCTACCCCACCACCCGTTTGCTCCGGTGGTGGTGGGATTGACGCGGACGGAGCAGCCACCTCCGAAGTCTTCTTCTTCGGTGGCATGTCGATGAAGATGTTGATGATGTGGCTCACGTGAACACTGGATCAGGTTCACACAACCTCGACGCCCCCTACCTGGCGCGCCAAAGATGTCGTGGGAAACGAACACCTATGGGGCAGGGGCCCCTTCTTGGTCCGGCAGGGAGCGGAGATCGCACGAAGAGCAGATCGAGGCGAGCACACGAGCGATTTTACCCAGCTTCGGAGCTCTCCGGAGAGATAAAACTCCTACTGCTGCTTTGTGTTTGTATTGTGTTCTTGCTCGAGAGCGTGAGCGTTCTGAAGTTTCGAATGAGTCGAACCCCCTCTACGTTGCGCATGGGCCTCCTTTTATAGGCTAAAGGGGTCACCGACAGGTGGCAACGCAGACAAGGGTACAAATGTAAAAAGGGGCGGTTGGTACAACTGCTATCTACAGTGCATCCTACCTAACTCTGACGGCAGGGGACAAGAGCATTTAATGCCCGTCCGCGTCGCCCAAACAGTGCAGAAAAGCGACCGTTAGGGGCGCCACCGCTTGCCACGATGGCCTTCTCGTCATCTCTACTTGCCACCTCGCACCGCTTGGCTGCACAGCTTCCCGCCACGTGCGCCTGGAACGGTCCTGCGGCGACACGTCGACGGATGTGCTGGAGCATGGGCGCAGGGTGGTGGCTCCGCCACGGCCAAGTGCCTTGCCGCGGTCGTTGTCTTGTCGCACCCGAAAGCTTGTCGCTCGTCGGGTCTTGCCGGGACGCGTGGCGCGTCGCGGTAAGTTCGTTGGAGTGCCTTGGTTGACCCTCCCGGTAAGCTCCTCTTGCCGGGGCCTTGTCCTTCCCGGCAAACTCCTCTTGCCGGGGCCTTGTCTTCTTAGTTAAACACTTTGTTCTTGAATGGCATCAATAGGAACTATGGAGGATCTTGGCGGACGCCTGGCAAGCCTTGCCGCGGGACGCTGCGACTGCCCGCGCACAAGTTCGGGATACTAGGGTACCCCTACTTTAGTACACCGACAGGAGCCCCCGGGCCTGGGCCATACACGGTGCCGAGCGCTGTTGGGCCAGGCCCAAAATAGGGCACGGGAACACGCGGCCTGGGTCCACGCCGTATCTAACTCCGTATCCACCGCGCCCTCCCATAACGGCACGCGTCTAATGCGGCGTCGTGGGAGAGATCGTGGGTGATTCTTTAATCGAAAAAGGCGTAACGTTCGCCTCTCCTCTTTATAAGCAGGGGAAACGGGGGCCGTTCCTCACCTTTGCCACTTGCGGTTCCTTCCTCAGAAAGCTCCGCCGCTCCCTTCCGCTTCCCAAAGCCGAAAGAGAGCAGCACTCCGTTCCCGTCGCCGCCATCGCAGCCAACGCCCCCGTCCTCTTCCACCGCCTCCGCCATGGCTCCGAAGACCGGGAAGGGCGCGAAGTCGGCCGAGGTGCTGCGGCTTGAGGCGCTGCGCAAGGAGCAAGCACTCCCCCCCCCCCCCGAGCTCACCGCGAAGGCGCTGCGGGAGTGGTTCTATCTTTTCTGGTCGACGGAGACACGGGCGCATCCGCGCACGCAGGTACTCTCCGCCGAAGCTTCTACTTCGAAGCGGTGACCAAAAGGATACTACTTCTTCCCCTTGTTCTTCTATTGCGGGCTCTGCCCGCCCTTTTCCAATTTCTTGTGCGACATTATGAACACGTACGGGCTCCATCTCCTCGACTTCACCCCCAACGCCGTTCTGACCATGGCGGTTTTCGCGCATCTTTACGAGAACTTCGTCGGAATTCACCCAAATGTAGCCCTTTTCCGCCACTACTTCATGCCTCGGGTCGAGAAAGGAGAGCCCTTGTCCGGCGGGATCGCCTGGATCTCGAGAACCGGCAAGAAGGAGGCCTATCTAGAGGGGGAACTCCGTAGCAAATGGGATGAGTGGAGAGCGGAGTGGTGTTGGATTGTTGACGTGGATCCGCAACCATTCACCAACCTGCGCCAAGCCCGAGTAGTGCCCGGCGGCGATTGGAGCGCCCTGGCGGCGGACGATGCTAGACTGAAGATTGCCACCACCCGGATTCTGCGGCTCAGGCTTGCCGGGCTCAATGTAGGGGCCGTTGGATGGGATTCCTTCGCCGCCGCATCGCCCCTCTGCAGGAGAGGGGGAGGCCCGCCTGGCTGTTCGGGGGCCCGGCAGATATCATGAGGCTGCGCCCAGGCCTCAATTCTAATTTCACTGTCTTGGAGTTGGATGGGATGCTTAAGGAGCTGTTCAAGTACGACCCCAACCATCCCGAGTGGTTCAGGCTGCCGCAGGGCGTCGTCCCATTGTGCAACAACTCCCAGCTCGATCGCATCCGCGCAATGATGCCGGAGTGCGACTCGCATGGGATTATCCCGACTTGGCAGGAGCCTTCCGACAGGTCGTGCAGCAATTCCTCAACGGCTTGGTGGAGGTAGCGGTCCGCGCCGACGAGCAGAGGCTTCTCACCCGCGACACCACTGACGATGAGCTGCGGCGTATCACCACCAGGGCGGAGGAGGCGGCGGCAGCCGCCGCCGCGGGCGAAATTTTGGTTTTACGTTGGAGGAGGAAGAGGCGGCCGAGGCGGCGAGCCTTGCCGACCAACAGGAGCTTGTCGGGGAGGTCGTTGGCGAGGGAGAGCCCGAAGCCGAAGCGAGCGAGCCCGCTGGGGGCGCAAGTGGCCAGCAGTCTTCAAGCAACTTTCCATGAGCGGAGCCCTCAGTGAAGCCCCCAGCTCAACCAAGAAGGCGCCTCCGCAGGACCGGAGACACAGCAGGGCGGCAGACGGGCCAACAGCCGCCGCGTCGCGGGACACGCTCCACCGCGACAAGCACCGTTGCCGCGGGAGCATCTCACGCCGTACCGACAACCGGAGCGGGGTCTTCTCGGGCCGCCACTTCCGATCCTGCTGCAGCTCCCGCCAAGCGTCCAAGGGAGCCTACTCCTCCGCCTCATCGCGCAGAAAGGGTACCGGACTTCGACCTTTCCGCGCTCAGCTCCGATGAGGAGGAAGAAGAGGAGGAGGAGTAAGACTTTCTCCTTGTTGCACTTATACTTCTTCGTTTCTTGCTGTTTCTTGTCTTGTATCTGATCTGCTTCCCTCTGAATCTTGTTCCTTTTCAGGACTCTGGCCGAGAGAGCGGCGAAGAGGGCCAAGGTCCCCGTGGTCATCATCGAGGACGATCCCACTGTGGCTACAGAGGGCGCGTCCGAGACCACCTTGTCGGACCCGGCAATCTCTCCTCGAAGCAGCCCCCAGCGCAGCCCCCAGCGTAAGTAGTTGTTCACTTCCTGTTGTGGGGCGCGAATGAGTGCTCTTTCCTTGTTGATATTTTGATTGTTGGTTTGCTTGTGTAGGAGCAGAACAGGCCCATCAGGAACAACCAGAAGCCGCTCCTGAGGTGCTATCTGCTTCAACTACGCCGCCAAGGGACGATTCCCCGACAAGGGAGCTCTCTCCGGCAAGGGAGAGGTCCCCGGCAGGGGGCAGTTCTCCGGCAAGGGACGGGACCAGCAATCGCCCGGTGGTGGATCCCATGATTACAGAGCCCAGCACAGGTAATCCTTCTTGCCAGAAAGCTTCCCCTGGGTTTTTCTTCTTCTGATCTTCTTATTTTTTTGGATATTTGCTTGACTTTTTCTCCCTCTTCCTGTCTTCAGATCCTCCCTCCACGGAGCCGATGGAGATTGAGGCCACCGGCGAAGAGGGCAGGTGCGGAAATACTGACGAAAACGCTGCCACCAAAGAAGAGGCCGTCGTTGATGATCCTACCGACGAAGAGGCCGCCAAGGCTGCCGGCGCTGGAGCTGGCGAGGGATCCGGTGATCGTACTGACGACCCGGGGGGCCACAGGAGCGCAAGGCGCTACGCCAACCGCCGATCCCTCCGCCGCTGACGCAGTGCCAGGCTCCGAGGAGCCCCAGCCCGGCGCTTACTTGAAGGTCGGCGACGGTGTCTTCATCAAGCTTCCCTGGGCATCAAGCTCCAGGGCGCCGTTCGAGGGAGAGGCTTTCGACGGAGAAGTGCTCGCCTCTGCTGGGCTGACAGTGGTTGACGCGCCAAGCAGCTGCTGCTCCGGAAGTTGGTGTCGCTCTACCGCGCCCGACAAGCGAAGCTGGAGTCTCGGGAAGCGCTTGTCGCACAGGAGGGAGTGGACATAGAGAAGCATGCGGAGGAGCTCTAGAGCCGCAACCAAGAGGCCCTCCGGTCCATCACGGAGGAGAGGGCGCAGCTTGCCGAGGCGCGAAAGGTCTTTCTCCTCAAGAAGGCTGAGGCTGAGGAGCAACAGAGGCTTGCCGCTGAGGAGCTGTCCACCCGGGAAGGTGAACTGACGCAGCGGAAAGTCAATCTGGACAGCTACGAGGATGAACTTGCTGCGCGTGAGCAATCACTTGGCGGGGCACTCAAGGAAGCGAAGGACGCTGCCGCGGCTGCCGAGGCTGCCAAGAAGGAACTGGAGGTGAAGGTGACGCAGCTGGAGGCTGACCTGAAAGGGAAAACTGAGGAGCTTGCCGCGCTCCAGCGTGAGCGCGAGAAGGACGCCCTCGCACATGGTGATCTGCAAGTTCAACTCGCCGATAAGGGCAAGGAACTGAGCGCCGCCAAAGACTCAAATGCTGATCTGGAGCTGAAGCTGGCCACGCTGACTGAGACGCTGGACGGCGCCAAGAAGCGAGAGGAGGACTTGAAGGGAGAGATCAAGGCCAACGAGGAGCTGCTGACGAGGGCCGCCGAGACCCAAAACACCTTCAGGGCTACGGTGGAGCTCTGGACGGAGGGCCTCGTCAACATTGCTGCAGTCATCGACGAAGAGCTGGCGCAACTGGACTTGGCGGGCTTCAAGTACTCCTCCGACGAGAACCTCCAGCCCAGCGCCAACCTCACTCTGTTCTTCAAGGGCGTGGCAACGGCTCTCCAGCAACTCCGGGAAAGGATCCCGAAGCAGCTGGCCGACGAGTCGCGCTCGATCTGTGCCGGAGTTCTGGAGAAGGTGCTGGTGAAGGTGGCCTTCCGCAACCCAGGCCTCAACCTCACCAACGTCCTCAAGAGGCTGCCGACGGACGCTGATCTTGATGTACTCAAGGCCCTCGTCGCACCCATTGTGAACAGGGTGAACGAGGTCAAGAGGGTTGACGGCGGTCGCGTTGATTAAGCCGCCTGTTTTCTTCTTTTTCTTGCCGCTGCTAGACATGTTACGGGAACAACTTATTAGAGCGCGGCAAGTTATTATTGTAATATAACTTTATTCTGGGTAGTCCTTGCTATGTTATTTCCTTTACTTGATTCCCTCCCTTGTATGTTTCTACCCTACGCTTTTAGGGAACTTGCCGGCGCAGGCACCCTTGCCGCGAGCGCTGAGTACGGAACATCAGCAGCCTGCTGGCGGTGTTGCCTCCGGCAAGAAACCTTGTCGGAACTAGTCGCAGCACACTTACGTTGTTGAGCGGACTCGAAACAAGGTAAGGGCACAACTAGCTACGAGTTGGTTCCTCCGTGCACAGGTTTTCCATACAAAGCACGGTCGTTCAAGGAAGATAACTTAAAAAATTTCAAAACTAGTTGTGCTCAAACTTTGGCAACTTATCTTTTCTGTCGTCTGTGTCCCGGCAAGGCTATACTTTTTTGAACGACGCCTGTTCCACACCATTATCTTCTCCTCCCCCCCGGTGAACTTGTGGGCGAAGGAACCTCCTTTTTGAGAAAAAGAAAGAAGAGAAAATAAAGATATGGAGCCTTAAGGCTCGTTATTGCTTACCGGGGGTAAGTACTGCACAAAGTGTCAGAAGATACATGCAAAAAAGAAAAAAGCATGAAATTTGACAACATGTGCGGGGCATATGATCTTTATTTATGCACGGGATCTACGCCCAGCTTCGTACAAAGGGTTACATGCAACAGCGGCAAGGCTTGTACAAAAGGTGGTTGCCGGAACAGCAGGTTCCGGCAACCGCGCCTTACGGGTAAAACTTACGAAGATGCTCTATGTTCCAGGAGTTGCTCACGGAAGCCCTTCGGTCAAGGCGGACAGCCAGGCCTAGTGACTCGTTTCACCCGATAAGGGCCTTCCCACTTCGGCGTCAACTTGTTGGAATTCTTGGCGGATTGAACGCGCCGAAGAACAAGGTCGCCTTCCTCGAGACTTCGGGCATTAACTTTGCGGCTATGGTAGCGGCGCAAAGCTTGCTGATATCGAGCAGCTCGTACAGCAGCCTGAAGACGATCTTCCTCAAGGAGCAGCGCGTCATCTTGCCACAGCTGCTCTTGCTCAAGCTCATCATAAGCGAGCACTCGAGGCGATCCGTATACGAGTTCCGTGGGGAGAACTGCCTCTGCTCCATAAACTAGAGCGAAAGGTGTCTGGCCGGTGGCTCGATTTGGTGTCGTCCTGATCGACCAAAGAACCACCGGCAGCTCCTCAATCCAATTCTTTCCGCACTTGTGTAGCCTGTCGAAAGTTCTGGTCTTGAGCCCGCGCAGCACTTCAGCGTTTGCCCTTTCCGCTTGACCGTTGCTTCTCGGATGAGCAACAGAAGTGAAACAGACCTTGGCGCCAAGATCTTGGACGTACTGCATGAAGGTGTGGCTCGTAAGTTGTGTGCCATTGTCGGTGATGATCCTGTTAGGGACTCCGAAATGGCAAACAATCGACCTGAAGAACTTGACTGCTGACTGTGATGTCACCTTCCTCACTGCTTCCACTTTCGGCCACTTTGTGAACTTGTCGATTGCAACGTACAAGTATTCAAAGCCCCCGACAGCTCGGGGAAAGGGGCCGAGGATATCGAGCCCCCAGACCGAAAATGGCCAGGATAAAGGGATCGTCAGGAGAGCTTGAGTTGGTTGGTGTATCTGCTTGGAGTGGAACTGGCATGCTTCACACTTGGTTACTTGTGCAGTTGCATCTTGGAGGGCTGTCGGCCAAAAGAAACCTTGCCGGAATGCCTTGTCGGCAAGTGCTCTTGCGCCGATGTGGTGGCCACATGTGCCTCCATGTATCTCCGCCAACAGTTCCTGTCCATCTTCCCGGGGAATGCACTTCAATTTCACTCCGTTGAATCTTCTTCTGTACAATATGTCATCGACAAACTGGTACATACTTGATTGCCGGGCTACTCTCTCCGCTTCTTCTTGCTCTTCGGGAAGTTCTCCTGTTTGAAGGAAATGGACAATCTGCTGTGCCCATGCTGGAGCTTGTGGCTCGACAACAAGGACTAAAGGCACGTATGCTGCTGCGGGAACATCCGCTTCTACGGCAAGAATCTGCGGTTTAGCCGGAGCGTGGTGTTCCCCGGCAAGCTTGCCGGAGCAAAACTTGTCGGGGGCATCTGCTTCAACGAAACAAACCATAGGGCTTGTCGGAGCAGACTGCCCCTCAGCACTCTTTGTGTTGATTTTGGGGACCTTCTTGGCGGTGGCTTCGGGGAGCTCTGCCGGAAAGTAGTCACCAGAAACCAACTTCCTCCTCTTGTTCTGTCCAGTCGACGGTGTTACAGATGGTTGAGTCAGCTTGAGCACAAAAATTCCTGGTTCCACAGGTAACTTGAGTGCGGCGCACTTTGACAGGCCGTCTGCAATGTCATTCTGAGCTCTCGGGACATGCTCCAACTGTAGGCCATTAAAGTGTTCTTCTAGCTTTCTCACTTCATCAATATAAGCTTCCATCAACGGACTCTGATAATCTTTGTTAACTTGGTGGACGACAAGCCGCGAGTCACCCCTAACAATAAGCTTCTTGATCCCAAGGTCTGCCGCGATCCTGAGTCCGGCAAGCAAACCTTCATACTCTGCAGTATTGTTTGTCGCTTGCTCCTTGGGAAAGTGCATCTGGACCACGTACTTGAGGTGCTCTCCGGTGGGTGCGACAAGCAACACGCCCGCACCGGCACCTTGCAGCGAGAAGGCACC
Organism: Triticum aestivum; assembly: GCF_018294505.1. Classification (NCBI taxonomy): domain Eukaryota; kingdom Viridiplantae; phylum Streptophyta; class Magnoliopsida; order Poales; family Poaceae; genus Triticum; species Triticum aestivum. Next base: position 105,653,395 of record NC_057798.1, on the reverse strand, counting down.
ATCAAAGTACATGACCCATTCTTTGTTTGCCTCCTTGACGGGGATTCTCGTTTCCGGAATTTCTTCATCAGGTGTTGGCATCCATTCCGCTATGAACTCTGCCAATGCTCGGCTCTGGATAGTTGAGGTACTCTCAAACTTGAGGCCAAAGCTTGACAGTTCCAGTGCCCACTCGACAATCCTGCCTGTTGCTTCTGGATTTTGCAATATCCTCTTCAACGGAAAGCGAGTGACAACTGTGATCTCATGTGCTTGAAAGTAATGACGCAGCTTCCTCGAGGCCATGAGAAGGCCGAAAAGCAATTTCTGCACACTAGAGTACCTTGATCTAGCCCCCTGCAGAAGGGAACTGACAAAGTAAACTGGGCGCTGCACCATTTTCTTCTGTTTCTCCTCTTGTGGCTGTGCAGATTCATCCTTGTCGGGACCAGAGCTTGTCGGAGAAGCCCCCTGCTTGTCGCTGGATGCGCTTGCCGTGGTTGCTGGCTCATCATCCGCCTCTCTTTCCACTACTAACGCAGCACTAACCACTTGATTGGTTGCCGCTAGATATGGCAGCAACTTCTCTTGTGTCTTAGGTGCGACAAGTATTGGAGTGGAGGACAGGTATCTCTTCAAATCCTGGAGCGCGGCCTCCGCTTCCAGAGTCCATTTCATTGGACCTGCCTTTTTCAAAATTTTGAAAAATGGCAGGGCGCGCTCTGCGGACTTAGAGATGAACCTGCTGAGAGCAGCTATGCAGCCGGCAAGCCTTCGCACATCCTTGACGCGCTTCGGTGCTTCAATCTGCTCAATGGCCTTGATCTTGTCGGGATTGGCTTCAATCCCCCGCTGAGATACAAAGAACCCGAGAAGCTTGCCGGAGGGGACCCCAAACACACACTTCTCGGGGTTCAACTTGAGATTGATCTTGCGCAGATTTGCAAAGGTCTCGTCCAAATCCTGGATCAGAGTTGTTCTGTCTTTGCTCTTGACCACTATATCATCCATGTAAGCTTCTACATTTCTGTGCAACTGTGGCTCAAAAGCTTCGTGGACTACCCTTGCAAATATTGAACTGGCATTCTTTAGTCCGAAAGGCATTCGTACAAAGCAGTATGTGCCACATGGAGTAATGAATGCGGTTTTCTCCTCATCCTCTTCTGCCATGAAGATCTGATGATATCCTGAATATGCATCAAAAAATGACAGCAGATCACATCCGGCCGTGGAGTCAACAATCTGGTCAATGCGCGGCAAGGGAAATGGGTCTTTGGGACAAGCTTTATTAACATCAGTGAAGTCAATACAAAGCCTCCATTTCCCGTTTGCCTTGCGCACGACTACAGGATTGGCCAGCCATGTTGGATGGAGCACTCCTCTGACAAGACCTGCTGCTTCCAACTTCTTGATCTCTTCTGCAATGAATTCTTGACGCTCCACTGCTTGCTTACTGACTTTCTGCTTGACGGGCCGCGCGTGAGGGCAGACGGCAAGGTGGTGCTCAATTACATCCCTGGGAACACCGGGGATGTCAGACGGCTGCCATGCAAACACGTCGACATTCGCCCACAGAAAAGCAACGAGCGCGCTTTCCTATTTAGGGTCAAGCGTGGCACTGATGGTGAAGGTACCACCAGTGCCGTCCTCCTTGGCGGCCACTTTCTTGGTCTCTGGTGAAGCTGTCTTTGTCTTCTTACACTTGCCGGTGGAGCTCGATGGTGCGTCCTCGACGGTAGCGCAGCACTCCGAAGAGGTGCGCTTGCCGGAGTGGGCATCAGAGCTGCTCTTGCCGTACTTGGTCTTCTTCTTCCCCACGGGAGCTTCAGCGGCAAGTGGTTTGCGTTCTGCTGCGGCTGCTGCTTCCCGGTAGATCTTGTCGGTACAAATAAGGGCATCCTTCTTGTCGCCATGGACAGAAATGACACTTATCGGACCGGGCATCTTGAGTACGTTGTAAGCATAGTGAGAGGTTGCCATGAACTTGGCGAGTGCTGGACGACCGAGTATCCCATTGTAGGGCAATGGGAAATCAGCAACGTCAAAAGTGACCCTCTCAGTCCTGAAGTTTAGCTCGCTACCAAATGTTACCGGCAACGTGATCTTCCCCTTCAGCTTGCTCCTTCCCGGGTTGATTCCTTGAAAAGTGCCGGTCTCTTCGAGTTCGCTGTCGGGGATCTGGAGCTTCTGGAGTACCGCGGAGGAGATCAAGTTCAAGCCGGCCCCGCCGTCAACTAGCATCTTTGTGACCTTGAGGTTGCGGATAGTTGGCGAAACCAAAATCGGCAAGCACCCGACCGCAGTTATGCGATCAGGGTGGTCCTCAACATCAAAGATGATAGGCGTGCTGGACCACTTCAGAGGCTTGCGTGACTCAACTGGGGGATCTGCTGCATTAACTTCCCACACCCACTGTTTGAGTTGGCGGTGCGAAGTATGCAGAGAAGCACCGCCGTCAACGCACAGAACCTCTGTGGCTTTCTGAAACTCCTGCTCGTCGGCCTCATCCTCATCCATCTCTTCATCTTCGTCTTCATCTTCATCCTTGTCGCGGCCGCGGGGAGGCCTGTCTCCTTGCCGCTGCTTGGCCTTGCCGCGGCGCCCTCCCCGGCCGGGACGCTTCTTGCCGGATCCTCCACCACCTTCTTGGGCCTTCTCCTTGTCACGTCGCTCGTACTCAGCTTTCTGCAGTTCTACAAGCTGCTCAACTTTCTTGCAGGTCTAGAGATCATGGCCCTTGGTGCGGTGGGTCTTGCAGTACTGCTTGCCGGAGCCGTCCTGCTTGTCGGCGGCCACCACGGCCTCGCCGGAGTTACTAGCTTTGGCCTTCTCGGTGCCACCTCCGTTGTCGGACTGCTCGACGACTAGCACATCTTTTGCTTTCCTCTTTCTATTGTTCCGCCGCCGGTTTTTCCTTGCCGGGTCGGCATCCTCACTGTCAGACCCTTCTGCTCCTGCATTCTCTCCGGGGAGTTTCCTCCCTTCTTCAGCACGTGCACACTTGTCGGCCAGGGCATATAGCTCACTGACGTCTCTAATCTTGCACATCGCCATCTCCTCCCTCATCCTGCGGTTTCGCACGTTCTGATGGAACGCGCTGATGACCGCGGCAGGGTGGACGTCTGGGATATTGCGCTGCACTTGGCTGAATCTCTGAATGTACTTGCGCAGGGGTTCTCCTTCCTTCTGGGCGAGCAGATGAAGACCGCTTTCCTGGCCATGGGGCTTGTGGCCGCCTGTGAAGGCGCCGACAAACTGATGGCACAGATCCGCCCATGAGGAGATGGAGTTGTCCGGCAAGTGCATGAGTCACGATCTGACGTTGGGCTTGAGCACCAGCGGGAAATAGTTGGCGAGGATGTTCTCGTCGCGCCCCCCGGCCGCCTGCACCGCGATGGTGTAGATGCTGAGGAACTCCGACGGATGTATCCTACCGTCGTACTTCTCGGGTACGTCTGGCTTGAAGTTCTTGGTACTGGGCCACTTGACTTGCCGCAGCTCATGGGTAAACGCAGGGCAACCTACCGCGTACGGCAAGTCACCGGGTTCCCTTGGCGCATGCATGTCGACAGCGGGCCCAGCGCGCTGGTTGGACTGACGCCGCGCTTCTCTTCGGCGCTTGATGCGGGTACGAGCGTCTTCTTGTTGCCGTTCTTGAAGAACTTGGTGCTGATCGCGACGAGCTCGCGGATCCGACGACGCGGTGGAGTCGCTGTCGACGTTGACCCGGCGAGTCGGCGATCTTGGCCTTCGAGGTGGAGAGTGCACGGAAGTGGCACCTCCTCTGGTCTTGTCGTCATCGGCCCGTGCCTGGGCGTCTTGCCGCGGCTTCGACACGCTCGGTTGCCGGGGAGTGTCGCCGTTGGCGAAGCCGATGAGGCTCTGAATGGTGGCCCTCCAGTCGTCGATCTTGTCTGGCGCTGGAGGGTAATCCAGGAGCAGTTGGGCTCGAGCCAACGCTTCTTCTGGAGTCTTGGGAGGCGGTGGCGAACGGCGCGAGGAGCGGGATACGCTCGAACTTCTAACTGGGTTAGAAGGAGCAGCATCCCGTCCAGGCGACCGCACCACGCTCGTGCCAGCGTGTTGACGTGCATGCTGGCCTTGAGTGTCCCGAGATCCACCAGCTTGGCCTTGTTCCAACGCAAGCACTGTGCTAGGAGCACCATGGCATTGTCGGTCCCGCGCCTCCTGAGAAGGACGCGGTGCGTGCACAGACGCCGAGGTTTGTGCAACCTTGTCCTTGGACCTGGTAGCATAATGAGCTCCCTCGTCGGCGCCCGTTCCTCCGCCGGCGTCTACCCCACCACCCGTTTGCTCCGGTGGTGGTGGGATTGACGCGGACGGAGCAGCCACCTCCGAAGTCTTCTTCTTCGGTGGCATGTCGATGAAGATGTTGATGATGCGGCTCGCGTGAACACCGGATCAGGTTCACACAACCTCGACGCCCCCTACCTGGCGCGCCAAAGATGTCGTGGGAAACGAACACCTATGGGGCAGGGGCCCCTTCTCGGTCCGACAGGGAGCGGAGATCGCATGAAGAGCAGATCGAGGCGAGCACACGAGCGATTTTACCCAGCTTCGGAGCTCTCGGGAGAGATAAAACTCCTACTGTTGCTTTGTGTTTGTATTGTGTTCTTGCTCGAGAGCGTGAGCGTTCTAAAGTTTCGAATGAGTCGAACCCCCTCTACATTGCGCATGGGCCTCCTTTTATAGGCTAAAGGGGTCACCGACAGGTGGCAACGCAAACAAGGGTACAAATGTAAAAAGGGGTGGTTGGTACAACTGCTATCTACAGTGCATCCTACCTAACTCTGACGGCAGGGGACAAGAGCATTTAATGCCCGTCCGCGTCGCCCAAACAGTGCAGAAAAGCCACCGTTAGGGGCGCCACCGCTTGCCACGATGGCCTTCTCGTCATCTCTACTTGCCACCTCGCACCGCTTGGCTGCACAGCTTCCCGCCACGTGCGCCTGGAACGGTCCTGCGGCGACACGTCGACGGATGTGCTGGAGCATGGGCGCAGGGTGGTGGCTCGTTGGAGTGCCTTGGTTGACCCTCCCAGCAAGCTCCTCTTGCCGGGGCCTTGTCCTTCCCGGCAAACTCCTCTTGCCGGGGCCTTGTCTTCTTAGTTAAACACTTTGTTCTTGAATGGCATCAATAGGAACTACGGAGGATCTTGGCGGACGCCCGGCAAGCCTTGCCGCGGGACGCTGCGACTGCCCGTGCACAAGTTCGGGATACTAGGGTACCCCTACTTTAGTACACCGACAACGTACCCTCGTAGACCGTAAGCGGAAGCGTAATGACAACCGGTTGATGTAGTCGTACGTCTTCACGATCCGACCGATCCAAGTACCGAATGTATGGCACCTCCGAGTTCAGCACACGTTCAACTCGATGACGTCCCCGGGCTCCGATCCAGCAAAGCGTCGGGGATGAGTTTCGTCAGCACTACGGCGTGGTGACGATGATGATGCTCTACCGGCGCAGGTCTTCGCCTAAACTCCGCGACGATATGACCAAGGTGGAATATGGTGGAGGGGGGCACCGCACACGGCTAAGGAACGATCCATAGATCAACTTGTGTGTCCTAGGGTGCCCCCCTGCCCCCGTATATAAAGGAGCAAGGGGGGAGGCCGGCCGGCCCTAGAGGGCGCGCCAGGAGGAGTCCTCCTCCTCCTAGTAGGAGTAGGACTCCCCCTTTCCTACTCCTACTAGGAGGGGGAAAGGAAGGGGGAGAGGGAGAAGGAAAGAGGGGGGCGCCGCCCCCCTCCTAGTCCAATTCGGACCAGAGGGGGAGGGGGCGCGCGGCCCATGCTAGCCTCCCCTCTCTCTCTCCACTAAGGCCCATAAGGCCCATTACTTCTCCCGGGGGGGGGGGGTTCCGGTAACCCTCCGGCACTCCGGTTTTCTCCGAAAACGCCCGGAACACTTCCGGTGTCCGAATATAGCCGTCCAATATATCAATCTTTATGTCTCGACCATTTCGAGACTCCTCGTCATGTCCGTGATCACATCCGGGACTCCGAACAAACTTCGGTACATCAAAACTTATAAACTCATAATGAAACTGTCATCGTAACGTTAAGCGTGCGGACCCTACGGGTTCGAGAACTATGTAGACATGACCTAGAACCATTCTCGGTCAATAACCAATAGCGGAACCTGGATGCCCATATTGGTTCCTACATATTCTACGAAGATCTTTATCGGTCAAACCGCATAACAACATACGTTGTTCCCTTTGTCATCAGTATGTTACTTGCCCGAGATTTGATCGTCGGTATCCAATACCTAGTTCAATCTCGTTACCGACAAGTCTCTTTACTCGTTACGTAATGCATCATTCCGTAACTAACTCATTAGCTACATTGCTTGCAAGACTTATAGTGATGTGAATTACTGAGAGGGCCCATAGATACCTCTCCGACAATCGGAGTGACAAAACCTAATCTCAAAATACGCCAACCCAACATGTACCTTCGGAGACACCTGTAGTACTCCTTTATAATCACCCAGTTACGTTGTGACTTTTTGTAGCACCCAAAGTGTTCCTCCGGTAAACGGGAGTTGCATAATCTCATAGTTTCAGGAACATGTATAAGTCATGAAGAAAGCAATAGCAACATACTAAACGATCAAGTGCTAAGCTAACGGAATGGGTCAAGTCAATCACATCATTATCCCAATGATGTGATCCCGTTAATCAAATGACAACTCTTTTGTCCATGGCTAGGAAACATAACCATCTTTGATAAACGAGCTAGTCAAGTAGAGGCATACTAGTGACACTATGTTTGTCTATGTATTCACACATGTATTATGTTTCTGGTTAATACAATTCTAGCATGAATAATAAACATTTATCATGATATGAGGAAATAAATAATAACTTTATTATTGCCTCTAGGGCATATTTCCTTCACATACACCCAATAAAAATAGTTTATTGGATCTCGATCATAGTGATACACATATTCATAGTATTGATGCCAAAAGATGTTAAGTTAATAATGATAGTGCAACTTATTTATGGCACTGCCATTTGTGTCATATCGGTGTAAAGCGCATGAAGAAACCCCATAAAGATGGATTTTTGGAATCACTTGGTTATGAATCATTTGATGCTTGCGAACCGTGCCTTTTGGGCAAGATGACTAAAACTCCGTTCTCCGGGACAATGGAACGAGCTACTGACTTGTTGGAAATAATACATACTGATGTATGCAGACCAATGAGTATTAAGGCTCGTGGCGGGTATCATTATTTTCTGACCTTCACAGATGATTTGAGCAGATATGGGTATATCTACTTGATGAAACATAAGTCTGAAATAGTTGAAAGGTTCAAAAAATTTCAGAGTGAAGTGGAAAATCATCGTAACAAGAAATAAAGTTTCTGCGATCTGATCGTGGAGATTAATATTTGAGTTACGAGTTTGGCCTTAAGTTAAAATAATGTGGAATAGTTTCACAAACTCATGCCACTTGGAACACCACAGCGTAATGGTGTGTCCGAACGTCATAACCGCACTTTATTGGATATGGTGCGATCTATGATGTATCTTACCAATTTACCACTATTGTTTTGGGGTTATGCATTAGAGACAGCTGCATTCACTTTAAATATGGCACCATCAAAATCCGTTGAGACGACGCCTTATGAACTGTGGTTTGGCAAGAAACCAAAGTTGTCGTTTCTTAAAGTTTGGGACTGCGATGCTTATGCGAAAAAGTTTCAACCTAATAAGCTCGAACCAAAATCAGAGAAGTGTGTCTTCATAGAATACCCAAAGGAAACTATTGGGTACACCTTCTATCACAGATCCGAAGGCAAGATATTTGTTGCTAAGAATGGATCCTTTCTAGAGAAGGAGTTTCTCTCGAAAGAAGTGAGTGGGAGGAAAGTAGAACTTGATGAGGTAACTGTACCTGCTCCCTTATTGGAAAGTAGTTCATCACAAAAATCAGTTCTTCTGATTCCTACACCAATTAGTGAGGAAGCTAATGATGATGATCATAAAGCTTCAGATCAAGTTACTACCGAACCTCGTAGGTCTTCCAGAGTATGGTCCACTCCAAAGTGGTACGGTGATCCTATTCTAGAAATCATGTTACTAGACCGTGATGAACCTACGAACTATGAGGAAGCAATGATGAGCCCAGATTCCGCAAAATGGCTGGAGGCCATGAAATCTGAGATAGGATCCATGTATGAGAACAAAGTGTGGACTTTGGTGGACTTGCCCGATGATCGGCAAGCCATAGAAAATAAATGGATCTTCAAGAGGAAGACGGACGCTGATAGTAGTGTTACTATCTACAAAGCTCGACTTGTCGCAAAAAAGGTTTTTGACAAGTTCAAGGTGTTGACTACAATGAGATTTTCTCAACTGTAGCGATGCTTAAGTCTGTCCGAATCATGTTAGCAATTGCCACATTTTATGAAATCTGGCAAATGGATGTCAAAACTTCATTCCTTAATGGTTTTCTTAAAGAAGAGTTGTATATGATGCAACCGGAAGGTTTTATCAATCCTAAAGGTGCTAACAAAATGTGCAAGCTCCAGCGATCCATCTATGGACTGGTGCAAGCATCTTGGAGTTGGAATATACGCTTTGATAAGTTGATCAAAGCATATAGTTTTATACGGACTTTCACTGAAGCCTGTATTTACAATAAAGTGAGTGGGAGCACTATAGCCTTTCTGATAAGTATATGTGAGTGATATATTTTTGATCAGAAATGATGTAGAATTTTTCTGCAAAGCATAAAGAAATGTTTGAAAGGAGTTCTTTAAAAGAAAGACCTCAGTAAATCTACTTACATATTGAGCATCAAGATCTATTGAGATAGATCAAGACGCTTGATAAGATTTTCAATGAATACATACCTTGACAAGATTTTGAAGTAGTTCAAAATGGAACAGTCAAAGAAAGAGTTCTTGCCTGTGTTGCGAAGGTATGAAATTGAGTAAGACTCAAATCCTGACCACGGCAGAAAATAGAAAGAGTATGAAAGTCATTCCCTATGCATCAATCATAGGTTCTATAAAAGTATGCCATGCTATGGACCAGACCTATTGTATACTCTGCCCTGGTTTGGCAAGGGATTACAATAGTGATCTAGGAGTAGATCACTGGACATTGGTCAAAATTATCCTTAGTGGAATAAGGATATGTTTCTCAATTATGGAGGTGACAAAAGGTTCGTCGTAAAGGGTAACGTCGATACAAGTTTTGGCACTGATCCAGATGACTCTCAGTCTTAATCTGGATACATATTGAAAGTGGGAGCAATTAGCTAGAGTAGCTCAGTGCAGAGCATTGTAGACATAGAATATTTGCAAAATACATACGGCTCTGAATATGACAGCCCCGTTGACTAAACTTCTCTCACGAGCAAAACATGATCATACCTTAGTACTCTTTGGGTGTTAGTCACATAGCGATGTGAACTAGATTATTGACTCTAATAAACCCTTTGGGTGTTGATCACATGACGATGTGAACTATGGGTATTAATCACATACAAATGTGAATATTGGTGTTAAATCACATGGTGATGTGAATTAGATTATTGACTCTAGTACAAGTGGGAGACTGAAGGAAATATGCCCTAGAGGCAATAATAAAGTTATTATTTATTTCCTTATATGATGATAAATGTTTATTATTCATGCTAGAATTGTATTAACCGGAAACATAATACATGTGTGAATACATAGACAAACATAGTGTCACTAGTATGCCTCTACTTGACTAGCTCGTTATTCAAAGATGGTTAAGTTTCCTAACCATAGACATGAGTTGTCATTTGATTAACGGGATCACATCATTAGGAGAAAGATGTGATTGACTTGACCCATTCCGTTAGCTTAGCACTTGATCGTTTAGTATGTTGCTATTGCTTTCTTCATGACTTATACATGTTCCTATGACTATGAGATTATGCAATTCCCGTTTACCGGAGGAACACTTTGTGTGCTACCAAACGTCACAACGTAACTGGGTGATTATAAAGGAGCTCTACAGGTGTCTCCGAAGGTACATGTTGAGTTGGCGTATTTCGAGATTAGGATTTGTCACTCCGATTGTCGGAGAGGTATCTCTGGGCCCTCTTGGTAATGCACATCACTATAAGCCTTGCAAGCAATGTGACTAATGAGTTAGTTGCGAGATGATGCATTACATAATGAGTAAAGAGACTTGCCGGTAACGAGATTGAACTAGGTATTGAGATACCAACGATCGAATCTCGGGCAAGTAACATACCAATGACAAAGGGAACAATGTATGTTGTTATGCGGTTTGACCGATAAAGATCTTCGTAGAATATGTAGGAGCCAATATGAGCATCAAGGTTCTGCTATTGGTTATTGACCGAAAACGTGTCTCGGTCATGTCTATGTAGTTCTCGAACCCGTAGGGTCCGCACGCTTAAGGTTTCGATGGCAGTTATATTATGATTTTATGAGTTTTGATGTACCGAAGGTTGTTTGGAGTCCCGGATGTGATCACGGACATGACGAGGAGTCTCGAAATGGTTGAGACATGAAGATTGATATATTGGAAGCCTATATTTGGATGTCGGAAGTGTTCCGGGTGAAATCGGGATTTTACCGGAGTACCGGGGGTTACCGGAACCCCCCGGGGCCTTAATGGGCCTACATGGGCCTTAGTGGAAATAGAGGGCAGCAAGGGGAGTGTGGGGCGCGCTCCCCCAAGGCCCAAACCGAATTGGTTTAGGGCAATGGAGCCGGCCCCCCTCTTTCCTTCTCCTCCTCTCCCTTTCCTTCCCCCTTCTCCTAGTCCAACAAGGAAGGAGGGAGTCCTACTCCCAGTGCGCCCCCTCCCGCTTGCTCCTTTATATACGGGGGCAGGGGGCACCTCTAGACACAACAATTGATCTCTTGATCTCTTAGCCATGTGTGGTGCCCCCCTCCACCATAGTCCTCCTCGATAATATTGTAGCGGTGCTTAGGTGAAGCCCTGCAATGGTAGAACATCAAGATCGTCACCATGTTGTCATGCTGACGGAACTCTCCCTCGACACTCAGCTGGATCGTTGTTCGAGGGACATCATCGAGCTGAACGTGTGCTAGAACTCAGAGGTGCCGTAGTTTCGGTGCTCGATCGGTCGGGCCGTGAAGACGTACGACTACATCAACCGTGTTTTTCTAACGCTTCCGCTTTCGGTCTATGAGGGTACGTGGACGACACTTTCCCCTCTCGTTGCTATGCATCACCATGATCTTGCATGTGCGTAGGATTTTTTTTTGAAATTACTATGTTCCCCAACATCAACACCTCTCAAGTTCTGATCGTTGGGAAATGATCATCTGAACCCTTTCAAGAAATCAGCAAATAAATCAGTAGCCACCAAAACGGTCTTTACAACTCAGATCTGGGACATTACTAAAATAACTCAACCACGGCTCAGGACGTCCAAAAAGCAGCTCAGAGCATGAGACCAGGTCGATAAGAAGAAGGTGGCAGCTCCCTAAAATAGCCAAAAGCAACTATAGGGCTACTGTCACAAAAAGAAACTCAATAGTTGTACGAGATGGCCGAAAAGTATCTTAGAACTCGTGACAGTCGTTGAAGAGAGAAATAAGAATCGGCATCCACCCTGGATAGCTAAAACAGCTTAGATCATAGGCGTGGTGCCGTCATTGGAGAAAAAGGGGACAAGGGCTCGTCAGGATCATTTTCCAGGTTCGCAGGTACTTGTACTGAGCTCATTGATGTCGTCAATCCTCATAATCCTTTGTCACACTATGGTATATACTGGCTTTCTTCTCTTAACCATCCTCACGTGGTTGTCAGATCCTTATCCGAGTGACTTGTAAGATCTTGGTGTATGCTCACCACATATATATGAGAATCTGATTCCCGAGACAGACGTGTATTCTCACTGATTCTTGCTTCTGGCCAAAATGTTGCGGATCTGATTCTTGGGGTTCACTGCCATATGATGTCAATTCACAGCATACTACCTTGTGCCAATGCCTTACTGAGGAAGATTGGCTGGCTTGTGCTAACTCTCGTTGGACAGCTTGCTGAAGAAGACTGGGTATTGTGCGTCAGAAGCTTACCCCCTTAAAGACTTTGCTGGGGAAAGACTCACTACCTTATGCCAGAAGCTTTTGCGGTTGCTTAGTGAAGAAGGCGGAGTACCTTGCATGAGAAATCATCCATGTATCGTACTAAGGAAGATAGATGAATCTTGCCTTGGAAACTTTTTGGTATCTTGCGAGGGAAGATTGGGTTGCTTACACCAGAAGCTTCTTATTGTGATATGCGGACCGATTTCCACATATATAACCATCTTAATATTTTTGCTATTGATTTCTTGCATGAAACGGGGTTTTGCCGGACTTTTCTCCTCTCTGAGTATATGCCATATTTTTGCTTGCTTCCAGGTACATCGGGTTCCAAGATCATCCTCAACGAAAAATTAAACTTGTATCTGAGCCATACCTTTGATAATATTCTGTCAACCTTGCACACAATTTATCTTCTTGCTGATTTGATCATTCCGGCTATGAGGAGTGCGCATTGAGACAAACTTGATTATTCTGTATCATGATCAGATATCCCCAATCGCAATGCAGTCGGCTGAGAATTCCATACTATCGTGAGGAATGCACACTAATGCAAACTTTATACTGACAGTTCATCCAGGGTTTTCTTTTGCATTCAGACAAGATATTCAAATTTTCACTGCAGTTTGTTGATAATTCCATTCTGTGTACCTGAGTTTCCAAATATATGCATTTCTTGCTGACTCTTCGGGTCCGGTGTCGGTTGACGAGCACTTTAATAGGGGAAAAATTTGTAACACCGAAGGTCCAAAGAAAGGAACAAAAGAAACGACTAAAACAAAAGCACACAAGCATACTACTAATATAATTAATCAAGCAATCATCACATATTACTGCTACTCACACAATAATATGCATGCACACCTAAGCACATAAATCTCGCGGAAACTCCGGTATTACGGTCTACTATGCTATTGCGGTGTGCACGAAAATTATATCCATGTGTGGAAGGATTGGCATAACCAAGCTACACCAAGCACTGGCTGAACACTAATTGCATCTGGATGGATACATAGGTGAGGATAGACTTGGTGATCAAGTAGCGAGACACAAAAGTCACGACCACATCATCATCAAGCGTACGAAAGGGATTCGTACACGTCCAAAGAATAGAATGACTGGGTAGGGTAGTGGTGGAAAAGCAAGGCTCACTAGCATTGCCCTTTTCTGATAACCAAGATCAGTAAGGGTTGCTAGAGGGACGAGATGGATGGCATGATTTGGGATAGAAACAAGTCTATCACCAAAATAATATGGGTGGGTGGCAGAAAAATATGCGCGATACCTGAGCATTACTCCTGCAAATGATGTCTGGAACACTTGGGACCAGGGCATCACTTTGCTGGGATAGAGATAACGCCGAACACCAAAGAGCAAGCATGCTAAGGAGGGTGCAGGCGGTGGATCGAAAACGAAGCCACCTACACTTACAAGATTAACCGTTAGCGACAAGATAATAATCTATGTGCATGCTATGCGACAAACAAATGCAGCAATCAAGTGTAACAAACCAGCTGGGGTCTATACTACCGCTTTCTAACGTTCGCGCGGTCTAGGGCATCCTACAGCCAGACCTGCTCTGATACCAAGCCTAACGACAACGGTGGTGAACTCCACTTCATAGGGACTCTGGCTGGAACCCTTGTCCTAGCTCACAAACAAAGAATCCACGGCAAACAAGCATTCAAATCCGGCATGACACGTCAGGTGAGTACATTGAATGTACTTGCAAGCTCACAATAATCCAGAAGCATTCAAGACAAACAACAACATGGCAATTACAAGTTAAGCAGGGATTATCATGATATCATCAGAACAACATAGCATGAACAACATGAACATGATACAGAGAGAACCACAACATGAACATGGCACGAACATATTAATCCGACAATACTAGCATGCAACATGATGACACTATCATGCACCACTTATTCTACTCGGTTTACCTCATAACCATCACATGCATCACTTACCAACCTCGGACATCACACGATCATCTCAGGATCAAATCAAGCTTGGTATAAACCATACCGTAGTAATGATTAAATGACCACAAGGAGCTTGATCTTTACCCACGATTCTAGCACGACATCACGAACATCCAACAACTCGGTATCCTCGATACCACGATGATCATTCATGGATCACAACCATGACAAACACTTGGTCTCAAAAGGTGATCTTTCCGGCGATCACAAGCATGACCAACACTTGGTCTCAAACGGTGATCTTTCCGGCGATCACAACCATGACCAACACTTGGTCTCAAATGGTGATCTTTCCGGCGATCACAACCATGACCAACACTTGGTCTCAAACGGTGATCTTTCCGGCGATCACAACCATGAGCAACACTTGGTCTCAAACGGTGATCTTTCCGGCGATCACAACCAACTTATCTCATCATCGAACAGGGGTTGTCATTAATCAAGTTATTATTAATACTGTTGACTCATAGTGTGACCGACATGAACTGGGCCCTTATCCGTGGTTGCAGCTATCGATAGATTTAATATACACTCTACAGAGGTTAGCACACTGTACCCACACCACGAAACCGATGGCCTCGCACTCTCATTCGGGTGGACCAACGGTGTTCCGACAAAACCGTCCTATTGCCATGACACTCTCCTGGCCACTCTGACTCACTCCCCATCGGGCTAGTCCTGGGTGGCCCCATGTCTACCAAATACACCAACGACCACCGTTGTGGCCAAAAGATAAACGTCCCACACGGGGACATGCGCATATAACCAAACTCGGGCTCACAAGGCGTATGCCGTCCTACCCGGGCAAGGTAGCGCCCGCGCATAACCTTCCCTCGTTGGAGGCACCAGCGAGAGGCACAACAATAGACCCAGTTAGGACCCCCCCATAAGGTATGTGTGGTTGCACTGGTCAGCTCGATATGGTGGCACCATGACTCAGACAACAGTTGTTCAAGTTCAATTTAATCTGGTTAAACTTGGATGCAAATATTTTGAGCCATGATAAAATAACATGATGTAATTACAATGCATGAGCATGATATCAACATGAGCATGAGGGTACAACATAACTATCGTCCATATCCACGATGAATCATATCCAACTAACCATGGCATAACGACGTGCACGACTATCACAAGTACAACCATACTCATGGAAACCTAGCATCAACAATAAATATCATGCAAGAACATATCAACAATGCTACCATGCAAGCATTTAACCAACGGGATGCAATGGAACATGCATAACAACGACACTCGGGACAGACGACAGTCATGCAACGAAGGCCATCATCAACTTCAACATGTGCTACTGGCAATCATAAGCATATGAAAGGAAATACTAGCAACTAGTACATGATAACAGAGTACAAGACTACATAGCACGAGAGTGAACATGCAACTCTAAACAACATCGGAACAACGATAACCTTTTCAACAAGCAAACATTTAATAAGGATTCCAGTTTAAAACCATGGCTACTGCATGACTATCATGCAAGTGGGTATTGTGGCTTGCCTGGGGATGAAGAAGGCACCAAGGAGAAGTGCAGTGAAGCCGCGGAAAGATTTGCCGGAAACAGTTCTCTCTCGGAGGGGTTGTTTACGTGCAAGGGCAAAAAGGTCATTTCCAGAATATTAACACATGGTGAAAGTGTGACCAACAGAATGGGCTCGACTAAACAAAGAAGTGAGCATTGGATTCACCTCATTTGGAGTTACGAGCAAAAAGTTCTGAGGTGATGAAGATCAGGGACCAATCTGTTAAAACTTCTTCAACAAACAGGTCCTTGAGTGGATAAGGCAGAGGCGTAAACTGAAAAATACACCTCCACTTATCCACGTGGACCTGGGCCTTGGGCCACTGGCACGTGGGGCCCAGGGGCAGGGGGAGGGGGCCAGCGCGGTCGTCCTCTTCCTCCTGCGCCTCTGCTCCTCCCGTGGAACAGAGCGGGGCAGGGGAGGAAAACGGCCAAGGGGCCGGCCGGCTCCGGCGATCCCCGGCCCAGCCGAGGGCACTGGCGGGACCGCAGGGCTGCGCCGCCTCCATTCAGAGGGTCAGCCGTCGCTGGGGAGGAGTGGAACGGAGGGGAGGGGCGGCGCCATGGGAAGGCAGAGACCTTCGTGTGGTGGAGGTTGACAGCGCTGCGGGCACTCCAGCGAGGGGGCAAGGGGATGGGGCAGCTGAGTGGGACGAGCGGGGTGCGGTGGACGTGGAGGGGAGGCGAGGGGAGGCATGTGGTGGCCAGACCCAAGCCGAGGCCGAGGCGGCCATGGAGGGTGACGGCGAACAACGGCGAGATGCCGCGATTCCCGAGGGAAAATGAGGCGGGGGAGGGATGGATGAGCTGCGGAGGAGTTCAGTGGTCCTTAAATAGCTGTGGTAGAGCTCTAGAGCTTCACGGGCAAGCTCACGACAAGCTCTAATGGTGGACAGAGGCTGGGCGCGGCACGGGCATGGCCTTAGCAACGCATTTATGATGAACCACGACGAGCCATCAATTCAGGGAGACGCAGGGCATCACGGGAGAGCTCCAGGACATGGTTGTCCGTCGAGAAGAGGAGGGAGGAGGCGAGCACAGGGGCAAGAACCAGCCAGAGCATGCAATTTGCATGACATCAGCGTGATCACCACGCGCGATGGAGCCATTTGCGGGTTTTGTCCAGGCCGACCATGTCTACTGGATTGACCCTAGTGCCCTTAGTATAATTGAGGAAATAAGTCGGTCTAGGGGCGAAGAAGAGATTTGCACTTAGCTCCAAAGTAAATCAACAAGAAGGTGTTTGTAACTTTCTGTGTTTAATCCAGCATGGTAACATGGTAAATATTTTGTCTGGCAATGATCACATTCTAAGGTGACGAATATGGAAAAGTTTAAGCTCAATAAGAGGAGTTTAGCTAGTGGTTGCTGTAGAAAGTGACCCACTGGTCAGAAATGAGAATTTAGATGATGCACTCACCTAGTTGCATCAATTGAGCTGAAAATGGTTATGTCCCAATTATTTGAAGATATTAAGATGCCCAAGGTGTTTCATGCCATTTGGATGAACGAAAATAGCACTTGCTTCAGAAAGATTTATTCTGACCAGAAACTTGGAAACATTCCACAAGGAAAATGGTCAATGGGATTGAGCCATAACTTGGTGGGGGGAGGTTATATGAACACTAGAAGGCCTAGAAATATTTAAAGCCATAATGGAGCAAGATAAAATATACTTGCTTCACAAACTGAAATTTTAGGCAGAATCTAAGATTTGAATCTGTGCTCACATGGAGGCATTACAAGAGCTCAACTTTGGTGGAGGGCTATTATATGATGATATGAACGATCATGCAAAATTGCAACTCATGTGGATATTCCTAACTTGTACCTCCTTCACAAAGCTTCTTTCTGGACAGAAACTTTGGAAAATCAATATTAAATAATTACTAGGAAAATGAGGTTGCATTTTGGCATGTGGCAATGATATGGACATTAAAAGATGTTCAAGGAGTTTGAGGTCAATTGGGAAAAGTAAAATGGCACTTGCTTCACGATGTGCCATTTAGGGCAGACTAGGAAATGAATTATTGGAGGATTATTTTCGAACATGGAAATGAAAAGTTTTGCAATATTTGAGCAAGATATGACCCAAAAAATGTACGAGAATTATTTGGAAATTTTAGGAGTGATGGAAATATAGGTTGCTTCACAACCTAGGGCCATTTGAGTTATTCCTTTAATAGAAAAGGAATATTCCCAACAAAAATAATATTGGGATTTGGGCTAGGATGAAAATGACAGGGTCTAGGGAAGGATTTGGGAATGACAAGCCACTCTAGAAACAAAAAAGAGGGCAACTTCTTCAGTTTCCAGACCACAAAGCCACGGAAAAAGAAAACTCAGGCAAAAACCTCGGAAAAACAAAAGAAAAAGAAAGGGCTAAAAATCAGGCTGTCACAATAAGGCTAGTTATAAATTTATATCTGGCACAGGGAAAGCAGGAATGTTTCAGAATCTGATCGACTATTTGTCAAGGAGTACTGCTGCATATCAACAAGAAGTACGTAGGGCTATTTGACCGACTCACTTACTAGCCGTAGTAGCCAGTGCTTAGATCTGTATGGTGGTCATTGCTTCGTTGAATTGCTTGGTGTTGCTGTAGCCGTAGTAGCTAGTTCTACTGTTTCCACAATCGATGCTTACTTAAAGATCATGACTAGTACTGTGACATATGCTCGGTGACTAAAAATATGTTGATTTATAAGATTTTTTCAGTAAAGCGGAACTTCTTAAATATTGCATGCTGAAGTAAACTGAAATGTGCAGCGCAGTACATTACCAGAAGCAGACTGGCCATGGACCCGAGTCACCATGACCCGGATGAGCAACAAAGCCAAGATCCATGTCTATCTTGTAATTGCCGAACAACTGAA
The DNA here is from genome assembly GCF_018294505.1 of Triticum aestivum. Classification (NCBI taxonomy): domain Eukaryota; kingdom Viridiplantae; phylum Streptophyta; class Magnoliopsida; order Poales; family Poaceae; genus Triticum; species Triticum aestivum. Next base: position 105,634,901 of record NC_057798.1, on the reverse strand, counting down.
GCTGACCACCATGGCACTATTTGGTTCTTACGTTTTTGGGAAGCAATCATGCAAACCAAGAAGCTTCCTATCTGCAACCAATGGCTTGTGTGTGTAGCTATATAGCAGAGAAACACAACTAACCCCAATTAGTATACAGATTGACTTGGCTTCGGCGCTCGATTATCTTCATCAACAAGCAACCCTTTTTCCATGAAAGAACTGCAACTTGCATTCATATAACAAATATAGGATACAACTTGTATTCATGTAAAGATAGAAAACGCAACTTGCCATGGGGTTTTGTTTTCTTTAAATCTGGTTGCAAGTTTACTATTTTTCCAGAACCATCATCTTACATTTTCTTGTTTCATGTACAGCTTGCCAAAAATGTCTAACTTTGGATCTATTCGCCCCACTATGCAATGCCAGACTCTTAAGTACAACATGAATGCCAGGGCTAGTAGATGATTTACACTTGAGGAGTCCAAGGTGATCATTTTTCCCCTTCCATTTTGCTTCCTCTATCTTTGAATTACCCATGTGGGATGTTGTATCATCGGAGTGATCATTTGGTATACATCCTAACATGTACTAATAAAATAATATGTTGCTTTACAAGATAATAGAATCCACTTGATTACAGGCCTTGTATGTTGAATTAAAATCTGCATGCCATATCTGCGTGCGTTTTTTGCAGGTTCGTGAAGATGACAATCTGGTTTTGTGAAGGAAGGGGCCAGCCATGGAGAAGATCCTATGGGCATCATATCGTCCATGGCGGCCTAGGAGGAGCAGCACCACCTCAGGTTCGATGTGTGTGTGTGTGTAATCAGGTGATTCCCTCGAAGATGAAGATGTAGGTGGAGGAGAGCGATCTGGCCGACGGTGCGGCGGCGATGGTGGAGGAGGCGGTGCAGCCAGTGGTTAGGGTTTCGGGGTCTCCAATAGCGGTGTGGCTCCGGTAGGTCTTTCCCCTCCATCCTCGCTGGGATCTACATCACCTTCTATTCCTTTTGTGTGGCATTTCCATGGCCATCTGACTGCAGAGGCTTTGTGTGTCTGTCTGTAACCGATGTTGCTTTTAACTGAACTCATGGCGCTTGTAGATGGACTTCCCTGATCTGAAGCCCAAGTCCAGATACCTCAGCAAGATCATCATGGTTGCGCTCCTCATGGCCATGTGCGGCATCATGCTCACCCAGCCACCCTGCCATCAAAGGGCTCCTAGTGTGGTATGCTAACCCTTCCTCCTTCCCCTCAAGTCCTCAACCAGGGAACAACATATATATTTGGAGACATGTCAGTTTGCATGTCATGGGGTTGCAATGGCATACATATGCTGCATTGTGTGGCTAATTATCACAAATTAACAGCTGCAAACTTACAAAAACCATTCACTACTAAGCAATGCAGTAGAATGGCACACTGAAGCATAAACTACTTTATCGTACATTTATGCTAGTTGTTATTGAAATTTGCCCTGTCAATTCCTTACTGAAATTTCCTCCTGTCGAATTCTTAATGAAATTGTAAGCTTTGTTACTGAATTATAGAAGTATCATTGCTTGTTCAAGAACAAATGTTTGACTGTATCTCCAATGCACTCAATCATTCTTTGTGATTACAGTTTGACTGTATCTCCAACATTGACAAATACCATTGCTTGTTCAAATTTATACTGGAGTTGCTTGTTCAACATTGATAAAATGTAGTTGCTTGTTTAAGGACTCCACTAAACTGGACAAATGTATTACTCCAGTATAAATCTCCAAGGATTATGTGCAAGAAATTTCTTATATTATGGGACAGAGGGAGTAGTAAAATCGCCTCGATCGTGCAAAAGCTGATTAACAGATTAGGCTCAAACATTATGTGTTAAGAGGGCCCTGCAGTTATTTTTTGGCTGGCTTTTGCTCCTTCATTTTTGTGTGTTTGAAAATCAATACAACTGACATGCTTTACTTCTTCCACGTGCAGTGATTGCTAAAAATGATAGGGATGAGATCCACCACCATGAATGATGCATAGCTTAACTCCTGTCGTAGTCGATTTCTAACAGGGAATACCTTTCTAGACTCCAACCTTCATAGTTCTCGTTGATTCATCTTGCTAGCAACTGAGTAGCTTTTTTGCATACTTCTAACAACAACTCAATGCCACCAAATTTTTTTGCCGTTCTTCTCTGTCATACAGCATCTGTTATACATCATACAGTGCCGAGCTCAGAATACACTAACCATTGTACAAACATATCATAATAGATAGAAATTTTTGAACCTGCAGTATGTCACCTTATTTTCCAGATGGGCAATAAACGTCATCGTACTGTACTATAATAGTGTCTTATTGGGCTTTAGTTTGTTTTGCTTTGTACAATGCTTGCACTGGAAACATTGAACGATCTGTTCTGTCGATTACAATTGCATTAGTATTATTGGATCTGTTAATCAGTGCCTACATGTTAGATCAGCTTGATTTTGAGATGCAGCGAGACTGATGTTTCTGAATTCTTATGTGAGAGCATCTCTACATCAGTACAACTTTGCATGTATATTCTATTGACTAGATATATACGTGTTGACTGTATGTTCCTCTAGTTTTCTGATGTGCGTGTTTATTTGGATCCACTGAACCTTTGCACGGCTAATCTTTCAAGTTTGTATATACATAGACAGGTTTTCTGAAAGTGTGACTGCACAGTATTGAGAAGTAATCAAGTTTCCTGTAGTTTTTACCAGAATCACGACCACCACCTCAACGCCGACCTGGCCGTCGTCATCACCTTGGAGGACGACGAGGACGCCGCAGGCGCAGTCGGCCTCGGCAACGGCTTCCACCACTACCACGTCATCGTCACCTACCAGGTCCACGACGGCGTCTGGGCCGTCGAGTCCTTCTGCAGGCACTGACGTTGTTCCTTCCATAGCTTGGGTGGGACTCGTCGGATCGGCCTCCTCATTTCCCATTTCAGGTAGTACATCCTTCTTGCTCGAATCTACTATTTGATCTGCCTGCACATCTCCCGCTCTGGCGCAGAATTGATGGGTTCTTCCTGGATTCTTGTGTACTAAGCTCTTGTTTTTTAGTACTTATGTAATGGTATTCAGAAATAAAATTCATATGTTTCTATATATGTTCTTTTAGATAAGTATGTCAATACATAACTAGTAATGTAAATGGTGTGACACAGTTCTAAATATTAATGCAAATAGCTTGTGAATGTCAATCTCATGTATCAGGGTCCTATTCTTGTAAACCTTATGTAAAGCTAAAATTCTTGCTGTGTGCAGGGCGGCTAGTGATGCAGCAAACCAAGCAGTAGCAGGCACACCAAGCAGCAGCAGGAGGAGGGTGTCTCTTGAACGTCGCCGCTGCCACTCATTGCTACTGTCACTGATTAATGATGGATGATCGCTGTTAGTTTAGCTCGGCCGCTGTTAGTTTAGCTCCTTGGTAGTCCCTCCCTCTCTTGCAAGCGTCTACTGCTACTGGTAGAAATAGAAATGGTAGTTGTAGTCCCATGTAGCTGTAGTTCCTGTACTCGTTCTGCCCTTTGTTGCTTCATTTCTATGTTAATTCAGTATCTGTTGAATGTATCTACCATCTACCGTTGTGGCTGTTCAAAGAATCCTTTGTGTTGAAAGAAATGAAATGGTTTGGATACATACATACATGCTGAGATGTAAGCTGGAATAGCCATCTGCCCTTTTGATGTCCAGCTTCTAAATGTATGTTGTGGAGGCCCAAAATAGATTGGATTGTAAAAGGGCCGAGGCCCAAAAAAGAAATGAATTATAGAAGGCTACATCCTAGAAAATAAAATGGATCAGGCCCATGAAGCCAACAAAAAATTGATGGAAAAAATCTAAAAAGGTTGAATTAACGGGCTCGGCCCATGTAAAACACTCAATCGGACCGGACTAAATCTTGTCAATGACCTTTTCAATTGGTCGCAATTTTGCCACGTCGGATCCGACGTGGCCTGGGCAGACAACCAGTGACCAAAACAGAAGGTCGTAGGATCCACGACCTTTTGTTTTGGTTGTAAACGTCTACGACCTTATCCCGAAGAAGGTCGTTAATTTCAATTTATGACGGCTGGCTTTTAACCATCTGTTTTTGGTCACAAAAAGGTCATAAATGAAAAAATGACCATTCAGTGACCAATAGTCAAGGTCACAAGTTGACATATTTCTTGTAGTTTTGAGAAGCTGATAGCAGTAAATGGGCAAGCAAAGCAATCGTCGTGCAGGTGTAGCTTCCATTGTCGATGAGTACATTAACTGCTCCCTGGTTAAAATTCCCCATCGTTACCTTGGCTTGTGATTAAAAATTGGTTGCCGCTGCTAGATGTTGCTACCAACTATTGTATTTGAAAGCGGATCAATAAGTCCACACAAAATTCAGTCTCTTGTAAGGCAACACATGCAGAGATTGTACACAGAATTGTATCAACGATAAATTGAAAAAAAGATCACATAATTGCTACACAAATATAGCGGGAACTTACTATACCTTTCAATGTATAACATTGTAGATTTTTTTTGTGTTCAGAGTAATTTCTTCACCGTTTCCTATCCTAGGATCCAAATATGAACAACTAGTGGAAATACCTATCTTGGCCCTCTTAGGCAAAGCAACTATGATAATATCTCAAGTTTTAATAGAAAATAAGAAAAACACTATTAACTGATAGGTTTCAGTACTCTATTACTCTGAAGTCTAGACTCTCGAGCACTAAGATCAACTGGCATACAACACAAACAAACAATGTGTTTACTGAAATGTAAGTAATGCAAAATAAAAAAATTAGATGCTTATCAAAATTGTTCAAACATGATCTATTGCAACAATTTCATAGCAGATTGAAACTTAATGATCATGTACATATTGCATGTTACACATTAGCTCAACCAGACAGTTACTCTAGGGGTGTTAGTGTCAAAACCGGTAGATCTCGGGTAGGGGGGTCCCGAACTGTACGTCTAAGGATCAAAGGTAACAGGAGGCAGGGGACATGATGTTTACCCAGGTTCGAGCCCTCTTGATGGAGGTAATACCCTGCTTCCTGCTTGATTGACTTTGATGAGTATAGGGGTTACAAGAGTTGATTTACCTCGAGATTGTAATGGCTAAACCCTAGGTGTCTAGCATGTATGATTGTTCTTGCCTCTAAGGACTAAATCCCTCTGGTTTATATAGGCATTGGAGGGGACTAGGGTTGTACAAAGTCGGATTACAAAAGAAGGAAACTACACATCAGGACGCCAAGCTTGCCATCCACGCAAAGGAGAGTCCCGTCCGAACATGGGAGAAGGCTTTCTATCTCGTATCTTCACGGCCCATCAGTCCGGCCCATATCACACAGGCCGGCTCCCCGAGGACCCCATAGTCCAGGACTCCCCCAGTAGCCCCTGAACCGGGCTTCAATGATGATGTATTCGGCGTGCATATTGTCTTCGGCATTGCAAGGCATGTTCCTTCTCCGTATACTCCAAAGTAGTATTCCGCACATGATAGCAGTATCCGGCTCTGTTTAATAATTACAACCTTAAGCTATAAGGGCAAAAATACTCATAGCAAATAAAGTCACGTTCACAGTCAAAAAAAAAGTCACGTTCATAGGTGGTTTTTCCGGCGAGGCGTTATGTCCTGGCCTTGTTAGTATTCCGAACTATTTTACAACCCCTGCTTCGTGTTTTGAGGCACGATCATAGGTATGTCTTGTCAAAGCAGGGATCGTGTCCCCTTATCACGGGATTCTCATTAATAAGGGTTTGGGTAACCCAACCGTGTCGTTCACACGTCCCCTTGGGAATAGGCAAGATTTAAGGCTTAAGAGGGGATGCTTGATATCCACTGCCTTTATAAGAAGATAAGGATCTGTCTTTTTACACCACGCCTTCTTCCTTCTCAACCCGTCCGCCATTCGAGCTCCAGCACCAAGTTCCAATATTTTCTACTGCCACCAAACACCCCAGCCATGTCTGGATCTGGAGCGCGGGGCAAGTGGATGGCTTCCTCTGTGACAAAGGAGAACATCAAGAAGCTCCGAGAAGCTGGGTACTTGGCCACGGACATAGTCCACCAGCTCCCTGCCAAGAAGCAGGTCATTCCCACCTCGGAGCCTAATGAGAGGGTAGTGTTCATTCCCCATTTCCTCCATGGACTAGGGTTTCCCCTCCATCCTTTCGCCCGTTGTCTCATGTTTTACTATGGGCTAGATTTCCATGATCTAGCCCCAACATTTTGGCGTTTATCGTCGTGTGCGAGGCATTCCTCCGCATCCCTCCCCACTTTGGCCTATGGCCCAAGGTCTTCAATGTGAAGCCAAAGGTGGTTGAAGGTCAACACGCGGAGTGCAGCGGCGCCATGGTGAGCAAACTTCCCAACGTCACCTGGCCAAAGGGGACCTTTGTGGAGTCTATCAAGGGATGGCAGCATGGGTGGTTCTATATCACGGAACCTGCGATACCACATGGGTCGCCGCTCCAGAGTTTAAATCCGGGACTCCAATGTGGCTTACCTCATGGATCCACAAGGGCCTGGATTGGGCGTCGCCTGACGAGGTGACGACACTACAGAGTCGCATCAAGGGTATGATAAACAAGTACACCGGTCTTGCCAGCATGATCCAGGTGATGCTCTTTTGTCGGATTCTCCACTGCCAACAACGGACTCAGTATATGTGGGAATTCGACCGATCCGGTCCTCGGACCCTGCAGCGATTCTTCGGCATGACACACGAAGACATATGGAAGCTGCTTTTCAAGGCTCACAAGTCGTGGTCGGAGACGACCGAGGACCGCGGCCTCGACTGTGCTCATCTGGCCACTCCTGTAGGTTTTATGATAACTTTAATTTGCAAATCCAAGGAGTATATTGAACTTTCCATTATTCCCATAGGGCTGGACAAAGAAGGCGGAACGGATCCAATGTCCGGCTCCGCTGCCTGAAGACCCAGCCATCCCTTTGTTGATGAAGATGCTGGTTCCGGTGCTGTATCAGGTGCCTGAGAAGAAGGATAAGAAGAAAAGCAAGGAGACCAGAAGTGGCCTTCGCCACAAAGGTGCTTCGGACGTTGTGTCTGAACACACCAAGACTCTCTCCTCTCATGACGAAGATGAAGAGGAGGAAGAGAGCAATTCTCCCCTCAAGGGGGGAAAGAAGAAAATGGTGGCTTCCGTGGACCTAGAGGCAGAGGTGTCCAAGAAGGGGAAACTCTTCCTTTCGGATGATTCCGAATCGGATGCCGACGCCACCCCTGAGTGGCACCCCAGGCCGAAGCCCCTGGCCGGATCATAAGTATCCAAATACATTGTTGACATATCTGGTTTCATGCCTTGTGGTTCTAACATATTGAATTGCGCATCGCAGCCCGGCTCGCGATCTCCCCCAACGATCATCGTCATCTCGGAACTCGCTAAAGCCGAACGCGATGGAGAGCGAGTCGCCTCCGCAGATCTCTCCATCCACCACTATGGACAACACTGAAGTGTTGTCCCGAAGAACCTCTCCAGGTCACGGGGAGGTGCGGGAGGCCGTGAAGGTGGCGACGGAGGGTAATACCTCTATTGCCGAGGAGAGGGGGAAATCGACCCCCACGGAGACCAGCGACGGGAGCCATGCTCAATTCGGCCCCAAACCAAATATTATTCCAGAGACCCATACGGCTCTGGAATCGGACCAGCAGCCTCCTTCGAGGGAAGGGGGCGCACCGTCTCCACCGGTGTCCTCTATCAATCCAGAGGTGCCGGGCACTCTGGTGGAAGCATTTCAGAGTGCTTCTATTATGGAGGAAAGTGGTTGAAAAGGTTCCGTCCGCTAAGAGCGGATTGAACCAAGCCTATACCAGCCTTTTAATGGCTTTGAGGTATGTGACGTAATATATTTTTGGCAGGAATATCTGTACATAGGTAATAGCCCTTGAGACTCTGTTCGACGCTCGTGAAGAAAGGCCGAACAAAGGATCGAATAATGCTTGGCAGGCATATATGTTTATTTTGATGAACAGGCTTCGATGCGAGCATCGGCAACCTCACATGCCGCCGAAGTGTCCGAACTGAAGTGGAAGTTGGAATAAAAGCAAGGTAGGCAATACCGAAGCATATCTGAAATGATATGAATTCCAATTTGTTATCTGACTAAGCTTTATGATTATGCTCATAGTTGACACATCGGAGGTCGAGGCCCTCAAGAGAGTGCTGGCCGATGCCAAGAAGGAGGCGGAGGAGGAATGAGCCTCCCACCAAAAACATGAGGCGAGGTTGGATGAAGTCCAACAAGAGCTCACTGATGCTATAAGCAAATGTGAGTCCTTGGAGCACAAGGTGTCGGATCGAGACTCTGAACTTGCTATGGCGCTCCAAAGTGTGAGGGAGGCCCGGATTGAAACCCAAGGCGCCTGTCGGGAGATCCGAGAGGCCAAGCAAATCGCAGCGGTTAAGGCCTTTAATATGCAGAGAAAAATTGTAAGGAGAAAGTATAGTTTACTGACAAGCATTTGGAGTTATCCAGGAGCATTTGCGGATCTACCCTGAAGTATTGCTGATGCTGCAGATTTCTTCCGGGCCGAAGAGGGGAGCTCAACAGAGAAACTGTTCTCGTCATAGTACCTTGCACCAGAGCATCCTGTGCCCCTCAGTGATCAGCTGAAATAGCTGACCGAGCTACATAGGGTGGCTGAACTGGCCATGAAAGATGTTATAGTCCGTCATTGGCCAGCCGAACCCATACCTAGTAGCTACTTTGGGCTTGTGAAGCGGCTAGTCGATGCCTGCCCATGGCTTGACACTATAAAGCGGTCAGTCTGTATCGAAGGTGCCCGGATGGCCTTTGCCCGTGTCAAGGTGCAATGGGCGAAGATGAATGCCACCAGTCTTGCAACCGAGGGACCGCCTGCAGGCAAGGAGCACCGTACGCCGGAGCGGTATTTTTGAAGGATCCCGCATTGTAGAGGGCCAATGTTCGAAGGACATCATTTTTGAATGAATGTATCTATGCTGCTCGAACTTTGTATTTATGAAAGCAAGTCGTTTGTAGTTTTCCTTGTTTCATCTGAAATTATTTTCCCTCCGTTGCGGCTATTTATTGAATCTGAGAGTTGGCCAGTCGTCGGCTTCAGCCCCTCGCGTAGATAGTACGAGGGTGTTCGGAACAGCACAAAAACACACTTAACCCAACGACGTGGTCCTTGAAGGAGGTGTTAGTGCGGCGAACCAGGCAATCAGACTATGCGGCTTTATCACTCTCACTTAGCCATAGGAGTTTGACAACAAGATTGTAGGCACAGCCCCTGGTATTGTTCGGCTATCCGAACTTGGTTGCTATAAACGCCTAACCAGGTGAAAACCGGTCCTTCGTGTGACACGGAAAAAATTAAAAGAGATTTATACTGAGTCACCGAATAGCTGACCAGCTCTCGCCGCATCATGACAATCAGTTTTCGGCTTTCTCTCCTGTGGTGTTTATCCGGATGAACCAGAAACACAATCGCAGTAGTTCTTCCTTTACTTCCTTAGCCGAAAAATCGGAACGTAAGGTAGTAACCACAGGAGACGGGCAACCCAACTATTGACCCAAGACATGATTCGGAGCCGATGCATATAATGCTAGATTCAGGATGCTGAATTTGTATTGTAAAAGTGTTCGGACTTAAGCTATTTTTAAGAAATGTATGTGGTTGAATGGAGCCCCTAGCGATTTAAGTCGTGACGAGGTGTACATGCAAATCACACGAAAGAAAAGAGGGAATAGAGATTAGGAAATAAGCCAGTACCGAATAGGTTGGGCGAAAAACTGTTTTCATTATAGTCTGATTGATACGTCAAAACGTATTTGTACAAATAATACTATAAGCCTCGAGGCTATATTACATGCCGAGCAAAAGGTAAAGTTGTGTACATGTACTAAAAGGGGAAGAGGTGATCTTTGAAGATCCTTTAGGTACTCTGCCGTACATATGCACTGCTTTTCGCCTTGGTGTGTGATCCTTTGAGCGGATTAATGAGTAGGTTTTCATAAGGGGCCGGGAAAAGGGCCCTTGACACCATAGAAAGGTGATATGGGTTGCAGGGAACCTGAAAAAAAAACAAAGTTAAGAAAAGGGTAGATATGGGGGTCCGGGTATGGTTGAGCCGTATTGTGGACTTTATCCTTGATATGCCTCCATCGTCGCCCATGGTATCTTTAGTGCATAGTTATGTGCACGCGATTCATACGCCGCAGTTCTATTGGGGCTACGACAGAGGCTGAATTGCTAATCTAGCTCTTGATGAGTTGGACTGTCGTTTTGCAGGGTAGTCCGGACTCGTTTGACAGGGTCCAAGGGCTTGACTGCCGATGCGGAGTTTGGCTTGATAAGGCCGACCCGCACTTCCATTGCGAGGGTTGCGGTGTGTTCCTTAGTACAGAGGGAGCGATCCATGTTTCCATGGACTGTTATAACACTGCGTGGTCCTGGCATCTTGAGTTTTAGATTAGCATAGTGCGGGACCGCATTGAAGCGGGCAAACGTAGTTTGTCTGAGTAGTGCATGGTAGCCACTGCGGAAAGGGAAGATGTCGAAGATCAAGTCTTTGCTTTGGAAGTTGTCTGGCGAACCAAAGATGACTTCCAATGTGATTGAGCCCGTGCAGCGGGCCTCTACACCAGGTATTACTCCTTTAAAGGTACTTTTGGTGGGCTTGATTCTTGATGAGTCAATGCCCATTTTCCGGACTGTGTCCTGATAGAGCAGGTTAAGACTGTTGTCACCGTCCATGCGGACTCTCGTGAGGTGGAATCTGCCGATAATTGGGTCGAGGACCAACGCGGCTGAACCTCCATGGCGGATAATGGTCGGATGGTCTCTGCAATCGAAAGTGATCGAGCATGCTGACCATGAGTTGAATTTTGGGGCGACTGGCTCTATCGCATAGATGTCCCTTAATGCGCGCCTGCGCTCCCTCTTGGGGATGTGAGTAACGTATATCATGTTCGCCGTTTTGACCTCAGGGGGAAATTTCTTCTGTCCCCCTGTGTTCGGTGGTCGAGGCTCCTCGTCGTCATACACGCTGGGCGACCCTTTCCCCGCAAGCTTGGTGTTTAACTTACCAACCTTTTTAAAGACCCAACAGCTTCTGTTGGTATGGTTGGCAGGCTTGTCAAGGGTGCCGTGAATCTGGCAAGGTCGATTGAGTATTCGGTCCAGGTTAGATGAATCGTCTTTGTTTCTTTTGAGTGGCCTCTTCCGCTGACCTAGTTTGGAGCCACTGAACCCGGTGTTTACCGCCGTGTCTTCGGCAGTGTCAGTGTTGCTCCAACGCTTGTTTTTGTTGCGCCAGGGCCTGTCGTTTTTGTTCCTGGCTTCAGAAGTGCCAGGGTCGCTGGTACTGTTGCTGCTACGGGCTAGCCAACTATCCTCGCCCACGCAAAAGCGGGTCATGAGTGATGTGAGAGCTTCCATGGACTTCGGCTTTTCTTGGGCGAGGTGTCGGGCGAGCCATTCATCATGAATGATGTGTTCAAAGGCTGCTAGAGCCTCGGTGTCCGTACAATCCACTGTTGGGTTCTTCTTGATTAGGAACCTGGTCCAGAATTTTCTGGCTGACTCTCCAGGCTGCTAGACTATGTGACTGAGGTCACCAACGTCTAGGGGCCGGATATAAGTGCCTTGGAAGTTGTCTCTAAAGGTGTCCTCCAAGTCTTCCCAGCTTCCAATAGAGTTTTCTGGGAGGCTGTTTAACCAGTGCTGAGCTGGTCCCTTAAGTTTGAGGGGGAGGTATTTGATGGCATGCAGATCATCACGCGAGCCATGTGAATGTGGAGGAGAAAATCTTCAATCCATACTGCGGGATGTTTTGTGCCATCATATGATTCGATGTTCATGGGTTTAAACCCTTCTGGGAACTGGTGCTCTATGACAGCCTGGTTTTTGCCCTCGTCCTCTTTGCCTGATTTTCAGTTGAGTTAGTTTTGAATTTGGAGTTTTGGATCAATTCATTTGGACTTAACCACTTGGGTACCCCTTGATTTTCACCCAAGTGTTCTCTCTCCTCCTCTCAACCATCATTTCACCCTTGGCCAAACCAAAAATATTGTTTGGAATATTTTTCTTAAATGAAAAATATCCATTTTGGCCTCCAAAACCCTAGCTAAACCTTTAAGCTCCAAAGCAACCCTAATTTTTCTTGCCCCAAAAATCCTGAGAAAAATCCCAATTATTCTTTGGACCCTAGGGCACCTTTCTGAGCAAAAATATTTCACCACTCTTTGGAATATTTTGGCTACAGAAAATAAAGTCACTTCTGGGCTGAAATGGTAGTTTCTACAGCAACTACCTTTTTACTAGCTCCATTGTAGCTGGTTTTCCCTGTGCTTATTTACCTTAGTAAGAGATAGTAATACCCCAAAGCTCAGCCCTTGAATACCAGTGGTTTGACCACACTAACTCTCCAAAGTTACTGTCCAATAACTTATCAGCAGCACAAGTTTACTTCTACTGCACCTGGAACCTAACCAAACCGTGGTAACATCTCAGTTTACTAAGGACTACACGCCAGACATCTTTGTTAATGCGTAGGGTGGCATGATGTCACGGTGCACGCGGTGACCACGTTCGTCCGAGTGTGCTGGCATGCAATACGCGTGCTCTGCACGTCGCCAGCGCCTCTGTTGAGCGCGTGCTCACTGCCCAGCCGGCCAGAACTTGCCACACCTCGCCACCATCCTCGTCTCCACCTCCATAACTCCCCCCTGCCGCTCGCCGACGCCGGAGCTCGCCGCAGCGAGCATGGGCACGGTCCGTCCAATGGCACAGTGCGCGCGCACTGTGTTCGTCTCTTTCCCCCTCGTTCATGTGCTCGTCCGCGCCCGTGCACAGTCCCTGCGTGACCTCCATCGTTTTCTCCATCGCTCTCTGGCGCTGTTCGTCGCCGGGCACCGGGGATAGGTGTCCTCCTCGCCGCCTCACCTATAAAAGCAGCCCCTCCGCAGCCTCTTGGAGCAGCGCAGCCACTCCCACTCCCTCCTAGAGCCAGTAGAAGCCGCAGCCCGGCCGGGCAGGCCGCGGGCTGCCGTCCCAGAGCCGAGCTCGCCGGCGATCCCCTCCGGAATGTTCCCGCAGCTCCGGCCCTTCCCAAGCCAAGGCGACCCCGCCAGGGCCTCCGCCTCTCCTCCGTGAAGCCAACCCACCCCCCTGGAGCCCCTAGAGCCGCCCCAAGCCGCCGTCTTCCTCATCTCCGGCAACCTCTGCCCTCTGCCTCCGCTGGAGAGGTCAAATCCGACGTCGTCCGGCCACCATTAGCTACGCTACGGGTACGGGCAGGTGCGCAATCATCTTCTCCGTTGATTCCTCCCTCTCGTTTGCCTCCAAGAAGCCTCATCGCCGGTGTGAGCTCCGACGAAGCGTTGCCTCCCTCTATTTCCCTCCCCCTCCCTTCGGCCTGACTAGCGGGGCCCGCTAGTCAGCCACTCATTACGCGCGCGAAGCGGTATGAGTGGTGGCGCCCCGGGAGTTTACGCTTTCGACGTCACCCCCTGGGTTTAATTATTTCAAATTCATTTAAATTCCAGGAAACTTCAAATGGCCATAACTTTTTATCTAGAAGTCCAAATGCATTGATTCTTTTTGCATTGTGTTCTGTGTCCAAAAATCTAGCAGCACCCAAAAGATGGGATTTTTCCTTCCTGTCTAGATTTTTTGGTAATTTTAAGAAGGTTTCTTGATATTTTCTTTTTGTGGTTTTGATTATTTTCAGAAGAGCCAGCTTGTCTTGAGGATCACCAGGAGCTTTGTGAACCTCATCAGCACTACGACAAGCCACAGTAACATTTTCATAGTGCTACTTCAATATTTGTGATCTTCCTACTTGAACTTATGAATATTTATGCATTTAAATTAGTTATATGATTATTATATTCTGTTAAATGCTTGTCATGTTAAAATACTTGAACTACATAATGTTTGAAGTGAATCTTGTTGGTAAGCAAAGGAGAACTTAGTTGCAAGTGATGAATAAATGATATGATCATAGAGTTGGATAATTAGTCTAATTATTATTTTTGCATGCTGAAAAATGATGAGATTGCTAGAAATGATTCTGGTATAAGTGAAGTGTGATCTTAACCAGAGTAGTAGCACGAGTTGATGCTGGCTCCGTAGGACCGTGGTTGATTCAGTTGTTTACATGGTTATGTAGTGCATATGTTAAGTGATGCATAACATGGTACTATGACACCAGTTATTTTCACATTAAGTTGAACCTGATTAATAACTCAACTTGAACATGTTGTTGACTGGGTCATGGTGCCGCTGAAACGAGTCTTTCCCAGTGCAACCACATTTGCCGGTATGGGACGACCTTAATGCGTTTCATTGTCGTACCTCTGGTCGGTGCCTCCATTTAGGGAAGGTTATGGGCATGATGTACCCTGGCCCGGTAGGCAAGCATAACCTTGTGTGCCCGTTGTTAAGTTAAGTTTTGGTACCGGATCCCAGAGTGGATCGTGGCCACGACGGTTGTCGAGGTGTCTGGAGGTAGACACGGGGCCACCCAGGACTTGCCCGTTGGGGTCTGAGTCGGAATGGCCGGGAGAGTGTCATGACAATGAAATGGTTTCATCGGAACACTGTTGGTCCACCCGAATGGGAGTGCGAGGCCATGGGTTCCGTAGTGTGGGTACAGTGTACTAACCTCTACAGAGTGTTTTAATCTATCGATAGCCAAGTCCACGGTTACGGACACGCTCGAAAGTAGGGTACACCACGGGTCAACACTTAATAAAATATGCACACTAAGTTTGTACTAAGGATGGCAGTGAGGCCATTGTGTTGAGTTTGGCCATGAGTTGGTCGGGTTGTGATCACCGTAAGGATCACGGGCCAAGAGTTGGTCGGGTTATGATCACCGTAAGGATCATAGGCCATGGATTGGTCGGTTGGTGATCGCCAAAAGGATCACAAGTGTGTTTTAGAGATTATCATGTTTGTGGTCTGGAAATGATCACGTCCGGTAAGCACGTCCGTGGAACAAGTACCAGTTGAACATAGTCACAGCATGTTAGATGTATGGTAGCATTGTTAATTAAATGGTTAAATATCATGATATTGTTTGTCATTATGTTTATGCTTATTGTGAGCTTGCAAGTACATTCAATGTACTGACATGGTGTGTCATGCCAGATTTCAGGAAAGTCTCATTGGGAAGGAATGTTGTCCGAGTCCAGACCGTGCCCACATCGGTGTCCTTGTGCTATGGAGTCCCGCTACGACATTGTTCTGCTGCCGACTAGTTGTCGTGATCGAGGCCCCTTTATGTTCACTAAATAATGTACATATTGTTCAACCGCACCGTGTGTGCCGCTTGGCCTCGCTAACTGTTGTAATATAAACTATGCTCCGCTAGCATGAATAAAGCGGTTGTTTTTCTGTGCCATGTTGTTGCGTGTTGCCAGAAGACAAGGTCTCTGGGCTGGCAATGCAAGGTAAACCGGTCGCTCTGAGCCGGGGTGCCACAACGCTTGGTATCAGAGCCGCGCTGACCGTAGGCCACGCTAGACTAAGCCGAGTCAACTGGACATTAGATACGAGTTATAGCTGAGTGCCGGTAATAATTGTAGCTGGTTGTTGCATTACATGCACTGATTTTATTTTTATGCTAACTTGCTAATGGTTGTGAGTGTAGATGGCTCCGGTGTTGTATCCGTGCCAGTTGCAGCTAATGCCGTACACGTCGCCGCATCTCCTTCGTAACATGTGGCGTCGGCTGTACCCTCACGGAGACGATCCAGCCTATCGTGTGTACCGGGAGCGCCTAACTGACTCAGTGTATGAGTATCACGCCGTGGTTACTCTGCGCACCAGTTTCGATTCTAGCTCTTACACGCGTACCTCTCGTAGCGGCTATGCTTCTACCGCTTCTCATGCTGTCCAGTTTGCTACATTCGAGGTACTTGTTGAGCTCCGCTACAACGAGGTCCGGATGGAGAACCACCCAGGTTTCCATTACTATCCTTCTCTCCACTATAATGGTTGTGTCCATTTCCCTGTCATTGATCCGGAGTCTGATAGTGTAGCTAGCCACCTTTCTCGCTATATCACTGCTAGCTATCTTCTGATCTACGAGCTGGCTCGTGAGCTGAGTCGTGCCCGTACTGCTTTAGCCTCTACTTTAGTTTCTGCTTGCTCAGCCACTGCTTCTCCATCTGTAGGATTTACTCCCTACATCTCTGCCAGTTCTAGGTCCCCTGTTTCTCCGGTTACTCCTCCGAGTAGCTCGGGCACCGTGACTGCGAGTCCACTTAGCGCTCCTGCTGAGTGGGTTTCACTCCTCGCCACTCCTGCAGCCCCGATGATCCACCCTCCACATGCCCCTGAGGGAGAGCCCTCGAGGCAGCGTCGTCATGTCACTTTTAACCCGAAGGTCTTTGTTAACCCCGTCAGTTCTGGATCCGAGTCCGCTTCAGGAGAGGACCTCGCAGCACCAGCAGAGCAGTAGAGCTTTCGAGTATTCTCGGTCGTCGGGATGGAGTATGGATGTAGTCGTATGAGTCATGATGTCTCGTTTCATGTATGAGGGTAGTTGGACCTGGCATGTTGTTATCTTTCAAGTATGAATCTATGTATAATTATGTTGGACTTTATTTTATTCGCCGTATTTTCTTTGCCTTTTCGGTTTCACTTGGATTTTTGTTGCTAGCTTCCCCCCAGTTTTTGTTGAATGCTTCTCATCTCGGTTGCGTTGACTTGGGAAAAATCATATTAGGATGACGCGGGGGGCTGCAGTAGCAATGTTCGCGAGGGTTCTCCTGTTCGGCGTTCCGCACGACAGGCAGGACAATCACCCGAACCATACGTTCCACCACCGCCTCCACCACCAAATCCGCCCTCCACCGAGCAAATTATGCATATGTTCGAGGAACGACGAAATAATGATCTGATGCAAATATTCAGAAGTATTCAAGCAATGGTTGGACAGAATGGAAATCAGCCCGTCCCTCACTCCAAGTTATCTGATTTTCAAAGGACTAAGCCTCCCAGTTTCAGTCAGGCCATTGATCCCTTGGATGTCGATGATTGGCTGAGAACTATGGAAAATAAGCTTGAGGTTGCTTGAACTGATGAAGAGGATAAGGTTCCGTTTGTAACACATTATCTGGAAAGCGCTGCTGCCATATGGTGGGAAAATGAAAAGGCCATAGGGACTGATAATGAAGCAATTACCTGGTCAAGATTCAAGGAGCGATTCCGGAAATACCACATCCCCGCGGGAATCATGAAGACCAAGCAGCGTGAATTTCTCGCGCTCCTCCAAGGAAGTCAGTCAGTGGGGGAATATTTGCAGAAATTCAATCACCTGTCACGTTACTCTCAATATGACGTGGCCACTGAAGAAAGGAAGATGGACAGATTTCTTAGTGTATTAAACCCGCAACTTCCCTGTGCTCTCAGTGTGTTCGATTTTCCAGATTTCCAAACCCTGGTGAACAAGGCTTTCATTGCTGAAAGGGAACACAAGCTTGCATCAGATAATAAGTCTACCCATAATGATCACAAGCGCAAGTTCGAGCCCAAATAAGAAATGCAATCAGTGCAAAAGGTTCGTACCTGGCAACCAACTCCGGTGGCATACCAACCTAACTGGCAACAAAATGTTAACAAGGCCAACACACAAGTCAAGAATGACATGCTCAACCCAGTTCTGGAGAATCGCCTACGCAATAATTCTTGTTACAGTTGTGGACAAACCGGACATTATGCTAAACAGTGTCCCAAGAACAACCGGACCAATGTTACGTTCAAGCCACAAGTCCATTATTTGAAGGCAGGTCCAAGTCAGCACGACGTCACGGGATACGTTCATCACATTTCCACCGACGAAGCCCAAGAAAATCCCGAAGTCATCATTGGTATGTTTCCTGTTAATAACATACCTGTGGTAATTTTATTTGACTCTGGGGCTTCCCACTCTTTTATTTCTCAGATTTTTGTTGCCCAAAACAGATTTCCTTGTTTGCTTTTGGGCAAGAATATGCTGGTACAAACCCTGGGATCTCTTATCAGAAGCAATCTAGTCTGCCGCAATCTGGAAGTCAGTATCAACGGAATCCGTTTTCCAACGTCTTTGATACTTATTGAGTTTGATAAACTGGATTTTATCTTGGGTATGAATTGGCTGACTCGGTACCAAGTATGCATAAATTGTGCGACCCGAGAAGTCAACTTGACCGGCCAGGATGGACAAGCTACAAAGTTTATTGCTCGTAGGAGCATACCTTCCAAGGAAATGGTCTTTACAGTAGTAGCTGAAATGGAATTAATTCCGGTGGTCAGTGAGTTTGCTGATGTATTCCCAGAAGAACTGCCAGGCATGCCACCTGATCGAGAGCTTGAGTTTGCAATAGAACTTGTGCCCGGAACCATGCCAATACACAAGAAATACTATCGAATGCCGTCATCTGAATTAGTGGAGCTAAAGAAATAGCTTGATGAAATGCTCCAAAAAGGGTATATCCGCTCTAGTTCCTCACCATGCGGATCACCTGCTATTTTTGTGGACAAGAAAGATGGCAGCCTTCGTATGTGTGTGGACTACCAGCAGCTGAATGATGCCAAGAATTTATGATTTATTTGATCAGCTCAGTGGAGCCAAGGTATTCTCAAAGATTGATTTGCGTACTGGATATTATCAGCTTAAAATTAAAAAGGAGGATATTCCTAAGACCGCATTCACCACTCGCTACGGTCTCTATGAATATACAGTCATGTCCTTCGGCCTCACCAACGCCCCCGCCTTCTTCATGCACATGATGAATAAAGTATTCATGAATTTCCTCTATAAGTTCATGGTCGTCTTCATCGATGATATACTTATTTACTCAAGAAATGAAGAAGAGCATAAGGAACACCTTCGCGCAGTGTTACAACGACTCCGTGAGCACCAGTTATACCCCAAATTCAGTAAATACGAGTTTTGGATCAAACAAGTTGGATTCCTCGGGCATGTGCTATCCGCTGAAGGTATAGCCATGGATCCAAGGAAGGTGAAAGATGTGCTCGACTGGTTGCCACCCGCCACTGTATCTCAGATCCAGAGTTTTCTTGGATTAGCCGGATACTACCGCCGTTTCATTGAAGGGTTCTCCAAGATTGCTAAGCCCATGACGGAGCTGCTAAAAAAGGATAAGAAGTTTGAATGGACTTCGGATTGTGAGAAAAGTTTCACCGAGTTGAAGAAACGCTTGACAACTGTGCCAGTATTAACACTTCCTGATATCTACCGCAGTTTTGACGTATACTGCAAGCTTCCCGGCAAGGACTAGGATGCGTGCTTATGCAAGATGGCAAGGTAGTAGCTTATGCCTCACGGCAGCTACGACCCCATGAAGGAAATTACCCCACTCATGATTTGGAATTGGCCGCGGTAGTTCATGCTTTAAAAATTTGGAGACACTACCTCATCGGAAAAAGGTGCCAAATTTTTACCGATCACAAAAGTCTCAAATATATATTTACTCAGCCGGATTTAAATCTCCGTCAACGTAGATGGCTTGAGTTGGTCAAAGATTATGACCTTGGAATAAATTACCATCCGAATAAGGCCAACGTGGTTGCCGATGCACTCAGTCAAAAACCCGACAGTTTAAACGTCATGTTGGAATCTTTGCCTTACGAATTAAAGAGGAGATAGCTCAGCTCAACCTGGTCATAATTGAGGCTGGCCTTGCCAATATTATGAAGGTTACCCCTACTCTTGAGGAAGAAATCCTCAAAGCCCAGTCAGGCAATGCTGATCTGCAGAAACGTCTCAAGTTTTCCGATTTCTCAAAGGATCAGTACGGTACCCTCCGATTCAGGGGAAGGATTTGTGTGCCTAATCAAGCTGATCTGAAGCAGAAAATTTTGTCAGAAGCCCATGAATCCTCGTATTCAATTCACCCTGGAGGTACGAAAATGTATGAAGACCTTCGACAAATATTCTGGTGGGATGGAATGAAGAAAGACATCGCTTATTTCGTAGCCTGGTGCGACATATGAAACAAAGTAAAGGCAGAACATCAGAAACCAGCCGGATTTCTCCAACCACTGCCGATATCACAATGGAAATGGGACGATGTCTGTATGGATTTCATTACATGAATACCTAAGACTCGACGGGGCAATAATGCGATATGGGTCATAGTGGATACATTAACCAAGGTAGCCCACTTCCTCCCAATCAAAACTTCATACCGAGCCGATGAGCTTGCACGACTTTATGTATCCAGAATTGTCAGTCTGCATGGAGTTCCCCGAACCATCACTTCTGACTGAGGTTCGCTTTTCACCTCCGCTTTTTGGTCCCGTCTCCATCAGGCCCTTGGAACAGAGTTGAAATACAGTACCGCTTATCATCCTCAGACGGATGGGTAGACAGAAAGAGTAAATCAGATACTCGAAGATATGCTCTGAGCCTGTGTTTTGGCCCAAGGACCTCAATGGGAAGATTGCTTGTCGTATGCCGAGTTCTCGTATAACAATGGGTTCCAGACCAGTTTAAAGATGTCACCTTCTGAGGCTTTGTATGGCCATAAGTGCCGCAGTCCATTAAATTGGTCTCAAACCGGAGATAGCCGTATTTTCGGAACAGATCTCATGCTGGAAGCCGAAAAGCATGTCAAGGAGATCCAAGACAGATTGCAATTGGCCAAGTCACGATAGAAAAGTTATTACGATGCAAAGCACTGGCAGATCAGCTTTGAACCCGGAGAACATGTCTACCTTCGAGTCACGCCTATGAAAGGAATCAAAAGATTTCAAACCCGTGGAAAATTGGCACCCAGGTTTATTGGTCCATTTCCCGTTATGACACGGATGGGTGCTGTGGCATATCAGTTGGAGTTGCCCCCTGAACTGTCAGACGTGCACAACGTGTTCCACGTTTCACAACTGCGACGGTGCATATCACCGCTCGAGAAAAAGACCAATTTGACAGAGATAGAGCTGGCAAAGGACTTGACCTACGAAGAGAGGCCAGTGAAAATTTTAGATCAGATAGAAAGGGTCACTCGCAGTAAATCATGAAAGTTTTACAAAGTCCAATGGATGCATCATACAGAGTCAGAATCAACCCGGGAATCAGAAGAATTTCTAAGGGCATGTTATCCAGAATGGTTTTCCCAAGCAACCTAATCTCGATGACGAGATTCATTCTAAGTGGGGGAGGTTTGTGATAGCCTGGTTTTTGCCCTCTTCCTCTTTGCCTGATTTTCAGTTGGGTTGGTTTTGAATTTGGAGTTTTGGATCATTTCATTTGGACTTAACCACTTGGGTACCCCTTGATTTTCACCCAAGTGTTCTCTCTCCTCCTCTCAACCATCATTTCACCGCTGGCCAACCCAAAAATATTGTTTGGAATATTTTTCTTAAATGAAAAATATCCAACCTTTGAGCTCCAAAGCAACCCTGATTTTTCTTGCCCCAAAAATTCTGAGAAAAATCCCAATTATTCTTTGGACCCTAGGGCACCTTTCTGAGCAAAAATATTTCACCACTCTTTGGAATATTTTGGCTACAGAAAATAAAGTCACTTCTGGGCTGAAATGGTAGTTTCTACAGCAACTACCTTTTTACTAGCTCCATTATAGCTGGTTTTCCCTGTGCTTATTTACCTTAGTAAGAGATAGTAATACCCCAAAGCTCAGCCCTTGAATCCCGGTGGTTTGACCACAGTAACTCTCCAAAGTTACTGTCCAGTAACTTGTTAGCAGCACAAGTTTACTTCTTCTGCACCTGGAACCTAACCAAACCGTGGTAACATCTCAGT
This sequence comes from Triticum aestivum, assembly GCF_018294505.1. NCBI lineage: Eukaryota > Viridiplantae > Streptophyta > Magnoliopsida > Poales > Poaceae > Triticum > Triticum aestivum. The sequence goes on along the minus strand of NC_057798.1, from coordinate 105,613,134 downwards.
TTACTAAGTACTACATGCCACACATATTTGTTAGTGCGTAGGGTGGCCTGATTTCACGGTGCACGCGGTGACCACGTTCGTCCGAGTGTGCTGGCATGCAATACGCGCGCTCTGCGCGTCGCCAGCGCCTCTATTCAGCGCGTGCTTGCTGCCCAGCCGGCCAGAGCTTGCCACACCTCGCCACCATCCTCGTCTCCACCTCCATAACTCCCCCCTGCCACTTGCTGACGCCGGAGCTCGCCACAGCGAGCACGGGCACGGTCCGTCCAATGGTACAGTGCGCGTGCACTGTGTTCGTCTCTTTCCCCCACGTTCCTGTGCTCGTCCGTGCCTGCGCATAGTCCCTGTGTGACCTCCGAATCATTCCCGCAGCTCTGGCCCTTCCCAAGCCAAGGTGACCCCGCCAGGGCCTTCGCCTCTCCTCCGTGAAGCCAACCCAGCCCCTGGAGCCCCTGGAGCCGCCCCAAGCCGCCGTCTTCCTCATCTCTAGCAACCTCGCCCTCTGTCTCCACTGGAGAGGTCAAATCCGACGCCGTCCGACCACCATTAGCTACGCTACGGGTACAGGCAGGTGCGCAATCATCTTCTCCATCGATCCCTCCCTCTCGTTTGCCTCCGAGAAGTCCCATCGCCGACGTGAGCTCCGACGAAGCGCCGCCTCCCTCTATTTCCCTCTCCCCTCCCTCCGGCCTGACTAGCGGGGCCCGCTAGTCAGCCACCCATTACGCGCGCGAAGCGGTATGAGTGGTGGCGCCCCGGGAGTTTACGCTTTCGACGTCACCCCCTCTGTTTAATTATTTCAAATTCATTTAAATTCCAGGAAACTTCAAATGGCCATAAGTTTTTATCTATAAGTCCAAATGCATTGATTCTTTTTGCATTGTGTTCTATGTCCAAAAATCTAAAAGCACCCAAAAGATGGGATTTTTCCTTGCTGTCTAGATTTTTTGGTAATTTTGAGAAGGTTTCTTGATATTTTCTTTTTGTGGTTTTGATTATTTTCAGAAGAGCCAGCTTGTCTTGAGGATCACCAGGAGCTTTGTGAACCTCATCAGCACTACGGCAAGTCACAGTAACATTTTCATAGTGCCACTTCAATATTTGTGATCTTTTCCTACTTGAACTTATGAATATTTATGCATTCAAATTAGTTATATGATGATTATATTCTGTTAAATGCTTGTCATGTTAAAATACTTGAACTACAGAATGTTTGAAGTGGATCTTGTTGGTAAGCTAAGGAGAACTTAGTTGCAAGTGATGAATAAATGATATGATCATAGAGTTGAATAATTAGTTTAATTATTATTTTTGCATGATGAAAAATGATGAGATTGCTAGAAATGTTTCTGGTATAAGTGAAGTGTGATCTTAACCAGAGTAGTAGCATGAGTTGATGCTGGCTCCGTAGGAGCGTGGTTGATTTAGTTGTTTACATGGTTATGTTGTGCATATGTTCAGTGATGCATAGCATGGTACTATGGCACCGGTTATTTTCACATTAAGTTGAACCTGATTAATAACTCGAATTGAACATGTTGTTGACTGGGTCATGGTGCTGCTGAAACGAGTCTTTCCCAGTGCAACCACATTTGCCGGTATGGGACGGCCTTAATGCATTTCATTGTCGTACCTCTGGTCGGTGCCTCCATTTAGGGAAGGTTATGGGCGTGGTATACCCTCGCCCGGTAGGCAAGCATAACCTTGTGTGCCCGTTGTTAAGTTAAGTTTTGGTATCGGATCCCAGAGTGGATCGTGGCCACAATGGTGGTTGACGTGTCTAGAGGTAGACACGGGGCCACCCAGGACTAGCCCATTGTGGTCTGAGTCGGAATGGCCGGGAGAGTGTCATGACAATGAAATGGTTTCGTCGGAACGCTATTGGTCCACCCGAATGGGAGTGCAAGGCCGTGGGTTCCGTAGTGTGGGTATAATGTACTAACCTCTGCGAAGTGTTTTAATCTATCGATAGCCGAGTCCACGGTTACGAACACGCTCGAAAGTAGGGTACACCATGGGTCAACACTTAATAAAATATGCACACTAAGTTTATACTAAGGATGGTAGTGAGGCCATCGTGTTGAGTTTGGCCATGAGTTGGTCGGGTTGTGATCGCCGTAAGGATCACGGGCCAAGAGTTGGTCGGGTTATGATCGCCGTAAGGGTCATAGGCCATGGATTGGTCGGGTGGTGATCGCCGAAAGGATCACAAGTGTGTTTTAGAGATTATCATGTTTGTGGTATGGAAATGTTCACGTCCGGTAAGCACGTCCGTGGAACAAGTACCAGTTTAACATAGTCACAGCATGTTAGATGTATGGTTGCATTGTTAATTAAATGGTTAAATAGCATGATATTGTTTATCATTATGTTTGTGCTTATTGTGAGCTTGCAAGTACATTCATTGTACTGACCTAGCGTGTCATGCCAGATTTCAGGAAAGTCTCATTGGGTAGGAGTGCTATCCGAGTCTAGACCATGTCCACATCGGTGTCCTTGTGCTATGGAGTCCCGCTACGAGTTATTCTGCTGTCGAGTAGTTGTCGTGATCGAGGCCCCTTTATGTTCACTAAATAATGTACATATTGTTCAGCCGCACCGTGTGTGCCGCTTGGCCTCGCTAACTGTTGTAATATAAACTATGCTCCGCTAGCATGAATAAAGCGGTTGTTTTTCTATGCCATGTTGTTGCGTGTTGCCAGAAGACAAGGTCTCTGGGCTGGCAATGCAAGGTAAACCGGTCGCTCTGAGCCGGGGTGCCACATGCTCCATTACCTCATCAGCGAAGCATAGGGGGTGTGCGGCACCTTTGTATCGGGCGACATCATGATGCAGTTCGGATGGAGTCTGTATGCGGTTTTCAGCCCGGGTGAAGTTGTGCTTGTCGCGCCAGGCCTGATGGTCGTCTTCTCGCGCTGGGGCACACCCCCTTGATCCATAGATTGATCTGGCCTGACCGGCTCTATTAGCCAGGTCCTGTCATAGGTCATAAGTGTATCCTACAGTTGTCGTCTCTCTGCCTTTATGGCAGGGTGGTGCAGGCTGGTGTTCGGCTTGAGTTGCCGCTCTTTCCTAGCCACGTGGTGGTCGGTTAGGTCCGTCGGCAGCGCTGCACGTTGGCGGTATAGGCTCTGGGGCCTCGTCGTCGAATTGGGGTAGCAGCTTGCGCTTCGGATAATTCTTAGTTGGGCGTTCGAGGCCATATTCCTCGGCCGCCAGGACGTCAGTCCATCTGTCATTGAGCAGATCCTGATCAGCTGGAAGCTGTTGCTGCTTCTTTTTCAAGCTTCTTGCAGTGGCTATTAGCCGGTGCTTAAAGCGCTCTTGTTCGAGGGGTTCCTCAGGCACGATGAATTCTTCGTCGCCGAGGCTCTCGTCCTCTTCGGAGATCGGTAAGTAGTTACTATCCTCCGAGCCCTCATTCCTGATGGGATCGTCGGGGTTGACTTGCCCCTCCTACCAATCATCATGCTCGGATGTTGGTTAGATAGGGGCTTCTTGGTCTTCGGCGTTATCCTAGTATTGTTGCCTCCGGTGCCGGTATTGCTGTCTTTTACGCGGCATGATTTAGAGTGGCGCCGCTGACGTCGATGCTTTGGTGGTGCCACGGGAGGCTTGTCCTCGACTGGATCCTTTCCACCTTTGTCATCATCCTCTTTGGGTGTGTCCTCCATGAATACGTCATATGTGGAAGTAGCCATCCAGCATCCGGTAAACGGCGGGTTCTGGCTTTGCTCTTCTCCGGCATCATCGTCCATGTCGTCGATGTCTTCAGAAGCGTAATCGAGCATGTCGGTTAAGTCCTCTCGACAGTGGCTATGAAGTGGGTGGTGGGTGGGATGTAAAATTCACCACTCTCAGCCCTAGTGTGGGCTGGCCGTAGTTTGGCAGCGATCCTTTTGTAATGGCGAGAGATCGCATTAAGTCCAGGGCCTCGTTTAAGAGTGAGGTTTGGACAGGGAAGCGAGAGTCCGTGGAGCAGTGCGGGACAGGAGTTCCCTGGCCGAGCTCGCATAACACGGACCTCGAGAGTTTGGATCGGGTGTTCGGGGGTGAGTCTGGCTTCGTGTTGATGAAGGGAGCCTGGTATGACTCCGTGCCTGCCGGTGAAATGATCCCCTCTGTATCTCCGGTGTTGAGCTCTATGCCTGCGGAGAGTCCAGCGTGTTCTGAGCTCCCGTCTTTGGACTTGGTGAGGTGTTCCGGATCTAAGGCTGGAGTTGTGGTTGAGGCCGCGAACCCTTGGAGGATCAAGTCTCCTCGGATATCGGCGACATAGTTTAGGTTTCCAAAACTGATCTGATGACCAGGGGCATAGCTGTCGATCTGCTCCAAATGGCCAATTGAATTGGCACGTAGCACGAAGCAGTCAAATACGAAGATTTGTCCAGGGAGAAAAGTCTCCCTCAGGGTCCTATTGTTGTAGATGATTTATGGAGCCATCGAGCCTTCTGGCGATGACATAGTGGAACTCTCAATGAAAGCACCAATGTCGGTGTCAAAACCGGCAGATCTCGGGTAGGGGGTCCCGAACTGTGCATCTAAGGATTGAAGGTAACAGGAGGCAGGGGACATGATGTTTACCCAGGTTCGGGCCCTCTTGATGGAGGTAATACCCTACTTCCTTCTTGATTGACTTTGATGAGTATAAGGGTTACAAGAGTTGATCTACCTCGAGATCGTAATGGCTAAACCCTAGATGTCTAGCATGTATGATTGTTCTTGCCTCTAAGGACTAAAACCCTACGGTTTATATAGGAAACGGACGGGACTAGAGTTGTACAAAGTTGGTTTACAGAAGAAGGAAACTACACATCCGGACACCAAGCTTGCCATCCACACAAAGGAGAGTCTCGTCCAAACACGGGAGAAGGCTTTCTATCTCGTATCTTAACGGCCCATCAGTCCGGCCCATGTCACACAGGCCGGCTCCCCGAGGACCCCACAGTCCAGGACTCCCTCAAGGGGGCAGTGTACATTTTCTGACCCGTCAGGCTGTAGGTTGTCAAGGTCCATAAAGCGTAAAACACTAAGCCAAGTATACCATCAATTACATCAGACGCCCTAATAACTCTATGGCTACATCTAGCTAAGCTACTCTCAGCTAAGATGAATATGGAACAACAAATGGCATCCCTAGTTGGCGGGAAATTGTACAAAGCTTCCGTCTTTGAGTGTCAGTGTCAGATTCTTTAGTTTTTTCAGCTAATGATGCCTAACACCGCCATCACATCTGGACAAGCAGCTTCCGGCAAACCCTATGAGACAAAGTCAGCATCTTTGCCTGCACCAACACAATGGAGAGGACATCAATAGAGTGCCTCATAGTTAAAGCTAATTCAGTGACTGTGAGATGCCATCGAGATTAAAGATGCTAGACCAGGAGACTAACACTAATGTTTGGGTGAGAGAGATCAAATACACACCTGCGTTCATACTACTACATACCATCATGTTCCAAGAATTAAAAATAACATAAATGTGTGAAGAACATCTTGCTGACTGGCAGCAGCTAATCTAGAAATAAAATGGAGGGTGGCTGAGTTTCCAGTGTCGTGCGAACATGTGTCGGGTTGGGTTGACAAGTGACTGGGTTGGGCCTTGAGACTAGTAGTGAAAAGGACGATCGTAGTGCTCGAGGGGGGGCATGGGCCTTGAGACTAGAAAATTAATGTTTTGACATTGATGCGACATAATTTTCCATGAAACACAATCTACAATCTCCAAGAACTTAAAATGTCATTGCCTCATAAAAAGCAATTTATAGGATTAGAAACAAAAATCACCATGGGCGTTAACTAAACTTTCCATGATACTAAATTAGTCATGATTAGTTAAATTTTTTTGCCATGGTCAATTACTAAAAAAACCATGGAAAATATAAAAGTTTGCAGGGTCTAGTTAAAAACTAGTTTGGCCACAACACGAGTAGTTGCTCTTTGCCATCCTATCAAAAAATCATGGTAATTTTTAATATGATTCTTACCACTACAAGACTAGTTGTGCTTTGCCATGTTCGTATATAGAATGGACAACTGAAGCGCAAAAGTACGAACAAGAAAATTGCCATGGCAAATACATATCAAAAATTGACATGGTATTTTAAAAATTTGCCATGTTCTTAATGAGGAAAATGCCATGTATGTAAAGTAAACACTAGTTATGAACCAAACCTTGTCATGTCAATTCATATAAAAAATACATGGCAAATTCATATCAAAGATTGCCACTTTAAATTCAACTTGCCATGTTCAGTATGATAAAAATGGCATGTATGTGAAGTAAACACAAGTTAATAACAAAAAATGCCATGGCAAATTCATATAAAAAATTGCCATGGTGTTGTAATTAAATTTGCCACGTTCCATGTGAGGGAAATGACATGTATGTAAAGTAAACATTAGTTATGAACCAAAAGTTGCCATGGAAAATTCATATAAAAAATTACCATGGCAAATTCATATCAAAGATTGCCATATTATTTTAATTAAATTTGCTATGTTCTATATGAGAAAAATGTCATGTATATAAAGCACAAGTTTTGAACGCAGAAATTGCCATGACATATTCATATCAAAAATTGCCATAGAAAATTCATATAAAAAGATGCCATGATATTTTTATTAAATTTGCCATGTTATGTAGAGACAAATGCCAAGTATGTTAAGTAAAACACAAGATATGAACACAACAATTGCCTTGTCAGATGTATGTCAAAAATTGCCATGTCCATTATAAAGATCATGAAAAAAAAGTAGTAGGACATGAAAATGTCATCTATAAGATGCTACAAAAAGTAACTGCACACATAATGTGAGCTTCCCAGGTGCAAAAAACACAATAAGAAGTTGGCATCTAAAACTAGTTGCCATGGCAGCACTGTTGGGAATCGTTGCATGGAAAATAAAAAAATTCTACGCACACGCAATGATCTATCCATGGAGATGCATAGCAACAAGAGGGAGAGTGTGTATACGTACTCTCGTAGACTGTAAGCGGAAGCGTTTATTCAACGCGGTTGATGTAGTCGTACACCTTCGCGATCCGCCCGGTCAAGTACCGAATGCACGGCACCTCCTCGTTCTTCACACGTTCAGCTCAGTGTCGTCCTCGCCATCTTGATCAAGCAAGCGGGGCGAGGTAGTAGAAGATTTCCGTCAGCATAATGGCATGGTGATGGTGGTGGTGTAACTATGATTCCCCCACAAGTCAGGATGAGACTCCAGCCGAAAAAAGAGGCCAAAAAAGAGAGGGCCCAAAAAACAAAAAAATGAGAGAAAAAGAGAGAAGGGGCTATTCTACTATCCTTTTACCACACTTGTGCTTCAAAGTAGCACCATGTTCTTCATAGAGAGAGTCTCCTATGTTGTCACTTTCATATACTAGTCGGAATTTTTCATTATAGAACTTGGCTTGTATATTCTGATGATGGGCTTCCTCAAATGCCCGAGGTCTTTAGGAGCAAGCAAGTTGGATGCACACCCACTTAGTTTTCAGTTTGAGCTTTCATACACTTATAGAGTGCATCTGTTGCATGGCAATCCCTACTCACTTGCATCGATATCGATTGATGGGCATCTCCATAGCCCATTAATTTGCCTAGTTGATGTGAGATTTTCTCCCTTTTTTGTCTTCTCCTCACAACCACCTTCCATTCCACCTATAGTGCTATATCCATGGCTCACACTCATGTATTGCGTGAAATTTGAAAAGGTTTGAGAACATCAAAAGTATGAAACAATTGCTTGGCTTGTCATCGGGGTCTTGCATGATTTGAATATTTTGTGTGGTGAAGATGGAGCATAGCTAGACTATATGATTTTGTAGGGATAACTTTCCTTGGCCATATTATTTTGAAAAGACATGATTGCTTTATTAGTATGCTTGAAATATTATTGTCTTAATGTCAAATGATAGACCATTGCTTTGAATCACTTGTGTCTTAATATTGCCATGATTAGATTACATGATCAAGATTATGCTACATAGCATTCCACATCAAAAATTATCTTTTTTGTCATTTACCTACTTGAGGACGAGCAGGAATTAAGCTTGGGGATGCTGATACGTCTCCGTCGTATCTATAATTTTTTATTGTTCCATGCCAATATTCTACAACTTTTACATACTTTTGGCAACTATTTATACTATTTTTAGGACTAACATATTGATCCAGTGCCCAGTGCCAGTTCCTGTTTGTTGCATATTTTTTGTTTCGTAGAAAATCCATATCAAACAAAGTCAAAACGCGATAGAAACTTACGGAGATTTTTTTGGAATATATTGGGAAAAAGAATCAACGCGAGACGATGCCCGAGGAGTCCACAAGGACCGGAGGCATGCCCCAGGGGGTAGGTGATAACCCACAAGTATAGGGGATCGCAACAGTTTTCGAGGGTGGAGTATTCAACCCAAATTTATTGATTCGACACAAGGGGAGCCAAAGAATATTCTCAAGTGTTAGCAGTTGAGTTGTCAATTCAACCACACCTGGATAACTTAGTATCTGCAGTAAAGTATTTAGTAGCAAAGTAGTATGGAAGTAACGGTAACATTAGCAAAAGTAACAGTAGCAGTTTTGTAGTAATTGTAACAGCAGCAACGGTAAAGTAACTAAGCAAAGAGCAATATGTGAAAAGCTCGTAGGCATTGGATTAGTGATGCATAATTATGTCGGATGCGATTCCTCATGTAATAGTTATAACATAGGATGACACAGAACTAGCTCCAGTTCCTCAATGTAATGTAGGCATGTATTCCGAATATAGTTATACGTGCTTATGGAAAAGAACTTGCATGACATCTTTTGTCCTACCTTCCCGTGGCAGCGGGGTCCTATTGGAAACTAAGGGATATTAATGCCTCCTTTTAATAGAGTACCGGACCAAAGCATTAACACTTGGTGAATACATGAACTCAAACTACGGTCATCACCTGTAAGTGTCCCGATTATTGTCACTTCGGGGTTAACGGATCATAACACATAATAGGTGACTATAGACTTGCAAGATAGGATCAAGAACTCACATATATTAATGAAAACATAATAGGTTTAGATCTGAAATCATGGCACTCATGCCCCAGTGACAAGCATTAAGCATAGCAGATTCATAGCAACATCAATCTCAGAACATAGTGGATACTAGGGATCAAACCCTAACAAAACTAACGCAATTACATGGTAAATCTCCTCCAACCCATCACCGTCCAGCAAGCCTGCGATGGAATTACTCACGCACGACGGTGAGCATCATGAAATTGGTGATGTAGGATGGTTGATGATGACAACGGCGATGAATCCCCCTCTCCGGAGCCCCAAACGGACTCCAGATCAGCCCCCCCCCCCCTCCCAAGAGAGTTTAGGGCTTGGCGGTGGCTCCGTATCGTAAAACATGATGAATCTTTTTGTCTCTGGTTTTTTTTCTCCCTGAACATGAATATATGGAGTTGGAGTTGAGGTCGGTGGAGCTTCAGGGGGCCCACAAGGCAGGGGGGCACGCCCTAGGAGGGGGGGCGCCCCCCACCCTCATGGACAGGGTGTGGGCCCCCTGGTGCTGATTCTTTCGCCAGTATTTTTTATTAAATCCAAAAAGTTGCTCCGTTGATTTTCAGGCCATTTCGAGAACTTTTATTTCTGCACAAAAATAACACCATGGCAGTTCTGCTGAAAACGTCGTCAGTCCGGGTTAGTTCCATTCAAATCATGCAAGTTAGAGTCAAAAACAAGGGCAAAAGTGTTTGGAAAAGTAGATACGACAGAGACGTATCAACTCCCCCAAGCTTAAACCTTTGCTTGTCCTCAAGCAATTTAGTTGGAAAACTGAAAGTGATAAAGAAAAACTTTTACAAACTCTGTTTGCTCTTGTTGTTGCAAATATGTAAAGCCAGCATTCAAGTTTTCAGTAAAGATTATGAACTAACCATATTCACAATAACACTTAGGTCTCATGTTTACTCATATCAATGGCATAATCAACTTGCGAGCAATAATAATAAATCTCGGATGACAACACTTTCTCAAAACAATCATAATATGATATAACAGGATGGTATCTCGCTAGCCCTTTCTGAGACCGCAAAACATAAATGCAGAGCACCTCTGAAGATCAAGGACTGACTAGACATTGTAATTCATGGTAAAAGAGATCTAGTCATAGTCATACCCAATATAAATTAATAGTAATGCATGCAAATGACAGCGGTGCTCTCAAGCGAGTGCCTTTTAATAAGAGGGTGATGACTCAACATAAAAGTAAATAGATAGGCCCTTCGCAGAGGGAAGCAGGGATTTGTAGAGGTGCCAGAGCTCGATTTTGAAATAGAGATAAATAATATTTTGAGTGGTATACTTTCAATGTCAACATAACAACCAAGAGATCTCGATATCTTCCATGCTACACACATTGTAGGCGGTTCCCAAACAGAATGGTAAAGTTTATACTCCCCCTCCACCAACAAGCATCAATCCATGGCTTGCCCAAAACAACGGGTGCCTCCAACTAACAACAATCCTGGGGGAGTTTTGTTTGTAATTATTTTTGATTTAAGCATGGGACTGGGCATCCCGGTGACCAGCCATTTTCTCGTGAGTGAGGAGCGGTGTCCACTCCTCTTGAGAATAACCCACCTAACATGGAAGATACAGACAACCCTAGTTGATACATGAGCTGTTCGAGCATACAAAACAGAATTTCATTTGAAGGTTTGGAGTTTGGCACATACAAATTTACTTGGAACGGCAGGTAAATACCGCATATTGGAAGGTATGGTGGACTCATATGGAATAACTTTGGGGTTTATGGATTTTTGATGCACAAGTAGTATTCCCGCTTAGTACAAGTGAAGGCTAGCAAGAGACTGGGAAGCTTCCAACTAGAGAGCGACAACAGTCATGAACATGCATTAAAATTAATCAACACTGAGTGCAAGCATGAGTAGGATATAATCCACCATGAACATAAATATCCTAAAGGCTATGTTGATTTCATTTCAACTACATGCGTGAACATGTGCCAAGTCAAGTCACTCGAATCATTTAAAGGATGATACCACCCTATCATACCACATCACAACCATTTTAATAGCATGTTGGCACGCAAGGTAAACCATTATAAACTCCTAGCTAATTAAGCATGACATAAGCAATTATAATCTCCAATTCCCATTACAAACATGTTTATTCATAATAGGCTGAATCAGGAACGATGAACTAATCATATTTACAAAAACAAGAGAGGTCGAGTTCATACCAGCTTCTCTCATCTCAATCAATCCAGCATATATCGTCATTATTGCCTTTCACTTGCACGACCGAACGGTGTGTATAATAATAATAGTGCATGTGCATTGGACTAAGCTGGAATCTGCAAGCATTCAATTCAAGGGAGAAGACAAGGTAATATGGGCTCTTGGTTAAATCAACAATAATGCATATAAGAGCCACTCAACATTTTGATCATGGTCTTCTCCTCTCGACCCCCAAAGAAAAGAAAAGAAATAAAACTATTTACACGGGAAAGCTCCCAACAAGAAAAAGAAGAATGAGAAATCTTTTGGGGTTTTCTTTTAATTACTACTACAGGCATGGAAAAGTAAACTAGCTAAAAGCTACAACTAATTTTTTTGGTTTTTCTTAAGGTTATTCAAACACACAAGAAGAAATCAAGAAAAATAAAATAAACTAGCATGGATGGTACAATGAAAAAGTATGAGCACCGACAACTAGAATGAGTGTGTGAACATGAATGTGATGTCGGTGAGAAATACGTACTCCCCCAAGCTTAGGCTTTTGGCCTAAGTTGGTCTATGCCCATGGATCGCGGCTACTCTCTCTGGTGTACTAAGGAGTATCATCAGAGTACCACTAGCTGGCGATCTCCTCCGGATCCCACTGATAAAAGGACGGTCAATAAGGGTCAAGTGGTGGTTCCGGCTGAGGCACTGGAACTGGTGTCTGGCTCCGGTATGCGTGAACGGCCTCCGGCAAGATGAGGTACATGCCTGCAGTTAAGTCAAACAAAGAGGGTGTAGGCAGGATAATAGTCTCACTCTGAGTTTTATGAAATCTCAAATTATACTTAAGCATCTTCTCATCATTTTTAACAATAAACTCATGTGCTACCATACTCTTATAATCTAGAAAAGTAGGGGGAAGCAACTTTTCTTCTTTCTCGGAATGCCTAATAGGTATCCTGAAGTGTTTAGCAAGGCATGAAGCATAGATGGCTCCAAAGATGGGGCCCTTTGTACGGTTTGGGCTTAATCTTTTAGCAATAATGGCGCCTAAACTAACAGTGTTATCATGAAATAAAGCATGCATGGCACAAAATAATAATATCAGGGACACTAAGGTTTCCATAGTTCCCGCGACCAATTAAACATCTACTAGCAAATATTGCAAAGTAACATAGAACAGGAAAGTGTATGCTAGTAATTCTTGCATCGGAAACCTTCCTCATTTCCCCTACAGTAATCATATCAATAAATCCATCCACATCTTTACGATGTGGTTCCTCTAGGCTGCCCTCAAAGGGTATCTTGCAAACCGCACAAAATTCACGTAGTGACATCTCCCTAACCTCATCATATAAATGAAAATCCACTGAAGGTGGTGATTTCTTAGGGTGAAAATAAAAATTTTGCACAAAAGTATTGGTGAGTAAGAGATACTGTTCGAGCTGGTCGTGGAGGAAGTCGGTGAGGCCCGCATCATCAGCCAAAGAATAAAAATCATCGTCAATCCCGGCTGCTCTCAAGAACTCATCACAAGGCCATTCACACGGCCGAACCTCCGCGACTCGAGGGAGATTATACTTGGGCTTTTTATTCGCCTTGGCTTGTTTATCCTTCGAGCTTTGGCTCGAAGAGCCCCTCAAAAATTTCTTCATCATTTTCTGAAAATTTCTGAAATTTTTAGTAACTTCAAATAAAAGTGAACCAAACTCAATCAAATTGATAGCAACTACTTCCACAAGTGCCTAGACACTATATCATACATTAAAACTACTTGGGAACATATAAATTTGACATGCAAGCTCAAGAACAGGGCCACCTTAGCGGCAAAAATTTGCAATGAATAAAGCACTAGAACAAAAACTAATTGGACAATTGGAGGAGTCACATACCAAAGAACAATCCCCCAAGAAGTTTTGTGAATGGAGCTTTGAGCAAGGAGATCGAAAATGGCAGCAAGATGAGCTAGAACTCGTGCTTGAGCTGGATAGTGATTTTTTTGGGAGGAAGAAGAAGAGCATGGGTGCAGGAATAAGTGGAGGGGGCCACCATGGGCCCACAAGGCAGGGGGCGCGCCCCATGGGGGTGGGCGCGCCCTAGACCCTCGTGGCCAGGTGCTTGCTCCCCCTATTGTGTTCTCAGTTCCAGATATTCTCAAATATTCTAGAAAAAAATCATATTTCATTTTCAGGGCATTTGGAGAACTTTTATTTTTGGGGTACTTTTTTGTTGCATGGATAATTCAGAAAGCAGACAGAAAAATACTATTTTTTCTTTATTTAATCTAAATAACAAAAAGTAAAAGGAGGGTACAGAAGGTTCTGCCTTCTAACTTCATCCATCTCATACTCATCAAAAGGAATCCACTAACAAGGTTGATCAAGTTTTGTTAACAAACTCATTCCGAATCGCATGAAACCGGAGAAATTCTGAATAACACTAGGTTACCTCAACGGGGATATGTACATCCCCAATAATAAGAATATCATATTTCTTCTTGACAGTAGGTAGAGGAAATTCAAAACCTCCAATAATGATAGTTGGAATTTTTCCAATAGAATTGATATTGTGAACTTGAGGTTGTTTCCTCAAAAAGTATATCGTATGCTCATTACCATTAACATGAAAAGTGACATTGCCTTTGTTGCAATCAATAACAGCCCCTGCAGTATTCAAAAAGGGTCTACCAAGGATAATTGACATACTATCATCCTCGGGAATATCAAGAATAACAAAGTCAGTTAAGATAGTACCGTTTGCAACCACAACAGGAACGTCCTCACAAATACCGACAGGTATAGCGGTTGATTTATCGGCCATTTGCAAAGATATTTCAGTAGGTGTCAACTTATTTAATTCAAGTCTACGATATAAAGAGAGAGGCATAACACTAACACCGGCTCCAAGATCACATAAAGCAATTTTAACATAGTTTCTTTTGATGGAGCATGGTATAGTTGGTACTCCTGGATCTCCAAGTTTATTTGGTATTCCACCCTTAAAAGTATAATTAGCAAGCATGGTGGAAATTTCAGCTTCCGGTATCTTTCTCTTATTTGTAATAATATCTTTCATGTACTTAGCATAAGGATTCACTTTAAGCATATCAGTCAAACGCATACGCAAAAAGATAGGTCTAATCATTTCAGCAAAGTGCTCAAAATCCTCATCATCCTTTTTCTTGGATGGTTTGGGAGGAAAAGGCATGGGTTTCTGAACCCATGGTTCTATTTCTTTACCATGCTTCCTAGCAACAAAGTCTCTCTTATCATAACGTTGATTCTTTGATTGTGGGTTATCAAGATCAACAGCTGGTTCAATCTCTACATCATTATTATTGCTAGGTTGAGCATCAACATGAACATCATCATTAACATTATCACCAGGTTCATGTTCATCACCAGATTGTGTCTCAGCATCAGAAATAGAAATATCATTGGGATTCTCAGGTGTGTCTACTACAGGTTCACTAGAAACATGAAAAGTCCTATCATTTTTCTTTTTCTTCCTCTTAGAAGGACTAGGTGCATCAACAAATCATTTTGAGCAAATCATTTTGAACTTTAAGTATTTGTTCTACTTGAGTGGTAACCATAGAAGCATGTGTACTAATGAGTTTAAGTTCACCCTTAACTCTAGACATATAATCACTCAAGTGTCCAATCATATAAGCATTACTTTTCAATTGTCTACCAACATAAGCATTGAAGTTTTCTTGTCTAGCCATAATGTCATCAAATTCATCCAAGCATTGGCTAGCAAACTTAGTAGACGGGATTTCAACTTTATCATATCTATAGAGAGAATTTACCTTTACTACATGCGTTGGGTTATCAAGACCATGTATTTCTTCCATAGGTGGTATATTAAGGCCATGTATTTCTTCAACAGGAGGTAAATTCTTAAAATCTTCAGCTTTAATACCTTTTTATTTCATAGATTTCTTTGCCTCTTGCACATCTTCAGGACTGAGAAATAGAACACCCCTTTTCTTCGGAGTTGGCTTAGGAGTTGGTTCAGGAAGTGTCCAATTATGTTCATTAGTCAACATATTATTCAATAGCAATTTAGCTTGATCGACTGTTCTTTCCCTGAAAACACAACCAGCACAACTATCCAGGTGGTCTCTGGAAGCATCGGTTAGTCCACTATAAAAAGATATCAAGTATTTCATTTTTCTTAAGAGGATGATCAGGCAAAGCATTAAGTAATCAGAGATGCCTCCCCCAAGCTTGTGGGAGACTCTCTTCTTCAATTTGCACAAAATTATATATTTCCCTTAAGGCAGCTTGTTTCTTATGAGCAGGAAAATATTTAGCAAAGAAGTAATAAATCATATCCTGGGGACTACGCACACAACTAGTATCAAGAGAATTAAACCATGTTTTAGCATCACCATTTAATGAGAACGGAAATATCTTAAGGATATAATAGTAGCGAGATTTTCAATCATTTGTGAATAGGGTGGCTATATCATTCAACTTAGTAAGATGTGCCATAATAGTTTCAGATTCATAGCCATAAAAGGGATCAGATTCAACCAAAGTAATTATCTCAGGATCAACAGAGAAATCATAATCCTTATTAGTAACACAGATAGGTGAAGTAGCAAAAGCAGGGTCATATTTCATTCTAGCATTCAAAGACTTTTGTTTTAGCTTAGCTAATAATTTCTTAAGATCGGATCTATCATTGCAAGCAAGAAAATCTCTAGCAGTTTCTTCATCCATAACATAACCCTCAGGAACAACAGGAAATTCATATTTAGGGGGAGAACCTTCATCATCACTTTCATCAATAATATCAGTTTCAAGAATTTCATTCTCTCTAGCCCTAGCAAGTTGTTCATCAAGATATTCACCTAATGGCACAGTAGTATCAAGCATAGAAGTAGTTTCATCATAAGTATCTGCATAGTAGAAGTGGCATCATCAATAACATGCGACATATCAGAATTAATAGCAGAAGTAGGTTTAGGTGTCGCAAGATTACTCAAAACAGAAGGAGAATCAAGTGCAGAGCTAGATGGCAGTTCCTTACCTCCCCTCGTAGTTGAGGGAGAAATCTTAGTTCTTTCGTCTTTCAAGTTCCTCATAGTGATCAGCAGATATAAATCTCAAGTGAATCAAAGAATAGAGCTATGCTCCCCGGCAACAGCGCCAGAAAATAGTCTTGATAACCCACAAGTATAGGGGATCGCAACAGTTTTTGAGGGTAGAGTATTCAACCCAAATTTATTGGTTCGACACAAGGGGAGCCAAAGAACATTCTCAACTATTAGCAGTTGAGTTGTCAATTCAACTACACCTGGATAACTTAGTATCTGTAGCAAAGTATTTAGTAGCAAAGTAGTATGGAAGTAATGGTAATAGTAGCAAAAGTAACAGTAGCAGTTTTGTAGTAATTGTAATAGCAGCAACAGTAAAGTAACTAAGCAAAGAGCAATATGTGAAAAGCTCGTAGGCATTGGATCAATGATGGATAATTATGTCGGATGCGATTCCTCATGTAATAGTTATAACATAGGGTGACACAGAACTAGCTCCAGTTCATCAATGTAATGTAGGCATGTATTCCGAATATAGTCATACGTGCTTATGGAAAAGAACTTGCATGACATCTTTTGTCCTGCCCTCCTGTGGCAGCGGGGTCCTATTGGAAACTAAGGGATATTAAGGCCTCCTTTTAATAGAGTACCGGAGCAAAGCATTAACACTTGGTGAATACATGAACTCCTCAAACTACGGTCATCACCGGTAAGTATCCCAATTATTGTCACTTCGGGGTTAACAGATCATAACACATAATAGGTGACTGTAGACTTGCAACATAGGATCAAGAACTCACATATATTAATGAAAACATATAGGTTCAGATCTGAAATCATGGCACTCGGGCCCTAGTGACAAGCATTAAGCATAGCAAAGTCATAGCAACATCAATCTCAGAACATAGTGGATACCAGGGATCCCTAACAAAACTAACTCAATTACATGGTAAATCTCATCCAACCCATCACCGTCCAGCAAGCCTACGATGGAATTACTCACGCACGGCGTTGAGCATCATGAAATTGGTGATGGAGGATGGTTAATGATGACGACAGCGACGAATCCCCCTCTCCGGAGCCCCGAACGAACTCCAGATCAGCCCTCTCGAGAGAGTTTAGGGCTTGGCGGCGGCTCCGTATCGTAAAATGCGATGAATCTTTCTCTATGATTTTTTCTCCCTGAACGTGAATATATGGAGTTGGAGTTGAGGTCGGTGGAGCTTCAGGGGGCCATGAGGCAGGGGGCGCGCCCTAGGGGGGCGCCCCCCATCCTCGTGGACAGGGTGTGGGCCCCCTAGTACTGATTCTTTTGCCAGTAATTTTTATTAAATCCAAAAAGTTGCTCCGTGGATTTTCAGGTCATTCCGAGAACTTCTATTTCTGCACAAAAATAACACCATGGTAGTTCTGCTGAAAACAGCGTCAGTCCGGGTTAGTTCCATTCAAATCATGCAAGTTAGAGTCCAAAACAAGGGCAAAAGTGTTTGGAAAAGTAGATACGACAGAGACGTATCAGTAGGGTGTGCCCCTGGTCCTTGTGGCCACTCTGTAAGGCGGTTGGGGCCCTTCTTTCGCCACAAGAAAGCTAATATCCGGATAAAAATTGTGTTAAAATTGCAGCCCAATCGGAGTTATGGATCTCCGGGAATTTAAGAAACGGTGAAAGGCCAGAATCTAGGAGCGCAGAAACAGAAGGAAACAAAGAGAGAGATCCAATATCGGAGGGGCTCTCGCCCCTCCGCTGCCATGGAGGCCATGGACCAGAGGGGAAACCCTTCTCACATCTAGGGGGAGGTCAAGGAAGAAGAAGGAGGGGGGCTCTCTCCCCCTCTCTCCTGGTGGCGCTGGAACACCGTCGGGGCCATCATCATGATGGCGATCTACACCAACAACTTCGCCGCCATCATCAGCAACTCTCTCACCCTCTATGCAGCGGTGTAACACCTCTTATCCCGTTGTAATCTCTACTTAAACATGGTGCTCAACTCTATATATTATTTCCCAATGATGTATGGCTATCCTATGATGTTTGAGTACATCCATTTTGTCCTATGGGTTCATTGATGATCGTGATTGGTTTGAGTTGCATGTTTTATTATTGGTGATGTCCTATGGTGCTCTCCATGTTGCACAAGCATGAGGGATCCCCGTTGTAGGGTTTGCAATATGTTCATGGTTTGCTTATTGTCTGTGTTGTGTCAGTGATAGAAACACAAACACGGATAAGTGGGTTATGGCATATGGGAATAAAGAGGACTTGATAATTTAATGCTATGGTTGGGTTTTACCTTAATGATATTTAGTAGTTATGGATGTTTGCTAGAGTTCCAATCATAAGTGCATATGATCCAAGAAGAGAAATTATGTTAGCTTATGCCTCTCCCTCATATGAAATTGCAATAGTGATTACCGGTCTAGTTATCGATTGCCTAGGGACAAATAACTTTATCGTGACAAAAAGGCCTCTACTAAAACTAACTTAGTTGTTTCTTTATCTAAACAACCCCTAGTTTTATTTACGTGCTCTTTATTATCTCGCAAACCTAGCCTATAGCACCTACAAAGTACTTCTAGTTTCATACTTCTTCTAGGTAAAGCGAACGTTAAGCGTGCATAGTGTTGTATCGGTGGTCGATAGAACTCGAAGGTAATACAAATCCTACCTTTAGCTCCTCGTTGGGTTTGACACTCTTATTTATAGAGAAAGGCTATAACTAATCCCCTATACTTGTGGGTTATCAAAACACTTAAATTATCGGTAATAGATAGTTTTCTAATAAGATAATTCATAACGAGTAACAAGTAAGAAAAGTAACTAAAGTGCAGCAAGGTGGCCCAATCCTTTTTGTAGCAAAGGACAAGCCTGGACGAAGATCTTCTGTTCTCTAAGGAATTTTTCTGACTGAGGAGTTAGGAATTCGCCAGTGCGGATTTCCTACAAGTGAGGAACATGATAGCCCTGAGGAATTTGAGAGCTCAAATTTCCAACCATTGTTGTGCTACACGCCAGCTATCCAAAATATCCTATCACCTAACGGTCATATCACTGAAGGGCATTTATGTCATATCATGTCGGGCTGCTCCCTAGGCTATAAATAGCCGCCCCCTACAACCACTAGTTGGTTGGCTACTCCGAGAGAAACTAACACGTGTCATTGAGAGCATCCCATCCTCCGAGGACTTTGAGTGAAAATCACCAGTGAGGAAAACCCAAAACCAAACACCTACAACCCAAAGTGATTGAGCATCGCTAAAGAGATTGTTCCTGTGTAGAACTGACGCTTGTTACCTTTTAGGATTGAGCATCCTCCAAACGGTTAGGCGCCATGGTCTAGAGCGTCCAAGAGGAATTTTGGATTGATAACCCACAAGTGTAGGGGATCGCAATAGCTTTCGAGGGTAAAGTATTCAACCCAAATGTATTGATTCGACACAAGGGGAGCCAAAGAATATTCTTGAGTATTAGCAGTTGAGTTGTCAATTCAACCACACCTGGATAACTTAGTATCTGCAGCAAAGTATTTAGTAGCAAAGGTGGTATGATAATAAAGGTAACTATAGCAAAAGTAATGTTTTTGGGTTTTGTAGTAGTTGTAACAATAGCAACGGAAAAGTAAATAAGCGAAGAACAATATGTGAAAAGCTCGTAGGCAATGGATCAGTGATGGATAATTATGCCAGATGCGATTCCTCATGTAATAGCTATAACATAGGGGGACACAGAACTAGCTCCAGTTCATCAATGTAATGTAGGCATGTATTCCGTAAATAGTCATACATGCTTATAGAAAAAGACCTTGCATGCCATCTTTTGTCCTACCCTCCCGTGGCAGCGGGGTCCTAATGGAAACTAAGGGATATTAAGGCCTCCTTTTAATAGAGAATCAGAACAAAGCATTAGTACATAGTGAATACATGAACTCCTCAAACTATGGTCATCACCTAGAAGTATCCCGATTATTGTCACTTCGGGGTTGTCGGATCATAACACATAATAGGTGACTATAGACTTGCAAGATAGGATCAAGTAAACGCATATAATCACGAAAACATAATAGGTTCAGATCTGAAATCATGGCACTCGGGCCCTAGTGACAAGCATTAAGCATAGCAAAGTCATAGCAACATCAATCTTAGAACATAGTGGATACTAGGGATCAAACCCTAACAAAACTAACTTGATTACATGGTAAATCTCATCCAACCCATCACCGTCCAGCAAGCCTACGATGGAATTACTCACGCACGGCGGTGAGCATCATGAAATTGGTGATGGAGGATGGTTGATGATGACGACGGCGACTAATCCCCCTCTCCGGAGCCCCGAACTGACTCCAGTTCAGCCCTCCCGAGAGATATTAGGGCTTGGCGGCGGCTCCGTGTCGTAAAACGCGATGAAACTTTCTCTCTGATTTGTTTCTCCCCGAACGTGAATATATGGAGTTGGAGTAGAGATCGGTGGAGGTCCAGGGGGGCCACGAGATAGGGGGTGCGCCCAGGGGGAGGGGGCGCGTCCCCACCCTCGTGGACAGGGTGTGGGCCCCCTGGTCTTGATTCTTTTGCCAGTATTTTTTATATTTTCCGAAAAGTGCCTCCGTGGATTTTCAGGACATTCCGAGAACTTTTCTTTTCTACACATAAAACAACATCATGGCAGTTCTGCTGAAATAGCGTCAGTCTGGGTAAGTTTCATGCAAGTTAGAGTCCAAAACAAGGGCAAAAGTGTTTGGAAAAGTAGATACGTTGGAGACGTATCATGAATCGCCAAGTGACCAAGTATGTGAAGGTTTGGAAGTCACCTGAAGACTTACCACGAGTGATTGGGCAAGGTCTGTGTGACTTTAGCTCAAGGAGAATATGGTGAGGATTGTGTGTCCGGGATTGTGTGTCCGGGACTGTGTGTCCTCGGGTTTAACCACCCAGCCACTCCAACCAGACATACAACTGTCACAGAAGTTGGAACTGGTCTACTAGATCATCATCTTCACCAAGCTACTGGTTCTATCTCCTCAACCCTTTCATTTCTTAATTCATGTGTTGATGAACCTGATCATTACTATTTGAAGACTTTGACTGAAGACTTTCTCAATTTCCTCAATCCTATTTCTTCAGTTACTTTGTCTTCAGCCTGCTTATCCTGTTTTCATGCTTTCTGTACTATGTGTATTTCATCATGATGACTATGCTATTGCTCTGTTATGCTTGTACCTAAGTACTTATTCCGTTGCTAGTGTTTCTTTGCTTAGGAAATTCCTCACTTAGAATTCCATCAGTGACGAATTTGTAAAAATCGCCTATTCACCCCCCCCCCCCTCTAGTCAATATAACGCACTTTTAGGTTCGATCTTACGGTGCTCGATCCCAGTGACAGAAGGGGAAACGACACATATGTATCATTGATATTAAGGATAACAAGATGGGGTCTTTTCCTATATGAGTAGATCTTGTCTACATCATGTCATCGTTCTTATTGCATTACTCTGTTTCTTCATGAACTTAATACGCTAGATGCATGCTGGATAGCGGTCGATGTGTGGAGTAATAGTAGTAGATGCAGGCAGGAGTCAGCCTACTAATCTTGGTTGTGATGCCTATATAATGATCATTGCCTAGATATCGTCATAATTATTTGAAGTTCTATCAATTGCCCAACAGTAATTTGTTTACCCACTGTATGCTATTTTTCTCGAGAGAAGCCACTAGTGAAATCTATGGCCCCCGGGTCTCTTCTTTATCATATTTACCTTTGAGGTCTATTTTTATTCACTTTTATTTTCATATATGTATTTACAAAACCCCAAAAATACTTTGCTGCACTTTATTTTATTGGCGGTCTATTTATCCAATCTACTATAATTAATCTCTCGTCCACGTGACAATTTCTGGCACCGTTACCCGAAAGGGATTGACAACCCCTTTAACACGTCAGGTTGCAAGTATTTGTTCTTCGTGTGCAGGTACAGTTTACATAGTGTTGCTTGGTTCTCCTACTAGTTTGATAACCTTGATCTCATCACTGAGGGAAATACCTACCGTTGTTATGCTGCATCACCCCTTCCTCTTTGGGGAAATACTGACGTAGTTCAAGCCGACATCAAGAAGTTTGACTACATCAATCGTATTGTTAAACGCTTCTGCTTATGGTCTACGAGGGTACGTAAACACTCTCCCCCTCTCGTTGCTATGCATCTCCTTGATAGATCTTGCATGTGCGTAGAAATTTTTTGTTTTCCATGCAATGTTTCCCAACAAATTGCTCCCACTATCAATATGTATCCAGATTGAGACTCTGAGTCATCTGAATTGGTGTCAAAGCTTGCATCGACGTAACCCTTTACGACGAACTCTTTATAACCTCCATAACCGAAAAATATTTCCTTAGTCTCTTAGGTAACTAAGGATAAATTTTGACCACCGTCCAGTGATCTACTCCTGGATCACTATTGTACCCCCTTGCCAAACTCATGGCAAGGTACACAATAGGTCTGGTACACAACATGTCATACTTTATAGAATCTATGACTGAAGCATAGGGAATGACATTCATTCTCTCTCTATCTTCTGCCGTGGTCGGGTTTTGAGTCTTACTCAACTTCATATCTTGCAATGGAGGCAAGAACTCTTTCTTTGACTGATCCATTTTGAACTTCTTCAAAACTTTGTCAAGGTATGTGCTTTGTGAAATTCCTATTAAGCGTCTCGATCTATATCTATAGATATTGATGCCGAATACATAAGTAGCTTTACTGAGGTCCTTTATTGAAAAATTATTATTCAAGTATCCTTTTATGCTATCCAGAAATTCTATATCATTTCCAATCAACAAGATGCCATCCACATATAATATCAGAAATGCTACAGAGCTCCCACTCACTTTCTTGTAAATACAGGCTTCACTATAAGTCTGTATAAATCCATATGCTTTGATCACCTCATCAAAGTGTATATTCCAACTCCGGGATGCTTGCACCAGTCCACAGATGGATTGCTAGAGCTTGCATACTTTGTTAGCACCTTTAGGATCGACAAATCCTTCTGGTTGCATCATATACATCTCTTCTTTAAGAAATCCATTAAGATTGCAGTTTTGACACCCATTTTCCAGATTTCATAAAATGCGGAAATTGCTAACATGCTTCGGACAGACTTAAGCATCGCTATGGGTGAGAAAGTGTAGCACCCCGGCTCAGAGAAACCGGAACGCCCCGTATTCCAGCCCAGAGATTGAGATGAAGTCTTCTAGAATACGTCACTGCTTGACATAGAACAAATCAGCTATTATTACAAAGGATAAATACAAAGGTCTGATGTTACAAAGGTTCACATCAGCATGACAACACCATGCCTGCGGTACTACACTTGCTCTATGCTAGCAGCAGAAAAACTCGTACTAGCGGAGATCTTCTAGCAGCGGAACAACGACGACGGTGGTGAACTCCACTCTGCAGGGACTCTCGCTGGGACACGATCTAGCTCGCACGAAAGGAAACCACGACAAGCAATCAAGCAATCACGGCATCACCTGCAATCTGGCAATGACACGCTAGATCAGTACATTGAATGTACTTGCAAGCTCACAACAACCAGAAACATCAAGGCAAGACAACAACATAGCATTTAACAGGTTAATTAAATTAACACTCTCCTGATACAAAAGCAACTACTAACCATGATATGAACCTACTACAATACTGATAAACCAACATCTCCATCCCAACAACAATCTCACTCTTCACTAACCGACCAAGCAACATACCATCTCGATCACCTCGTGATCAAAATATCCATGTGATCACCTCGTGATCAACATATCCACATGGTCACCTCGTGATCAAAATATCCATGTGATCACCTCGTGATCAACATATCCACATGGTCACCTCGTGACCACATCATGAACTGAATGATCATCCACAAGATCATCTCAATATCATCATCAACATCCTGCCAAACTGTCACTGCTCACATATATCATATAAATCATCTATAAGTCATTCCGTCACGTGTGTATTGATCAAACGGTGTGACCTAGTACGAACTTGTGCCCATGACCGAGGACATGGCTATCGATAGATTAAACACACACACTCTGCAGAGGTAGCGCACTTTACCCACACCACAGAACCGATGGCCTCGCACTCCCATTCGGGTGGACCAATGGCGTTCCGACAAAACCGATCTACTGCCATGACACTCTCCCAGCCACTTCGACCAACACCCTTTTTTGGGTTCAGTCGTGGGTGACCGAGCCTACCAAAGGCAAAACAGCCATCGGCGTGGCAAATAAACGATCCCAAACAGTGGCAAGGTACCATAACAATAACAGGTCCACAAGGTTTATGTCCGCCTACCTGATCAAGGTAGCGCGTGCCCATAACCTTCCCTAGTTGGAGGCACCGGCGAGAGGCATGACAATAGACCCATCAGGGCCTCCCCATACTAAGGCAAATGTGGTTGCACTAGAAAAGCCCGGTTCGGTGGCACCTGGCCAACTTAATGACGGAATTTATCCCCAAAATACAATAGTGATAACTGATAAACTGCTATCATCTACCAACCTGTAATCCTAGTCATAGCAATATCGAACAAATAATCCAAGCATAATGTCATCATATAAAAATACTCTGAGGATAGCATAACACTACTATCATAATGAATCCGAAAACAATAATCATACTAATCTAATAACAAGAACAAAGCTATCCAGCTAAGATCCATATGTAAACATCATCTCCGATAATAATACTCCAAGCAACAACAACAGAACATCAACTATCATCATGAAGAAAATAAATCTAGCCACTAGTAATCCAAAGGCAACATGACATCCAAAGTAATACTCCGAAATATAATACCAGATACCATCATGAAAATAATCATAATACCAACCACTAATACTCCAATGACAACATGATACTCATCAACTGCAAGCATAACTCCTAGTAATCCAACCAATAGCATGGAAACAGCAAGATCAAAATAACACTCCCAGAAAATGCCATGCACAAAGTCATGTAGCTAAAGCAATATTTTTAAACAAGTTCAAATAAATTAAACCATGTCACTGCATTACAGTGATGCAAATGGAGGTTGTGTCTTGCTTGGGGTGGAAGAAATCATCGGGAGAAAGTGTGAGAAGCTCGCGGAATGAATCGCCGGAAATCTTTCTCTCTCGGAGAGGGCTGAAAGCATGGGCAAAATGGTCATATTCAGAATGTTAACACATGGTGAAAATGATTTCGTCGGAATAGGCTCGACAGGACAAAGAAGTGGGCTTTGGAATCACCTGATTTGGAGTTATGGGTGAAAAGTTGTGAATGTTTTTTGCCAGGGATCTATTTGTAAATAAAAGCATCACAAACAGGCCCTCAGCCGGAAAAATTGAAAGCGCCTTTCGGTGAAATACGCTTTCCAGAAGGGAAAGTGAATTCATGGCCAAAGCAGGGCCAAAGTACGCTTTCGTTGACTGAGAGCGTATTCTAGCAAAATGCGCGTCCACTTATCCACGTCAGCCCGCGTCTTATGTGGATCACGGGTGGGACCGCGGGGAGGAGGGGCCTGCCTAGCCAGTGTGTCATCTTCCTCGTGCCTGCGCGTGAATCAGAGGGAGACCACCGGCGTCGGGCAGCAATTGCCGGCGCCATAGTGCACCTCCGACGATGCTCTGGCTATGGATGAGCTCAGAAATGAGCGAAGCATCCAATGCAACCATCCACGGCCGGCGAAGTGGACTGAAACGACGATGGTTTGACTCCGGCGAACGGTGGCCTCGGTCAATGTGGGAGTCGGGGCTCCGATGCGACCGAGGACAAGGCAAAGACATGGGGAGGCTCAGGGTGCCCAGGTGGTCTACTAGGGGTGGAAGAATGAAGGGAGGGGGCGTGGTTCACCGGAATCGAAGTGAGTAGAGGCAGCGGCCATGGCAGCGATGGTGGACACAGAGAGCTCCTCGAGCTCAAGCAAGAGGCTAGGATGGGGTCTTGCAGTGAGGCAAGGGCGATGGGGTGCTCGGGACAGGCTTGGGTGGCCTTATATAGGTCGAAAGGGAGGAGGCCGAGCATGCATCGCCGTGGACGCGTGTCCGTCGCCATGGATGCGTGTGCACGCGCTCGAGCTCAAAGGTAGACGACGTGAAGGCATAGGGGAGAGCTCACGGGGGCAGATGCGGACAAGGGAGCACGAGGAGGATGATGACAGTGGCGAACCAAGCCAAATCGCCACTTTACGTGTGTGGGCGTGCGTTGGCGAGCGTCGGTGACGAAGTAGACGGAGGGAGAGAGGGGTCCAGGGGAACGGCAACGACGAGAGGAAGCCAAGGGACATGCTCACGCGCGTGAAGACGACGAGGAGGAGCGGTGCCGAAACACAAACAATGCTCTGGACACGCCACAGTGCACAGAGCGCTTAAATGTGCATGCCAGTTGCGCGGTCACCACACGACAAGGCACGGCAAGGGCTGTAGAGGATGGCAAACTATGTCTGGGGTAAACTCCTTCTAAGGTGGATCATTAATGTGCCATTGGCTCGACCTGAGGCACTGTGGTCGGGTTGGAATGGAGCTCTGAAGTTTACTGTAGCAAACTTGGCCATGCACTAGTGATCAACAGGAACTTGATTGGGGCCAAATAGTTTGTATGGGGTGTTTGTATATGTAAGGACTAGAATCCTAGAGGTTTAGAGAAGAAATGGACCACAAATGACTAGGGTTGCTTTGCAACTGCATTTTTGGTCCTGAAACTTGATCAACATGATGCTCTCACATGGAGTGATGGAATGGGATGAAGTATGGCAAAACCTCATGATATGGACATATAAAGATGCTGTAAAAAGATCATGCCAAATGGACAATCCAAAATGGTACTTGCTTCACAAACATCATTTCTGTCCAGAAACTTGGAATAATTTTAGTGATAAAAATGGCTCATTGAAATGATGCAAAATTGGGTGGAGAGATGTTTTATGGGTAGGAGCATGATCTGGTAACTTATCAGAAGTTTTGAAGCAATATAAAATACACTTGCCTCACAACCTGGAAATATTGCCGAAATCAAAGACTTGCTCCTGTGCTCATATAGATCATTGGATGGGGCTACAAATAGCTGGAGGGGGTTAATATGAGCACATGAAGGAGTGTGCAAAAGTTCAACGCATTTGGATATTCCTAGCTAGTACTTCCTTCACAAAGCCGTCTCTCTGACAAAAACTTTGAAAAATCACACAGGAAGATTGGCTAGGCAAATAAAGTTGAATTTGTGCATGAGGCAATTATTTGGACATACAAGCATGCCCAAAAAGTGTAGGAGCAACTAGGAAAATTTAAATGACACTTCCTTCACAAAGTGCCATTTAGCGCAAAATAGAAAATGGAATATTGGGGAATTATTCTTGAACTGGACAAGGAAATGTTTGGGCGTATTTGAGCAATATATGACCCAAAGGAATTATGAGAATAATTTGGGGGTTTTTGGATGGACAGAAATATAGGTTGCTTCACAACCTAGGGCAGATAGGGTTATTCCTTTAATAGAAAAAGGAATATTCCCTAGAAAAGAATTTAGAGTTTGGTCAAGGAGTGAAGTGACATGATCTTGGCAGGGTTTAGAGAATGATTAGCCACTTGGGAGGGGGAATGAGGATGATTTCCTAGGTGGCAGGGCCACAGAACCACTCCAAAAAGAAAAACAGAGCAAAAACCAAATAAACCAAAAGAAAAAGAAAAGGGCCAAAAGCCAGGCTGGTACAACTCTTACCCCCTTAAAGAAATCTCGTCCTCAAAATTTGATTGCTCAGGGAACAAGTATGACTTGAGGACACCGTTTCCAACTCGGGTATCCATTTTTCCTTTATTTATTGCTCCCCCAAGAATTTCAGATGATCAACTTACCTTGCTCTGGGGTGGCTTGCTTCACCTTTCCCCAAATTCTGACAGGTCTTTACTCATATACCAATTCCTTTTTACTGATGTGAATTTTCTCATATCTGCGGTGATATCCAATGGATCTGAGCATAACTTTTTTTCTTTGGTCATGAAAACCTTTTTTACTTCTGCCATAAGGTTGCTTCAAATAAATGCAGGCCTTCTGGTTTCAATAAATGCTGAGAATTAATCATGGCCATCTCCTGACGGGATCTGACTGCTCATAGGTGGTACTGATTTATTTTGATTTATTCCTTTGGTCGAGCATGTGGCATACACCAGAGATTTGACTACCTTCTGTCATGAGCAATATAACGGTGTATGGAGTTATAGCTATGTCATACCTCAAATATTTATATCTTGAGACTGGCCCGACAGGGGGCTGACGGACAAATGCTTTTCCCGACAGACTGACTGTGTACTTGATTCTGTCGGTGAGTATACCGGGTCTGAGCTGATTATTTGGCTTTTGATTTTCTCATTTTGTCGGTATACCCATCTGTGGTAATAGGCCGTGATATGCTTTAACACTGCCGATGAGATCAAACTGCTGAGGTTGCAAAGGAATCTTGGGTCTGACAGAACAGACTTGGATATTCCACACTAACCATGTCAAGCGGGTCAGCGGGGTATGAAAATCCTTGTAAATAGAGTAGGCCGCTGAGAGTATGCCTTTGTGGATCCATATGGGATTATGGCCTCCGACTGATTTGGGTATCCGGACCCTGATGGTCGTGCAAAAATCATCATACCTTTGTTGTCGGTCTCACCCTTTAACGGTCATGATTTTCTTTGTTAGGATACCTTACTGAAATAAATTGGCAACACATGTCCTTGATTCTTCGTATGACCATGGACGTGATAAGTGCATTACTCCATGTGCTTGTTTTCTGACCTGGGTCCGCACACATATGACATATACCCGGGGTTTGTAGCTGTACAGAGCTCATTGCTGAGGCCAATCATACAACAAGGTGACAAGGTTTTATGACATCTCCTTGCCAGTTGCGGGAATAATGACATTGATGACCATTGTCAAGATTATTGATTCTGTGATGTCATCTCCAGATCTTGTCGATCCTTGTAATTCATGAGATGTATCTCTGCTTATCTTCTGTTGCCTGACTCGTGAGGTTGTGGGATCCTTACTTTCCTTAGGTATATCTGTTGGATCCTTGCCGCATCTCATACGAGTGACTGATATGACAGGGGATGCCTGCTCACCATATATAAGAATCATATGCAACAAAATACTTGATTCTTGAGGTAGGCATATATTTTGACTGAATTGTACCTCTAGCAAAATTATTGCAAGTCTGGTCCTTGAACTGCACTGTCATATACTGCCAACTCACTGTGTCATCTCTTGTAGCAATACCAAATACTACATGCGGTGTCGTGCTGAAGAAGGCAAGGTGTCGTCGGTTGAAAGCTATCCAAGTAAGTTGCATGTCCGAGGATACATTCTCACCATATATGTGGAAAGATATGTAACCGAACACTTGATTTGTAAAGAAGACCTATGCCTTGACTGATTTGTGCTTCTGACAAAAATGTTACGAATCTGATTCTTGAGCGGTACTGCCATACATTGGCAACTCATCATATAATCTCTAAGGATGGTGCATGGTGTGGTACTGACTGAGTGGCTTATGAGAGAAGCCATCCGAGTAGCTTGATGAGTAAGACTTGTTAACTTCTTCTCAAATCTTTTGTCTGGGTAGCATGCAGAAGAAGGCTCTATAGCTTACACATGAAGCTTGGTCTGATTATTGTGCTGGAGAAGCCTGAGTTCCATACTTGAGAAGCTTCTCCTCGGGTTTGCTTGCTGAGAAAAATTCCTTCCCGTCTGTCAGAAGCTTACCGAGGTATCTTGCTGAGAAAGACCGGGTATCGTGGGCCAGAAACTATTCACATATCATGTTGAGGAAAATTGAGGAGTCTTGCATCATAAATTTCTTTCGATAGTGTGCGGAGGAAGACTGAGTTTCTTATATCCAAAATTCATACTGATATGCAGACTGAAAACCATACACATACCCATGATATTCTGTGGCTGATTATTTGCATGAGAAAATTTGTTTGACTGTCTTCCTTGAGCATATCACATTCTGACTTTATTTTGGATGATAACATATTTCAAGCATCATGCATTGTTGAGCCAAAACTTTGTATATGATCCATACCTCTGTCTGAAAATATGTCGTTGATCTTGCAACTGACTTGTCTTTCTACTGGCTGGATCATAACTGCTGTGAGGATTTGGTACTGATGGGGACTTGATGTTGATAATCAATCCAAGACACCATTGGAATTCTAAGCATATATTAATGCCATAATGCGGTTGACTGGGTAGACCGTAATGTTCAGCCTGTGGCACCCCGACTCAGAGAAACCGGAATGCCCCGTATTCCAGCCCAGAGATCGAGATGAAGTCTTCTGGAATACGGCACTGCTTGACATAGAACAAATTAGCTCTTATTACAAAGGATAAATACAAAGGTCTGATGTTACAAAGGTTCACATCAGCACAGTGACACTACGCCTGCGATACTACACTTGCTCTATGCTAGCAATAGAACAACTCGTAGCAGCGGAAATCTTCTAGCAGTGGAACAACGACGAAGGTGGTGAACTCCACTCTGCAGGGACTCTGGCTGGGACACGATCTAGCTCGCACAAAAGGAAACCACGACAAGCAATCAAGCAATCACGGCATCACCTGTAATCTGGCAATGACACGCTAGGTCAGTACATTGAATGTACTTGCAAGCTCACAACAACCAGAAACATCAAGGCAAGACAACAACATAGCATTTAACAGGTTAATTAAATTAACACTCTCCTGATACGAAAGCAACTACTAAGCATGATACGAACCTACTACAATACTGATAAACCAACATCTCCATCCCAACAACAATCTCACTCTTGGTTAACCGGCCAAGCAACATACCATCTCGATCACCTCGTGATCAATATATCCATGTCATCACCTCCTGATCAACATATCCACATGGTCACCTCGTGATCAAAATATCCATGTGATCACTTCGTGATCAACATATTCACATGGTCACCTCGTGACCACATCACGAACTGAATAATCATCCTCAAGATCATCTCAATATCATCATCAACATCCTACCAAACTATCACTGCTCACATATATCATATAAATCATCTATAAGTCATTATGTCATGTGCGTGTTGATCGAACGGTGTGACCTAGTACGAACTTGTGCCCATGACCGAGGACGCGGCTATCGATAGATTAAACACACACTCTGCAGAGGTAGCGCACTTTACCCACACCACAGAACCCATAGCCTCACACTCCCATTCGGGTGGACCAATGGCGTTCCGACAAAACCGATCTACTGCCATGACACTCTCCTGGCCACTCCGACCAACACACCTTTTTGGGTTCAGTCCTGGGTGACCGAGCCTACCAAAGGCAAAACAGCCACCATCGTGGCAAATAAACGGTCCCAAACGGGGACAAGGTACCATAACAACAATAGGTCCACAAGGTTTATGTCCGCCTACCTGATCAGGGTAGCGCGTACCCAACCTTCCCTAGTTGTAGGCACTGGCGAGAGGCATGACAATAGACCCATTAGGGCCTCCCCATACTAAGGCAAATATGGTTGCCTGGAAAAAGCTCGGTTCGGTGGCACCTGACCAACTTGATGATGGAATTTATCCCAAAAATATAATAGTGATAACTGATACTCTGCTATCATCTACCAACCTGTAATCCAAGTCATGGCAATATCCAACAAATAATCCAAGCATAATAACATCATATAAAAATACTCTGAGGATAGCATAACACTACTATCATAAGGAATCCGAAAACAATAATCCTACTACTCCAATAACAAGAACAAAGCTATCCAACTAAGGTCCGTACGTAAACATCATCTCCGAGAATAATACTCCAAGCAACAACAACAGAACATCAACTATCATCATGAAGAAAATAAATCTAGCCACTAGTAATCCAAAAGCGACATGACATCCAAAGTTATACTCCAAAATATAATACCAAATACCATCATGAAAATAATCGTAATACCAACAACTAATACTCCAATGACAACATGATACTCATCAACTGCAAGCATAACTCCTAGTAATCCAACCAATAGCATGGCAACAACAAGATCAAAATAACACTTCGAGAAAATGCCATGCACAAAGTCATGTAGCTAAAGCAATATTTTTAAACAAGTTCAAATAAATTAAACCATGTCACTGCATTACAGTGATGCAAATGGAGGTTGTGGCTTGCCTTGGATGGAAGAAATCATCGGGAGAAAGTGCGAGAAGCAAGCGAAATGAATCGCCGAAAATCTTTCTCTCTCGGAGAGGGCTGAATAAGGGTAGGGGCAAAATGGTCATTTTCAAAATGTTAACACATGGTGAAAATGACTCTGTCGGAACGGGCTCAACGAACAAAGAAGTGGGCTTCGGAATCACCTGATTTGGAGCTACGGGTGAAAAGTTGTGAATGTTTTTCTGCCAGGGACCAATTTGTAAATAAAAGCATCACAAACAGGCCCTCATCCGGAAAAACTGAAAGAACCTTTCGGTGAAATACGCTTTCCAGAAGAGAAAGCGAATTCTTTGTCAAAGCAGGGCCAAAGTACGCTTTCGTTGACTGAAAGCGTATTCTAGCAAAACGCTCGTCCACTTATCCACGTCAGCTCGCGTCTTATGTGGCTGACGGGTGGGACCGCGGGGAGGAGGGGGCCCACCTGGCCAGTGTGTCGTCTTCCTCGCGCCTGCCCGTGAAGCAGAGGGAGACCACCGGTGTCGGGCGGCAATTGCCGGCGCCACAGTGCACCTCCGGCGACGCTCTGGCTATGGATGAGCTCAGAAATGAGCGGAGCATCCAGTACAACCATCCACGGCCGGCGAAGTGGACTTAAACGATGATGGATTTGACTCCAGCGGATGGTGTCTTCATTCTATTTGGGAGTCGGGGCTCCGGTGCGACCGGGGACAAGGCAAAGATATGGGGAGGCTCAGGGTACCCCGGGTGGTCTACTACGTGTGGAAGAATGAAGGGAGGGGCGTGGTTCGCCGGAATAGAAGTGAGTAGAGGCGGCGGCCGTGGCGGCGATGGTGGACACAGAGAGCTCCTCGAGCTCAAGCAAGAGGCTAGGGAGGGGTCTTGGAGTATGGCAAGGGCGATGGGGTGCTCGGGAGAGGCTCGGGTGGCCTTATATAGGCAGAGGGGGAGGAGGCCGAGCGTGTGTCACCGCGGACGTGTGTCCGTCGCCACGAACGCGTGTGCATGTGCTCGAGCTCGAAGGTAGACGGCGGGGAAGGCACAGGGGAGAGCTCACGGGGGCGGAGGCGGCTGAAAGCACAAGTGCTCCATGGGTGATTTTGGTAATTAATGTCAACATATCTCTTGTTGGACTAATACTTTTATCTAGTATATTTCAGATAAGTCCGACAGTGGAGTGGCATGGACAAGAGGATGTGGAACCCCTTCAAGATGCTAAGGACAAAGGATTGGCTCAAGCTCAAAGCTCAGGACTCTACATTTTATTTTCAGTGATCCAAGATCACATTGAGTCCATAGTAAAGCCAATACTATTAAAAGGGGATGAGGTGTTGCTTAATGGCTTGCTTGCTCAAAGTGCTTAGTGATATGCTCCAAGCCCTCAACCACTTTCTCATATCCACATATGTCCCAAACCAAAAGTCAAACTCGGCCCCATCGATTTGATCTATCCGGCGCCACCGAGTTCATTTGACATAGCCACTGCCAAAAACCCTAATCACTTCGGTCTCACCGATAGGGATCTCGATCTCACCCAGATGGGATTGCAAACTCGTTGTTTCCTTTCATAACGTTTTGGTCTCACCGAGACGAGCGAATCAGTCCCACCGAGTTTGCCTGGCCAATTCTCTGATTAGCTTATTACCAAAGTCGGTCCCACCGAGTTTGTGTAATTGGTCTCACCGAGATTACGTTATGCCCTAACCCTAAAGAAATCGGTCCTACCGAGTTGATCATGTCAGTCCCACCGAAATGCCTAACGGTCACATTATGAACTAAATCGGTCCAACCGAGTTTTCTGATTCGGTCTCACCGAGTTTGGTAAATTGTGTATAACGGTTAGATTTTGTGTGGAGGCTATATATACCCCTCCACCCTTTCTTGAGAAAGCCATCAGAACATGCCTACACTTCCAGCATCCATTTTCTGAGAGAGAACCACCTACTCATATGTTGAGGTCAAGATATTCCATTCCAACCACATAAATCTTGATCTCTAGCCTTCCCCAAGCTACTTTCCACTCAAATCATCTTTCCACCAAATCTAATCCTATGAGAGAGAGTTGAGTGTTGGGGAGACTATCACTTGAAGCACAAGAGCAAGGAGTTCATCATCAACACGTCATCTATTACCTTTTGGAGAGTGGTGTCTCCTAGATTGGTTAGGTGTTACTTGGGAGCCTCCGTCAAGATTGTGGAGTTGAACCAAGGAGTTTGTACGGGCAAGGAGATCACCTACTTCGTGAAGATCTACCCTAGTGAGGCAAGTCCTTCGTGGGCGATGGCCATGGTGGGATAGACAAGGTTGCTTCTTCGTGGACCCTTCGTGGGTGGAGCCCTCCGTGGACTCGCGCAGCCATTACCCTTCGTGGGTTGAAGTCTCCATCAACGTGGATGTACGATAGCACCACCTATCGGAACCATGCCAAAAATCTTCATGTCTCCAGTTGCGTTTGCACACTCCAATCCCATCCCTTTACATTCTTGCAATTTGCATGCTTTACTTTCCGCTGCTCATATAATCTTGTCATGCTTGCTTGATATGTATTGTGAATGTTTAAACTTGTGCTTAAACTCCACCTCAACTTGAAGAACTTAAAAAATTGCTACTTTTCTTGGTTGAGAGTCTATTCACCCCCCTCTAAACACCTCTTCTCTATCCTTTCAGCGGCCAAGGGAGCACGGGGAGGATGACGACAGCGACGAACCGAGCCAAATCGCCACTTTACGTCCATGGGCATGCGTCGGCGAGCGTTGGTGAGGAAGCACACAGAGGGGGAGAGGGGTCCAGGGGAACGGCGACGACGAGAGGAAGCCAAGGGACATGCTCACGTGCGCAAAGACGACGAGAGGGAGCGGTGCCGAAGCACAAATAGTGCTCTGGACATGCCACAACGCATAGAGCGCGTAAATGTGCATGCCAGCTACGCGGTCACCACGCGACAAGGCACAGGGAGGGCTGTAGAGGATGGCAAACTATGTCTGGGGTAAAGTCCTTCCAAGGTGGATCATTAATGTGCCATTGGCTCGACCTGAGGCACTGTGGTTGGGTTGGAATGGAGCTCTGAAGTTTACTGGAGCAAACTTGGTCGTGCACTAGTGATCAACATGAACTTGATTGGGGCCAAATAGTTTGTCTGGGGTGTTTGTATATGTAAGGACTACAGTGCTAGAGGTTTAGAGAAGAAATGGACCACAAATGACTAGGGTTGCTGTGCAACTGCATTTTTGGTCCAGAAACTTGATCAACATGATGCTCTCACATGGAGTGATGGAATGGGATGAAGTTTGGCAAAACCTCATGATATGGACATATAAAGACGCTGCAAAAAGATCATGCCAAATGGACAATCCAAATGGTACTTGCTTCACAAACATCATTTCTGTCCAGAAACTTGGAATAATTTTGGTGATAAAATGGCTCATTGAAATTATGCCAAATTGGGTGGAGAGATGTTTTATGGGTAGGAGCATGATCTGGTAATTTATCAGAAGTTTTGAAGCAATATAAAATACACTTGCTTCACAACCTAAAAATGTTGCCAGAATCAAATATTTGGTCCTGTGCTCATATATATCATTGGATGGGGCTGCAAATGGATGGAGGGGGTTAATATGAGCACATGAAGGAGTGTGCAAAAGTTCAACTCATTTGGATACTCCTAGCTAGTACTTCCTTCACAAAGCCTTCTGTCTAACAGAAACTTTGAAGATCACAGATGAAGATTGGCTAGGAAAATAAAGTT
Organism: Triticum aestivum; assembly: GCF_018294505.1. Classification (NCBI taxonomy): domain Eukaryota; kingdom Viridiplantae; phylum Streptophyta; class Magnoliopsida; order Poales; family Poaceae; genus Triticum; species Triticum aestivum. Next base: position 105,576,890 of record NC_057798.1, on the reverse strand, counting down.
TAATTTGTGCATGAGGCAATTATTTGGACATACAAGCATTCCCAAAAAGTGTAGGAGCAACTAGGAAAATTTAAATGACACTTCCTTCACAAAGTGCCATTCAGGGCAAAACAGAAAATGGAATATTGGGGAATTATTTTTGAACTGGACAAGGAAATATTTGGGCATATTTGAGCAATATTTGACCCAAAGGAATTATGAGAATTATTTGGGGATTTTTGGATGGACAAAAATATAGGTTGCTTCACAACCTAGGGTAGATAGGGTTATTCCTTTAATACAAAAAGGAATATTCCCTAGAAAAGAATTTAGGGTTTGGTCAAGGAGTGAAGTGACATGATCTTGGCAAGCTTTAGAGAATGATGAGCCACTTGGGAGAGGGTGTGAGGATGATTTCCCAGGTGGCAGGGCCACAGAACCACTCCAAAAAGAAAAACAGAGCAAAAACCAAATAAACCAAAAGAAAAAGAAAAGGGCCAAAAGCTAGGCTGTTACAGAAAGTCTCATCGTAGTCAACCCATTGAACTTGTCGAAAACCTTTTGCGACAAGTTGAGCTTTGTAGACAGTAACATTACCATTAGCGTCCGTCTTCTTGAAGATCCATTTATTCTCTGTGACTTGCCGATCATCGGGCAAGTCCACCAAAGTCCACACTTTGTTATCATCCATGGATCATATCTCATATTTCATGGCTTCAAGCCATCTGTAAGAATCTGGGCTCACCATAGCTTCGTCATAGTTCGTAGGTTCATCTTGGTCTAATAACATGACTTCCAGAACAGGATTACCGTACCACTTTGGTGCGGATCATGCTCTAGTCGACCTACGAGGTTCAGTAGTAAATTGATCTCAAGTTTTATGATCATTATCATTTGATTCCTCTCTAGTTGATGTAGGCATCACGGGAACAGTTTTCTCTGATGTACTATTGTCCAATTCGAGAAAAGGTACAACTACCTCATCAAGTTCTACTTTCCTCCCACTCACTTCTTTTGAGAGAAACTCCTTCTCTAGAAAGGGTCCATTCTTAGCAACAAAGATCTTGACTTCGAATCTATGGTAGAAGGTGTACCCAATTGTTTCCTTAGGGTATTGTCGGTGTCAAAACCGGCGGATCTCGGGTAGGGGGTCCCGAACTATGCGTCTAGGTGGATGGTAACAAGAGACAAGGGACACGATGTTTTTACCCAGGTTCGGGCCCTCTCGATGGAGGTAAAACCCTACTCCTGCTTGATTGATATTGATGATATGGGTAGTACAAGAGTGGATCTGCCACGAGATCAAGGAGGCTAAACCCTAGAAGCTAGCCTATGGTATGATTGTTGTAATGGTTGTTCGTCCTACGGACTAAAACCCTCCGGTTTATATAGACACCGGAGAGGGCTAGGGTTACACAGAGTCGGTTACAATGGTAGGAGATCTACATATCCGTATCGCCAAGCTTGCCTTCCACGCCAAGGAAAGTCCCCATCCGGACACGGGACGAAGTCTTCAATCTTGTATCTTCATAGTCTTGGAGTCCGGCCGATGATGATAGTCCGGCTATCCGGACACCCCCTAGTCCAGGACTCCCTCAGTAGCCCCCGAACCAGGCTTCAATGACGACAATTCCAACGCATGTATAGTCTTCGGTGTTGCAAGGCGGGTTCTCCTCCAAATTCCATGTGCTTGCCGAATAGTATCCGGCTCCCTTATGAATGTTGCGCTCCTTGGCTTCCACACCCAATAATGGCCCTCTTCCATGCATCGCATGAATGCGAAAAGCCAGGGTGTCTTTTATGTTTTACCCCCTAGCTGCGCAAATAATTTGCCTATAAGAGAGATAAGAATCCAGATCCAAGTCACACCACTCTCCTTCCGCGAGTACTCATCGGAGCGCCTCTGATCTAAAACCCATTCCATCATGGACCGTTGACGCGGCTCCTCCTCTCGCGCTCCCAGCCCTCCGCCAGGAGATTGGAGAAGATGCTCGGTTCCGCACAACGAGCTGGTGAAGCTTCAAGAGGAGGGATATCTTCCTCCACCCTTTATGGTCCCGGTTCGAGCCGGGCTGGCCACCTACAAAGGTGGGAAGCAAGTGGAGGCCACGCCTAGCCCCTCTAAAGGAGAGCGGGTGTGCTTCGTCCCCTATCTGATAAGGGGGCTCGGATTTCCTGTACATCCGTTCCTCCGCGGGCTCCTGGAGTTCTACGGACTCCAGCTCCATCACCTCACGCCCGCCTCTATTTTGCATATCGCGGGTTTTGTAGCTCTTTGCGAGCTATTCCTGGGCATCGAGCCCCATTTTGCACTGTGGAAGAGGCTATCCTGCCTCGTACCCCGTTCTCACGAGGGGTCAATATATCGAGTGGGCGGTGCCGAAATATGGCGCATCGCCGGGACCGGATATCCCTCCGGAACCCCTAAGAAGGCGTCCGAAGACTGGCCTTCAGAATGGTTTTATGTAGAAGACGCTCCACTGCCGGACCCAGTTCGGATCGGCCTCCCGGAGTTTAGCGGGGCTCCTCTGAAGAAACGCCTAAGCTGGCGCCCGTGGAGCCCTCAATTGGAGGAAGACAAGGGCGTCCATTATCTGATGGGCCGGATAAGATTGCTGGCCCATTCCGGACTGACCATGATTGGAGTCATGGCCACGTGCATAATGCGGGGGGTGCAGCCGCTGCAATACAGGGGCCACCCCATGTGGGATTTCAATGGGGAGAACGATGCCACCCGCCATGGCCGCAAAGGGCCGGAGTCGGCCGAGGATCTAGTGAAGATTGTGTCCGGCCTGTACAAGGGGGAGAAGGAAGACTTCCTCCAGACGAGCCCATTGAATGGGTTCTCAATGAATAACCCTCGGAGCTGGGTAAGCGGGCGCTCATTTGTCTGACCCGTGCTTTCAAAGTTAAGTACCTTATTTTATCGATTTGTCACGGGAACTGCGCCGGACTGTGGAGAGCATACATAGTCCGGCCCCACAACCCGAGGACCCGGGAAGGTCCCTTGATCCGGCCTCCGAAGAGGATCCGGACATAAAGGTGGAGCTAATCGACGGGGTGTTCCACCAACTCAGTATGGACAACGCTCTAGTCGCCATTATGGCTGACTACCCCGGCTTGTTACCGGCTTCCCAGGTACTTATGATCGAAGTCCTGACACCATTATTTCATCCTTGCGCATTCCTGACCTCCGTATACAACGGTGTCTTGCAAGAGGTGCCTTCAAAGCGGGAAGCCGAACCTGCGGTGGCTGACCAACAAGGGTCAGTCCGACCCCGCAGGCGGAAGAGGGGTGCAGTGCGAATCGAAACGTCACTGCAACGGTATAGCTCGCGACCATTATTTAGGAAAAGATTCCTAGGGGGCGTATTAATGCTCATGACTTTTTCAGGAGAAAGAGCGCTCGCCGGACTGTGCCCGGCGAGGTTGCCACCCCAGCCTCCGCCAACCAGGCTCCAACACGTGGTCTGGAGGGGGAGGCGAGCGCAAGGCGCGAGCCGGATACTCCTCCAATGGAGGATGCCGACAGGCTGTCCACCACCAGGTCTGAGGTGGAGAGCGCCATGAACCATAGGCGCCGCCGGACAGTTTTTCATGACGCATGTTTCTCCCCTGAGGTGTTGAATGCCTTTAACGCGGGAGATGCGCACCTCCGTGCCGCTCAAGATGGTTTAACTAGAGCCGCGGAGCAGTATGTAAAAGACATACGGGTAAGGGATTATAATAGCGGTATATGCCAGTAGCCCCCGAGACTTAAAGTAGTTAAAATAACTGATTTAAGGATCTTTTAATGTGCAGGATCTTACAGAGAAGAATACCCAATTGTCCCAGGAGCTACAAGAGTGCAAGGCCCAACTTGAGGCCGCACTTGCTGCCGCAGGAGGAGACACTGAGACCCCTCCTGGTAACACATTATTTCGAAAAGATAAGCGGTGTGCGGCATGCGTGTAAGTCTAACAATGATATTGCAGATGTTGCCGGACTGGATCCGGACAAGCAACAACTGCTGCGTCAGCTGAAGGCCGGCGAGAGGGTGCTGACGAAGGTGCAGCAGGAAAGGAACAAACTCCAGGATGCCCACGCCCAGCTTGGAGAGGAGCTGAAAGGTGTTCGGGCTGAGCTGTCTGGCTCCGTGAAGGAGAATCAGCGGCTTCGTCGCGGCATTTACAGTAAGTGCTTGAGCGAACTCCTTTGAAAAGAAGAGTTCGGCGAGGAAGTCAATTGACAGAAATATGTCTGTAGGTGTGCTCACAGGTCGCCCTGCGGAGGAGATGCCCGTATCAACGGGTGATCAACTTCCCGAGCCGGTGCAACTGCTCGAACGAGTTCGGCAGGCGATGAGCGGCGTCGTCCAGGCTTTATGGCCGTCCCTCTCCCTACCCGAGGGCCTTGGAGAGCTTGCGGAGAAGCTTCAGGGAGCGCGGCAGCGCCTCCGTTTATGGACGATATCGGCCTACCGCCAAGGTGCCAGGGAGGCCTGGGCCATGGTGAAGACGCGGTACAAGAAGGCGGATCCCAACCACATGGCCGAGGTCGGACCTGTGGGGCCCGATGGGAAGGAGATCCCTGTGAGTTTAGTGTACGGCCAAGTAGAGTTGGCCGCTAAATATTCCCAACGGGACTGTAAATTAGACAGCCTGTTAGACGGGATTGAGGAGGAATACAGTCAGTCGATTTGACAATGTATTTTAAAATGACATGTAAAATGCCTTCTAGCCGGATTGTAGATCGTTTGTCTTTGCCGACCTTTTCGCTTCAACCTCGGGACCCTAGAGTCCGGAGTGTGTCCGAATACCTTCTCGGTTAAGAAACAACCGGGGCATGCATGGAGACCAGGCGTAGGGGTCATTAGTGCTTTATCAGACAAGTGCCCAACTAGTTATGTTATATTACATGGTTAGTAAGAAACATCTTCCAGGGAGAATAGTTCCGTTAAGGGTTCCTTTCCCTGGGAGGCATGCCCTAAAGTGCATGTCCGGACTGCGAAAAGAGCAGGAAAACATCTGGGGGCAGATAAATAGATAAATAGGTAAAAAATCATCTTTCAAGTCACCGACCGAATATTCCCTTAAGAATGCTAGCTTTCGGCTTCACCCAGTCTGAGATACACATCCGGCTGGCCCGGCAGTAACAATCGCAGAGGTGCTCCCTTTACCTCCTAGCCGAACAATCGGGAACGTAGGGGTAAGCACAGGAGCCAGGCAACCCAGCTTGGCCAAAACTTAAGTCATATCGATGCATATAATGGTGAATAAAAGGTACATGTGGAAGTTTGACACATGTGCTGGGCATGAAGCCCTTATAAGTAAGCTTCTGGTAAAGAAGCCCCCAGGTATAATGAGTGCGGATAGCACATCAAGTGTGTGCGAACAATGCGCCAGTAGGCCTTTAAGGGCTTTTATGAAAAGGGTGAGAGAAAAAAGAGAAACGAAAGACATCTGAAGTGTAAAAATTTGGACGGGGGAAGGAGACGAACTCTTAGTCCGGCGCTAGGCGTAGAATCTTCGGAGGCGGGCTGCGTTCCATGGGTTCGGCTCGAGTCGGTTGTCCGACGCATTTCACAGACGGTACGCTCCGCCTGTCAGGACTTGATCGATAATGAAGGGGCCCTCCCATTTGGGCTTGAGTTTGTCCTTTTTCTTGTCCGGCAGGCGTAGAACTAGTTCGCCAACATTGTTAGTCTTGGCCCGTACTTCCCTGCTTTGATATCTTCGAGCCTGCTGCTGATAGAATGCGGAACGAGCCTTGGTGACGTCGCGTTCTTCCTCCAATGCGTCCAAGCTGTCCTGCCGATCCCGCTCGGCTTCTCTTTCTTCGTACATGCGCACGCGAGGTGAGTCATGAATGATGTCGCAGGGCAAAACTGCCTCTGCGCCGTATACCATAAAAAATGGTGTGAATCCGGTAGTACGGTTGGGCGTTGTCCGCAGCCCCCAGAGTACGGAGTCGAGCTCCTCTACCCAGTGCGTGTTAGATTTCGTAAGGGACCGCACTAGTCTGGGTTTGATGCCGCTCATTATTAGACCATTTGCTCGTTCCACTTGACCGTTGGTTTGAGGATGATAGACTGAAGCGTAATCGAGCTTAATGCCCATATTTTTGCACCATGATTTAACCTCGTCGGCCGTGAAGTTCGTGCCGTTATCGGTAATGATGCTATGTGGGACACCATAATGGTGTACTACCCCGGATATAAAGTCTATCACTGGTACGGACTCTGCCGTTTTAACTGGCTTGGCCTCTATCCATTTGGTGAATTTGTCCACCATGACCAATAGGTACCTGTGCTTGTGGGTTCCCCCTTTAAGGGGTCCAACCATGTCAAGCCCCCAGACCGCGAATGGCCAGGTAATGGGTATAGTTTTGAGGGCGGTGGGTGGCATATGGCTCTGATTAGCAAAGAGCTGACAACCGACGCATCTTTGGACTAAGTCCTGAGCATCTGCCCGGGCCGTTGGCCAATAAAATCCTGTACGTAAGGCCTTGCCTACAAGGGCCCGAGCTGCGGCGTGGTTTCCGCCTAGTCCGGCATGAATTTCAGCCAGAAGGTTTCGCCCTTCCTCTTCGGAGATACACCTTTGAAGGACTCCGGTTGTGCTTTTCTTATACAGTTCTCCCTCGTGTACCTTGTAGGCTTTAGATCGCCGAACTATGCAGCGGGCCTCATTTTGGTCTTCAGGAAGTTCCTGCCTAATTAAGTAGGCTAGGAATGGCTCTGTCCACGGGGCAATTACTGCCATTATTTCGTGGGCTGAAGGTGTTATTTCGTCGGCTGAGCCACCGATTATGTCAGATTGTTCTGTGTTGGGTAGTGCGGCTGCTTCCAGGTTGTTATTTCCGGACTCCTCTTCCCATAGTACGGATGGCTTAAAGAGCCATTCCAGAAAGATGTTTGGAGGGACAGCGTCGCGTTTCGCGCCGATGCGTGCCAATACGTCGGTTGCCTGGTTATTATCCCGGGCTACGTGGTGGAATTCGAGTCCTTCGAACCAAGCTGACATTTTTAGGACAGCGTTACGATAGGCTGCCATTTTCGGATCCTTGGCATCAAAGTCTCTGTTTACTTGGGATATTGCAAGGTTTGAATCCCCGCGCACCTCTAGGCGTTGAATGCCCATGGAGATTGCCATCCGGAGGCCATGTAGGAGGGCCTCGTATTCGGCTGCATTGTTGGAGTCCATGTACATTATCTGAAGTACGTATTGGACTGTATCCCCGGTTGGGGACGTCAATACGACGCTAGCCCCCAAGCCGGCCAACATTTTGGAGCCGTCGAAATGCATAATCCAATTGGAGTATGCGCCGTACTCTTTAGGGAGTTCGGCTTCAGTCCATTCGGCGACAAAGTCGGCCAAGACTTGCGACTTTATAGCTCGCCGAGGTTTGTAAGTTATATCAAATGGTAAGAGCTCAATGGCCCATTTTGCAATCCTGCCCGTTGCGTCGCGGTTGTTTATAATGTCGTTGAGGGGCACTTCCGAGGCCACTGTTATCAAACACTCTTGAAAGTAGTGTCGGAGCTTCCGGGATGCCATGAACACCGCGTACGCTATCTTTTGATAATGCGGGTACCGGGACTTGCAGGGAGTTAAGACAGTGGATACGTAGTACACTGGTTTTTGAAGAGGGAATTTGTGCCCTTCTGTTTCTCGTTCGACAACGAGCACCACGCTTACAACTTGATGTGTCGCCGCGATATATAACAACATTGGTTCGCCCAGGTTAGGTGCAGCCAGGACCGGATTTGTTGCCAATATGGCTTTTATTTCTTCGAGTCCGGCAGTGGCAGCATCCGTCCACTCGAAGTGTTCGGTGCGCCTGAGGAGGCGATAGAGGGGAAATGCCTTTTCTCCCAGACGGGAGATGAAGCGGCTTAGAGCCGCCAGGCATCCAGTCAATTTTTGTATTTGTTTGAGGTCTTTTGGAATGTCCAGTTGTGACAGAGCTCGGATCTTGGTTGGGTTTGCTTTAATTCCTCTACTGGATACGATGAAGCCCAGGAGCTTTCCGGCTGGTACGCCAAAAACACATTTTTCCGGATTCAGCTTGATGTCATATGCTCGGAGGTTGTCGAATGTGAGCCTCAAATTGTCTACTAGTGTTTCGACGTGTTTGGTTTTGACGACTATGTCGTCTACATATGCCTCTACTATTTTGCCGATCTGGGTTGCCAGACATGTCTGAATCATGCGCTGATATGTTGCGCCGGCGTTTTTGAGTCCGAAGGGCATCGTGTTGAAGCAGAATGGTCCATGTGGAGTAATGAATGCCATTGCGGCTTGGTCTGCCTCCGCCATCTTAATTTGATGGTAACCGGAGTATGCGTCAAGGAAGCACAATGAATCATGCCCTGCAGTAGCGTCGATTATTTGGTCGATGCGAGGAAGGGGGAAGGGGTCCTTTGGGCAGGCCTTGTTGAGGTCTTTAAAATCGACACATAGGCGCCAGGATTTATCCTTCTTTGGTACCATTACCAGGTTTGCTAGCCAGTCCGGATGTTTGATGTCTCTGATGAATCCGGCTTCCAGTAGTTTGGCTAGCTCTTCTCCCATTGCCTGTCTTTTGGGTTCGGAAAATCGCCGAAGAGCCTGTTTGACTGGCTTGAATCCTTTTAGGATGTTTAGGCTGTGTTCTGCCAATCTGCGTGGGATTCCTGGCATATCTGAAGGGTGCCAGGCAAAGATGTCCCAATTTTCCCGAAGGAATTCTCGCAGTGCGGCATCTACATCAGGGTTCAACTGTGCCCCGATGGAGGCCGTCTTTGTTGGGTCCGTTGGATGGACCTGGAATTTGACTATTTCATCCGCTGGTTTAAAAGAGGTGGACTTGGGTCTCTTATCGAGTATCACATCGTCCCTATTCACCGTAGAGCGCAGCGCAGTAAGTTCCTCCGCCGCTAGGGCTTCGGATAGTGCCTCTAGGGCTAATGCGGCTGTCTTGTTTTCGGCGCGGAGTGCTATGTCCGGATCACTAACGAGAGTGATTATTCCGCCGGGCCCAGGCATCTTAAGCTTCATGTACCCGTAGTGGGGTAATGCTTGAAAAATTTTGAATGCCTCTCGTCCTAATATAGCGTGATATCCGCTGCTGAATGCGGCCACTTGGAACGTTACCTCTTCAGACCTTTAATTGTCCGGCGAGCCGAACACCACATCAAGTGTGATTTTTCCTGTGCAGCGCGCTTCCCGACTAGGGATTATTCCTCTAAAGGTTGTGTTGCTTCGCTCAATGCGGCTCCAGTATATTTCCATTTTTTGAAGAGTTTCCTCGTAGATGAGGTTTAGTCCGCTGCCGCCATCCATGAGTACCTTGGTAAGACGAAAGCCATCCACTATTGGACTGAGGACCAATGCGGCTGGTGCTCGGGCTGTTCTGAACTTAGGTTCGTCGCTGGCGTTAAAGGTGATAGCCGTGTCGCTCCATGGATTTGTTGTTGCTACTTGGTAGACCTCGGCGAGGTTGCAGGTTGTTCGTTTCCGCATATTATTCGATGCGAAAGTCTTGAAGACTGTTGACACCGTACTGGTATTATTAGAGTGGCTCTCCGGGGCTAGAAGCTCTTCACCACTTTTGGCCACCTGCCGCAATATCCAACATGCTCAAAGGCTATGTGTTGGAGTGGCGCCTTCTGTATTGTAAATTTTACAGGGTCCGTTGAGCCAACCTTCCAGTATGGTTCCGTACCCTTTATAGGGTTTTTGCTTTTTGATTTTTGTGCATGTTGCCTGAGTGTGATGCACCCTTTTACTTCGGACTAGGGTTGTATTCGGGGCCGGATTATCCCAAAACTTAGTTTCGGTTTTCCGGAAACTCTCCATCGCACAGTACTTTCATACTATGGACGCCAGATCGGCGAAGCGTGTAATTTCGCAACGACTGACGGCGTTCAAAATTCCCTTGTCCGTGCAATTATTGCAGAAAATTAAAATTGTGTTTTCCTCACGGCGGTCCTTTATCCTGTCCATAACCAGGAGGAATCTGGCCCAGTAATGATGTACTGTTTCAGTGGGCTCTTGCTGATTTGAGATAGATCGCATATGTCTGGGTGGGTGGGTGGAATTAAGTCCGGAATCCTACCCATCTCGAGGCTCAAGGGCCGAGAAGTTTACGAATTTGGAAGCTCAGATCGTTGAACATTGTCCAGCGAGTCTGGTCCGATGCCTGACTTTAGGTTCAGTGCTTGATCGAAGTCCATCCCCCCGCGGGAATCCAGCATGGGGGGTTCGGAAGCCCGGACATGACTAGTTTTCAATATAGGAGAAGAGTCGCCACGTTGTTCCTCTACCACCGCAACATGGTGGGTAACCTGAGGAGAGTTAATCTCTCTCAGATCAGTTTTAAGCCCAATCTGATTGTAGTCTGTAGAGACTCCCAGGGCGGCGATGCGATCCAAGAGTTCATTTACAGACGAGAGCTCTGTTGGATCCAGCTGTTCGGCGAATTCCGAGTTGACGTGAAGATTGCTTTTGATGACCCGAGAGGTCATCGTCGAAGCGGTGGCCGAACAGGCGGTCATGAGAAAACCACCCAGCCGGATAGTTTGGCCGGCGGCCAAGGCTCCTTTGGAGAAGATACCATCTTTGAAGATGGGAAGAGGCATCCTTCCTATTGGTGACGGCACAGAGGAACTCTCAATGAAAGCACCAATGTCGGTGTCAAAACCGGCGGATCTCGGGTAGGGGGTCCCGAACTGTGCGTCTAGGCGGATGGTAACAGGAGACAAGGGACATGATGTTTTTACCCAGGTTCGGGCCCTCTCGATGGAGGTAAAACCCTACTCCTGCTTGATTGATATTGATGATATGGGTAGTGCAAGAGTGGATCTACCACGAGATCAAGGAGGCTAAACCCTAGAAGCTAGCCTATGGTATGATTGTTGTAATGGTTGTTCGTCCTACGGACTAAAACCCTCCGGTTTATATAGACATCGGAGAGGGCTAGGGTTACACAGAGTCGGTTACAATGGTAGGAGATCTACATATCCGTATCGCCAAGCTTGCCTTCCACGCCAAGGAAAGTCCCATCCGGACACGGGACGAAGTCTTCAATCTTGTATCTTCATAGTCTTGGAGTCCGGCCAATGATGATAGTCCGGCTATCCGGACACCCCCTAGTCCAGGACTCCCTCAGGTATCCTATGAAGATACACTCCTCCGATTTGGGTTCGAGCTTCTCAGCATAAAGCCTTTTGACATAAGTGTCGCAACCCCAAACTTTAAGAAACGATACCTTAGGTTTCTTGCCAAACCACAGTTCATACGGTGTCATTTGAACGAATTTAGACGGTGCCCTATTTAACATGAATGCAGCTGTCTCTAATGCATAACCCCAAAACGATAGTGACAAATCGGTAAGAGACATCATAGAACGTACCATATCTAATAAAGTACGGTTACGACGTTCGGGAACACCATTACGTTGTGATGATCCAGGTGGCGTGAGTTGTGAAAAAAGTCCACATTATTTTAAATGAAGGCCAAACTCGTAACTCAAATATTCACCTCCACAATTAGATTGTAGAAACTTTATTTTCTTGTTACGATGATTCTCTACTTCACTCTGAAATTCTTTCATTTAGTAGATATACCCATACCTACTCAAATCATTTGTGAAGGTCAGAAAATAACGATACCCGCCGCGTGCCTCAACACTCATCGTACTGCATACATCGGTATGTATTATTTCCAATAAGTCATTAGCTCGCTCCATTGTCCCGGAAAAAGGAGTTTTAGTCATCTTTCCCATGAGGCATGGTTCACAAGTATCAAATGATTCATAATCAAGTGATACGTCTCCAACGTATCTATAATTTATGAAGTATTCATGCTAATATATTATCATTCTTGGATGTTTTACAATCAGTTTATAGGAACTTTATATCATTTTTTGGGACTAACCTATTGACCCAGTGCCCAGTGCTAGTTGCTTTTGGGGCAAAAGAAAGCCAGTGGGCCAAGGCAGCACTTGGGGGGCTGCTTGAGGGGAGCAGCACCCACCAGGGCATGCCAGGAGGCCCAGGCACGCCCTGGTGGGTGTTGCCCACCTCTGATGCCCCTCGGACCGCCTCTTTACCCTATAAAATCCCAAATATTCCAAAACCCTTGGGGGTAGCCCTAGATCAGAAGTTCCGCCGCCGCAAGGCCTCTGTATCCACGAGATCCAATCTAGACCCCGTTCTGGCACCCTGCCGGAGGGGGTAATCATTACCGGAGGCCATCTTCATCATCCCGGTGGCTACCACGATGAGGAGGGAATAGTCCACCCTCGGGACTGAGAGTTTGTACCAGTAGCTATGTGTTTAATCTCTCTCTGTCACTCTCTCTCTCTCTCTCTCTCTCTCGTGTTCTTGAGATGTCACGATCTTGATGTATCGCGGGCTTTGTTAATATAGTCGGATCATATGGTGTTTTCCCCTCTCTATCTTGTTGTGATGAATTGAGTTTTTCCCTTTGAGATTTTGTTGTTATCGGATCGAATACTTTCATGGAATTGAGAACACTTGATATATGTCTTGCAATTGAATACTCGTGGTGACAATGGGGTATCGTATTGATTCACTTGACATATGTTTTGGCACTCAACTCGCGTATTCCCGCGGTGACATTGGGGTGATCTATGCATAGGGGTTGATGCACGTTCTCGTCTTTTGTTTCTCCGGTAGAAATCTTGGGGCACTCTTTGAAGTTCTTTTTGTTGGATTGAGTATTATGAATATGAATTTGCTTTGGTGTTATTTTAGTACGAATTCTAGGATAGATCGAACGGAAAGAATAACTTTGTGTTATTTTAGTACGAACTCTTGAATAGATCGAACGGAAAGAATAGCTTTGAGGTGGTCTCGTACCCTACAAACAATTTATTCTTATGTTCTCCGCTAGGTAGGAACTTTGGAGTGATTCTTCATCGCACTATGAGGGATAATCATATGATCCAACTATGTTAGCATTGTTGAGAGATTGCACTAGTGAAAGTATGCACCCTAGGCCTCATTTTCCATCATTGCAATACCGTTTTTGTGCCCGTTTACTATTTTCTACCTTGCTGTTTTTAATTATTCAGATTATAAAAATATATTTCTACCATCCATACTACACTTTTATCACCATCTCTTCACCGAACTAGTGCACCTATACAATTTGCCATTATATTGGGTGTGTTGGGGACACAAGAGATTTCTTGTATTTGGTTGCAGGGTCGTTTGAGAGAGACCATCTTCATCCTACACCTCTCATGGATTGATAAACCTTAGGTCATCCACTTGAGGGAAAATTGCTACTGTCCTACAGAACTCTGCGCTTGGAGGCCCAACACGTGTCTACAAGAATAAAGTTGTATAGTAGACATGAAGCTCTTTTCTGGCGCTGTTGCCGGGGAGGTGAGTGCTTGAAGGTATATCTTTAGATCTTGCAATTGAATCTTTTAGTTTCTTGTTTTATCACTAGTTTGGTTCATAAAAGAAAACTACAAAAAATGGAATTGAGGTTGCATCATATTATTGATCATTTTTATGATGTCTTTCTTGAAAATGATGGTTCGGAAAATTGTGCTCAATTGTTAGAAGAAGAACTCAATAAAATGTTTGGCACAAATTATTTGAATGATGAGCATGATTGCAATATTGTTAGTATGAATTCTTTGAATATCCAAAATGCTAATGATGTTTGCACTAGCCATGATAATGATGTCTCCTATAAGAATGTCAATTCTTGCGGAGTAAACTGGGAGTGCACACACACACCAAAAAGGGAAGATAGATTTTGTAAGAAGCATAAATATTTAGAAACAAAAAGGTTGCAAGAGAGGCTAGATGATTGTGCTGAAAGATTTAATATTTTTCGCCATCCTTGTGAACTTTGTAATGAACGTGGTCATTTAAATCTCCAATGCTATTTGTTTCATGATCAAATCATGTCCAAAAATTGTGATAACTTGATTAGCCTTGAGCATCATAAAGATCTTAGTCTTATTTTAGGGTATGAAGAAATGAAACGTATAACTAAGGGTATTCCAAAATTTAATCTCAATAGAATTCTTGATTTTGATCTAGAGGAAATTTATATGTTTTGTGCGGAAAATTGCATTGAGAATCCTTATATTGCCAACTATCTAAAGACAAGAAAACAAATAGAGTATGAAGAGAGTACTAATGAAAGGGAAAATATTTCCCAATACCCTCCTCGTGTTTATTATGATAAATCGGGTAATGAGGAGGAGCTTCCTATCCAATCAATCTCTTCAACAACAAGCTCGAAAAAATTGATTAAACCCACACGTGAGGTGGTCAAGAAGAAAAATAAAAGAAGAAAAGGTAGAGGTAAAAAGGTAACTCTCTCAAGTAATATTGCTCCTATCACCATTGTGCCTCATGAAAGTAAATCAAATATGTTGATGGAGGATGATGATATTGAGTATGATTTCGTGATGCCTACTACTTGTTGTGATGATTATGATTGGGAAGACAATGATGTCTCTTATGACCATGAAGATCTTTTTGGAACTTGCTTGGAAGAATATGATAATAATGTTTGTTATACCATTGGTGCCATTCATGTTATTTATAAGAATGACTATGATGATATGCAAAACCACAAGCTTGAGGATGCTATGTTTGATCAGTATGAAATGTTTGAAGATTTATTTGCTGAAAATAATGCTTGTCCCAAGCTTGGGGATGCTTTGCATAATGAATATGATACTTTGATTCCTTCTACTTTCGATAAGAAAATTTATTATGATGATAGCATGCCTCCTATTTATGATGATTACAATGATGATGTGGGTTTGGAAGAGTGTCAACTCTAGGTAGTAGTGATCCCACTATTTTGGAGGGTGTCGAATCTTATTACAATATTGATGAAAGTGGATTTGGAGAGGTCATGACTTTATTTAGTGATACATCCACTATTTTGGAAGAGGTTTCAAGACTATGATGAGAACAAAGTTGCTACTTATGATGACATGTATGCCATAAAGAGTGATAAATCTTCTATGCTTTTGGATCATGAAAAGAATGATTTATGTGATGGTTATATGGATGATATATTCATGATGCTACTGGAAATTATTATGAGAGAGGAACTTATGATTTATGATGCTCTTGTTATGTTTCAACTTTTATCTTTTACGCGAGCATCATTGAAATCATCATGCCTAGCTAAAAGGCATTAAAGAAAAGCGCTTGTTGGGAGACAACCCAACACTTTTACCTACTGTTTTTGTGTGTTCACATGATTAGGCTACTGTAGTAATCATGTTTTATTGTCTTTGTTTCAATAAAGTGCCAAGTAAATCCTTTGGGACCATGTTGGGTGATGGTTGATTTGATCTTGCTGAAAAACAGAAACTTTTGCGCTCATGAAAGTAACTCTCATTTTTAAAAGAAGAGTGTTTTTGAGTTGATTCTTTTTGAAGAAGATTAATATACAAATTGCTCACGTGGTCCAATTATTTTCATAATTTTGGGGGTTAGGGAAGTATGATGAATCTTGTATTCTTTACAGATTGTACTATTTTGGCAGATTGCTGTTATGGTTGCCTTGTTTGCATATGTTTGCTTGTTTGATGATTCTATTTGAGGATAGGACTATTAAATATGCAGAGGCATTTAGTATGCAATGTTGAATAATAATTTTAGTGATTTGCTACGGTAGAGAATGATAAGGTTATTGCATTGGTTTATACAAACTTACCTCACGAGTTCTTGTTGAGCTTTGTGTGGATGAAGTTTTGAGATTTAGGGAAACCGTGATATGAGAGGAATTAAGGAGACACAAAAGCTCAAGCTTGGGATGCCCAAGGCTTCCCAAGCTAATATTCCAATAAGTCTCAAGCATCTAATCTTGGGGATGCCCCGGTAGGCATCCCACCTTTCTTCTTCAACAATTATCGGTTAGTATCGGTTGAGCCTAAGTTCTTGCTTCTTCACATGAGTTGTGCTATTCTTGGAATGTCATTTTGTTTTGTTTTTCTTGCTATTTTAATAAAATACTTAGATATAAAAGTTTTAAATAAAAGAGAGTCCTCAAATAGCTACCCATTTACATAACTACTCACTTGATCTTCACTTATATCTTTTTGGAGTAGTTTGTCATTTACTCTCGTGCTTCACTTATATCCTATGAGTAAATTGTTGAATGAATTGAATATCTGATACGTCTCCAACGTATCTATAATTTTTGATTGTTCCATGCTATTATATTACCCATTTTGGATGTTTATGGGCTTTACTTTACATTTTTATATCATTTTTGGGACTAACCTACTAACCGGAGGCCCAGCCCGAATTGCTTTTTTTGCCTATTTCGGTGTTTCAAAGAAAAGGAATATCAAACGGAGTCCAAACGGAATGAAACCTTCAGGAGCGATCTTTTTGGAACAAACGCAACCCAGGAGACTTGGAGTGGACGTCAAGAAGCGAACGAGGCGGCCACGAGGGTGCCCGGCGCGCCCCAGGGGGGTGGGCGCGCGCCCCACCCTCGTGGGCCCCTCGTGGCTCCACCGACCTACTTCTTCCTCCTATATATATCCACGTATCCCGAGAACATCCAGGAGCACCACGAAAACCTAATTCCACCGCCGCAACCTTCTGTATCCGTGAGATCCCATCTTGGAGCCTTCGTCGGTGCTTCGCCGGAGGGGAATCGACCATGGAGGGCCTTTACATCATCTTCAAGGCCTCTCCGATGAGTTGTGAGTAGTTTACCACAGACCTTCGGGTCCATAGTTATTAGCTAGATGGCTTCTTCTCTCTCTTTGATTCTCAATACAAAGTTCTCCTCAATCTTCTTGGAGATCTATTCGATGTAACTCTTTTTGCGGTGTGTTTTTTGAGATCCGATGAATTATGGATTTATGATCAAGTTTATCTATGAGAAATATTTGAATCTTCTCTGAATTCTTTTATGTATGATTGGTTATCTTTGCAAGTCTCTTCGAATTATCAGTTTGGTTTGGCCTACTAGATTGATCTTTCTTGCAATGGGAGAAGTGGTTAGCTTTGGGTCCAATCGTGCGGTGTCCTTTCCCAGTGATAGCAGGGGCAGCAAGGCACATATTGTATTGTTACCATCGAGCATAAAAAGATGGGGTTTATATCATATTGCATGAGTTTATCCCTCTACATCATGTCATCTTTCTTAATGCGTTACTCTGTTCTTATGAATTTAATACTCTAGATGCAGGCAGGAGTCGGTCGATGTGTGGAGTAATAGTAGTAGATGCAGAATCATTTCGATCTACTTGTTATGGACGTGATGCCTATATACATGATCATGCCTAGATATTCTCATAACTATGCACTTTTCTATCAACTAGGTAATTGCCTGTGCGTTGCTACGGGTGTAAAAATATTTTGATTGTTACACACTAATTGTGCAAGCGTGTATCTTCAGAATCCGCACGCATAAATCATGCTTCGATTTTGCAGGAAAACATTGTAGACTTATTTTTTCCTCAAAAGTTCATGTTTTCCTCCATTCGTCTCCACAACCCAAACTTGCCACCGTTAAAAGCGCATCAGGCACCCCACGGGTACGGGTTTGGGCGAAAAATATTGAGATGGGTACGGGTTTGATCATGCATTACCCATACCCTGCAGGCGCCATGTTGGAGCAAAGTGTTTCCTGTTGGTGGGTCTGCTCGACTAAGGTGTACTATGTCAATTAAAAAATATTTAATTATCCATGGCAATCATCAACGGTAAACTGATTTACTAATATAAGTTAATCTAAATATTATGTCGCGTTCTCAACTTCTCCCTTGTGGCTTCTTTCTCTTTCTTCCCTTTGCTCCGTTGAGTACCTTCTGAAATTCACAATGAGTAGCAAGAAAAATATTAGTACATTGGAGAAGCTTATCTTAAGAGAAATTTTATACAAGTCAAAATTTAGTATCTTGAGAAAAACTTGCAATCGATATAAAAGACTGTGATTTCTGCATAAAAATAATACAAATTATATTTTTTCTTAAAAAGCTGACAAAAAACACCTTTATTGTATCTCAATGCCCGATGTAAGTCTAAACAAGTGGCAACGAATAGAAAAGAGGTTAATCACTTCATGAACTGAAAGCTCTTAAGGCAATATATCCTTTCTCAATATATCATAATAATTCCAGCGCTTATCTCCTAAATTCTCAAGCAAGCATTTTCTCCTAAAGAAAAATTGGTGAAGAATTTCATACTACAAGTAAATTAGAGAATAGATTAAAGTATCATACGAGAATTAAATGTGTGTTTTTAATCGACAAAACAAACTCTAGATGGTTTATGCCTACAGCTGCTCCTTCGATGCCAGCAGCAGGCTAAATCATTTACCTTCTTTTGGTTTCTATTATTCCTGTGATATATATATATATATATCTATATAGGACAAATGTTTCCTACAAGCAGTGGTAGTTACCACCACTTGCGTTTTGTATGTTGTATGTAGTATTTATCGAAATCAAGAGTATGTACGTGTAGTATGTAGTATATAACAATGATTAGGTAGTATATATACAAATTTTTAGGTAGTATGTACCTTTTTTGAGTATGCTCTTTTTTACGTACAAATATGTACGTATTTCACAAATATAACAAAAACTATGGGCTCATATGCAATTTTTTCATGTAACTTGCTTTGAAATATCTTAGATATATTATATGAACATATTTAAAATAATAAAATAGTATATATAGTACCACATGGTAGTATATGAGATATGTGGGGTAACTACCACCGGGTGGTAGGATGGATTTTCCCTATATATATATATATATATATATATATATATATATACGGTCTATTCTGCTAATATTAGCAGAATAACTATTATGCACACCACTTCAGCACTGCACGCTCAACAGAAGCGCACTGCATCATTTTGACGACGAGCACTGCAATAAAGACTAGTGAACTTCTCGTCGGAAAAAACTGCACGCGTTATTTTTTGGTACTGTTTTCGCTCTAATTTTTTAACTGTTTATCGGAATGAGGCGTGTAATATACCGTTGAAAAGTTATGGATTAGGCGCAATTTCGATATGTTGAACACTTTTCGAGATTCCACACGGTTTAAGAGCAGTTTTGAAAATGGTGCGTCGGATGACGAGTGGCAGCGAGCGTTTTTTTGTGTTTTTTTCTAAACCGCTTGTCGGAATGAAGCAAATGATACGCCGTTGGATAGATATCATCGAGGCGCATCTTTTACATATATAAATCTTTCTATAATTCGTTACGGTTTAAGAGCAGTTTTAAATTTACTAAATCACGGAACTCTGTTTTTCAAGTTTTTTAAAATTTTCGGTACTGTTTTTGCTCTAATTTTCTAACCGTTTGCCGAAACGAGACGCATGATATGCCGTTGGAAAGCTACGGACAAGGCGCAACTTTCATATGTTGAAATGGTTTTAAGATTCCTTACGATTTTTAGTTAATTTTGAAAATCGTGCGGCGGACGACGAGTGGCAGCGGACGTTTTTCGTAAAAATTTTGCAAACCGCTGGTCGGAATGATTCAAACGATACGCCGTTGGAAAGGTATCGACGAGGCGCAACTTTTTCATGTAGAACACTCTCTCTAATTCTTTACGGTTTAAGAGAAATTTTGAATTTACCGAAAAGCGGACACTCTGTTTTTCCGCGACCCAAAATCGTCGTATGTACTGCATCAGACAGAAAACCGCACTACTTTCCGACCAAAAACCGCACTTCATCAGACCGACAAGTGCACTGCATGATTTTCTTTTTTTGTGAGATGTAAATTTTTCCAAATGAGGTAGCAAATCGCACTTATTTAGTCTAAAACCCGCACTTCATCAGACGAACAAATGCACTGCATGATTTCTTTTTTTGTGGGACGTAAATTTCCCAAACGAGGTAGCAAACCACATTTCTTTGGACTAAAACCCGCACTTCATCAGAGGGACAAGTGCACTGCATCATTTCTTTTTTGTGGGACATAAAGTTTCCTAAATGAGGTAGCAAACCGCACTTCTTTAGACTAAAATCCGGTCAAATGCACTGCATGATTTCTTTTTTATGGGATGTAATTTTTCTCAAATGAGGTGGAATGCACTTCATGTCAAGCATTGGTGAACCGTAATCCTATGAAAAGTGAACCTCGAGCCTACCGTAAACGGGACGCAACACTACCGAAAGTGAGCTTCTTTGAGATGTTAACTGCACTGCATAATGCACTCATCAACTAGAAAAGTGACATTTGAGTACCCCACTAGTTAACTGCTCAGCATGATGCATAACCATTTTTCCAAAATGTAAATCAAAATGAATTGCACCAAAACAACACACCCATTTTTTATACTGTACAATACACACTTCACTGCAAAAATGAAGATTCTATGGTGCTAATGGTTCTAAACTTCTCATCTTTTTGCATTTGTTTTACTGCTAATAATGTCATCGATGCAGACCGTTGAGGGTAAACCCATCGCCCTCTCACGTGCCTCCATACTTCATCGACGACCCAACCGAGCTGCAACCGAGAGAACCTGCACTTGTGGCCATCAGGTGGAAACAAAACTCAACAAACAGTAGGTGGAGGTGCAAGGTGAGGCATCTCAAAACCGAGGTAGATGTAGCTAGGAGGAGAGGTGTCCTGAGGACTGCATGCAATCCTACTGCCCTGCAGACTCGGGGACCAACACACATAAGAAAACTGAAGGGAGACAGTGAAGGGGGATTCATGCAGTATAGCACCTGCACGAGGGAGGAGACGGCGGTGCTGTCCCCGTAGCACACCCCGGTGATGAGCAGCACACCCTCAACCGCATAACTGCACACAGACAAAATAAAAATCAATGTATGGCCGCAAGTGAACATACAACAATGCAGCAAGTGAACCTCTACAACACGTGTGCGACACTGCACAGAGGAACAGCGTGGCGTGCAGCCCTGAGCGACGCAGCCATCCCGGCTTTTTTCATTGTTGTCGCGCGTACCCCTGCTCAAATCCTCTACATGGTCAAACTTCAGAGAACTGCATGCCATTGGGGTACAGAGAGCGGGAGGGACAACCTATGGTGGAGCTGGCTATGATTAGGCAAACAAATACTCATACAAATACGGGATGATGGCCATGGCCGCACTAGCCTCGGGATCCCCTCGCATGTCCACGGCCATGGTGGTGGTGCTGCTCCACTGCGCCGGTGGAGATTGTGGGGCTGGCGATGGGGATGCAGCCGGATCCGTTGGTGCCTGGGCTGGGCGGCAGCGGCGGGATGGGGCGGGGCTCCAGAACTGCCAGCGCGAGGTGGAGGTTGTGGGGCGTCGGACCGACGCTGATCCAGTGGCGTTTGAGCTCGGGATGGGGATCAGAGGTAGGGGGAAGTGAGGCAGCGGGGTGGCACCATCGTCGGAGCGGCGGTGGAAGGCCAGGGCAGGCATGGGGTGGGTCGGCGGCTGCCAGTGAAGGGCGAGCCTACCGGCATGGAGGTGGGAGGCGGCGGGGCGGCGCAAGACCCGACCGGCGGCCCACGGGATGGCGCGCATCCAGATGATAGCTGCCCCCTGGAGGTCGCCGGGGGAAGCGCTGCGCGGATCAAGGCGGCGGTGGATCTCACGAGGTCGCTGGGGGCAGGGCGGCGTGGATCTCATGTGGTAGCCGAGGAGGAAGACGGCAGCTGTTAAGGAGGAAGGGGAAGCTAGAGGAATCGGTGGCGCGGTGCCGTCCGCGAGTCGCGGCGGCGCGGTGGAAGCTCGGGGTGGGAGGCGCCGATGGGGAATGTGGTGGGATCGGGGCAGTGGGGGTAGGTGGGCGCGGGAAGGGGGAGGTGGGGGCTAAGTAGTTTTTTCGTTCCTGGGCAGCCTAGTTTCGAGTCTTATCAGAATAAGAGGTGGGTGTGCAGAATAAGGGTCTTAAGGGGTGTTATCATAATAGACCCACCCTATAAAATTTGTACAGACATAAGCAAAAAAACACATGTCAGAGCAAAGAGAGGACAGAAAAATGATCAGTACAAAATTCGTGCATAGGCTTGGCATACAATAGGAAAATTGAATGCAAAGGACTGTTTGCAGGGGCATGAAAAGGCTAATAATTCTGCTGTGGCATATCTCAAATAGCTTTGTTGGTACATCCGTACAAGCCCTAAATAAAGCAGACCGCTTCCAATTTTGAGCATCCAACCAAATTACAATGATTCAGTATGATTATCAGAATATAGTTGTGGTTGATTCAATCAGCAATTCAGTATCTCTACTCCTAATGGAGCAGTTGGTAGTCTCGCTTCCAGGTTTTTTTTCTTCCCACCACTTTTAGTCCGGTTTTTTTCGTAGGTTAACCGTCGTAGATTTTTTTTCGATGCTGGTTTCTTATTCACCGGTTTATTTACCCCTCAGCTCTTTCCTTGCAAATCAGCACTTTCCAAACGTGCACGTAATCACGGATCTAAATTTACTAACTTATTCAAATCAACCGATACCTTCCATTATTGCAAATTTCTTTAGGAAACAAATAATAGATTTTAAGGAAACAAATAAAAGATTTTAAAGATGCATCATACTTTACTAACAATCACTAAAAATCAAATCTAAATTAATTAACCTTACCTTAAATCACTCAATCTCTACTCCTAATGGATCAGTTGGTAGTCTCGCTTCCAGTTTTTTTTCGTCCCACCTTTCATGGTTTTTTTTGGTACCTGCTCCCACCTCACACTGAGCCGCCACGAACCGAAAAAACCTCGTACCGAGGCCCCCACCCGCCCCCACGCACTCCAGGTCCTAACCTCGTACTGAGGCTCCCAGTTTCGTCGGTTTTTTCGTTTGGTTTATTTTCGTCTCATCTCTCACCACCCCTCCCACCTTAACTTTTTCTTATTCCCACTTAAAACCGAATCACGTCCGATTCTCCTTCCATTTATTCGTGCTTGTTTTGGCAGGTGTCGATTCAATTCAATCATGTAAATATTTTGGCAAGTTCTAATTCAGTAAATCGAGAGCAATCAGCGTAGCCGGATTCGATAATTGGTAATTGAAATCGTAGGCAAGAGATCTCCTCGTCCATCAGTGCGAACTTCCTTTTTTTACAATATGAGTCCCACCTTCCTAGCGCCAAAGTGTAATATATGGAAACAAACTCAATGAATTATAACAGTAATTAACCCGATTATTACATACCAACCATCAGGTACGTCATTAATTCGCTTCCTTTCCTTCCCTTCGTCCCTCAATCCCACGCTCATGGCGCTATAGTGGCGGAGTCACCGATGGCGACGAGGATAGCCCGTGGCAGCCCCCGAAGAACTAACACGACCCAAGATATGGGTGAGTTCTCGTGATCTCCATCCTACTCCCTCACTTCCTCCAAATTCCTCGATCCCGTTCATGCTCTGATCCGAAGGCCGATGCAGCTCTGTCCGATTGACAATGCAGGTTCCGGATCATTCCTTTCAGCGCCCACTCTTGGAAGAATCGGCAGCATGCCATGCAGATCGATCCCGACCGAGATCACGGGATGCTTGCACGGGGCTCGCCAAGATTGCTATTCTGAACTTTTTTGTGAACAAATGAAGAGTGGGACAGGATCCACACTTGTGCTAATATACTTGTGTAGTTGCGGGTTTTGTTTTAAAAATTCAATTGTTGTTTATCTTTTGTCGCTGAAAAATGATTACTAATTATGACATTGATTTTATTTCTTCTGGATGTTGTATATTCTTGGATTGAAGGGACTCCCTAACAAGGTGAAAGGTCAGGTTACATCTGCATGCCGTTCTATACTTGTTTACCTGATTACTTGATGCATAATTTCACATGGGTAAAGTAAAAATATTTAGCCTGGTTTAGATGATGCAATCAGACGAAGAATGACGAGGGGCTTGTACAAATTTCTTGGGAGAAGACAACCCAAATTTTGACATTGGTCGTAATCTGGTAGTTCTTTAGGTGAGTGACACATTCATTTGGAGAAGCACGAGCTGGAATCAGACACCTATTCTTTTAATGTTTGCTGCTTATTATAACTTTTTTCTAATTGAACAAGAGTTTTATGTAATAACCTTACAGAATAGAGAGCCATGCAAACATATATATGACCTTTTTAACTTGTCAAGGAGAATACGCAGATTAACTTTTCATGAGTAGTAGTCTTCTTTTGTTAACTAAAATTATTTAGTTCTCATGTACGTGGGTAATTTTAGAACTTGGAACTTGGAAGTTATCCAAACAAAGGAAACAATTAACCTCTACATCCCGTACCTAATAAGATGGATATGTATGAGAATATTAAATATACTATTAACATGATTAATATTGAACTCTTAAAGTTAATGTGGCCCCGTTGCAACGCATGGGCGTTCTTCTAGTCATTATGTATTATTGAAGGTGGTAGTACATACAAATTTCCATTGTAAAATTCTGAATATCCGCACTAATTCAGTAGCACTATTTGACATCCGTTGGTTCTGCAAACAGGGTAGTATTTCTTGCATGCAACAGCAGCTGATTCCCATGAACTCCTGGACTGTTCTAAAAGCCTCATTGTGCTTCGTCTGCAGAATTCAACGGGACAACAACAATTAAAATAAAAAGGCACAGAAAAAAAAGGAAAAGCATGTCTGCTGACCATGGAAGAAAGTGCACAGCGCTAGGAGAGCTCCGGCAGAAGATTAAGATTTTCGCTAACCCGTGGAGAAAAACGGAGATGTGATGGGGCTGCTGGCGGAGGTCGTTGTTGGAGTGATGGGGTTAGGTTTGAGGGAGGTGGCGTGGCCTGATGCAGTGCTCACACGCACGCTGCTTAAGGACTCGCAGGTTGCAGCGCACACTGGCTTGGACCCTGGCAGCCATGGTCTGGCCTCTGTCAAGAGGAAGTCACAAAGTTGCTGCTGGTTGTGGATCTCTTCAGATCGGGGTCTCCGTCGTCGATCTAGGAAGGATCGCAGGTTGGGGCTGGATGGGTGCGCCCCTTGCCGGCAGCTGGTAGTGGTGGTGTTTGGCGGAGGCCGCCACAGCGAGGCGATAGGAATGGCGTAGGGGCGAGGCCGCGGATGGGAACCCTACCCGGATAGGGAGGAGTCCGATCTACCCTGTACCTCATGAGATCGGAAGAGGAGGGGAAGGGTGATGCCAGATTCGGTGGCGGCGACCATGGGACGTAAGAGTGGAGAGGGAACCTTACGTTTCTTTTAGATAGTAGAGATTGCTCGACAGTAATTTGTTTACCCACCATAATACTTATGCTATCTCGAGAGAAGCCACTAGTGAAACCTATGGCTCCGGGTCTATCTTTTATCATATAAGTCACTTCTAGGAAAAGGGCTATAGATGGACTTGACACTAACGACGCACCAGACATGTGGTGCGTCATTACTATATACTAATGGCGCGCTATGTGTTGGTACGTCATTAGTGTCCAAATACTAATGGCGCACCACATCCACGGTGCGCCATTAGTAAAAATATTTTTTTAAAAATTTTGTTCAAAACTACTAATGGCGCACCGTGGGAGTGATGCGCCATTACTAGTTAGTAATGGCGCATCACTCCCACGGTGCGCCATTAGTAAAAAAAAATATAAAACTTTTTTTTGAATTTTTTTCAAAACTACTAATGGCGCACCGTGGGGGTGGTGCGCCATTACTAGTTGAACTAGTAATGGCGCACCATGCCACGGTGCGTCATTAGTAACTTGGCCACCACTTCCACCGAATGCACCCCACCCTGTGGATCGCCTTTTCAGTTTTAAAAAAAATAAAAGAAAATGATAAAAATGTCAAAAAAATAAAAGAAAATAAGTTTCCCATGTGATATGTGGCCTAGTTGTTGGGAAAATTTGCAAATATGAATTTTGACTTCATTTGCAAAATCTCGCGAGAATTTGTAAAAATGGGCATAACTTTTGCATACTAACTCGGATGAAAAAGATTTTTATATGAAAAATCATCTACTCGAAAAGTTACATCTAAATTTAACGAGGGGAACCCCGTTAAACATTTTCAAAATCCTCAAAAACCTAACAGAAAAAAGATATGGGGCTTTTAAGATCTGGAGAGGCAAAACAAATCAAAAAAATTCAAACTTACTAATGGCGCACCTACCCATGGTGCGCCATTACTATCTTCCCGCCTTCAAAATTAAAAATAAGTCAAAAAATAAAAAAAGTTACTAATGGCGCACCTGCCCATGGTGCGCCATTAGTATCTTCCCTCCTTCAAAATTCAAAATAAGTCAAAAAAATAAAAAAAAATACTAATGACGCACCTGCCCATGGTGCACCATTAGTATCTTCCCGCCTTCAAAATTCAAAATAAATCAAAAAAATAAAAAAATTACTAATGGCGCACCTGCCCGCGGTGCGCCATTAGTATGCCGTATATATGGCTGGTCGTGGTCCTCTCCTCCTTATCTCTTCATTCCACCTCTCCTACACTCCATCTCCTCCTCTCCTCCACTCCATCTTCCCTTCTCTCCTCCACCATACTTCTCCTCTCCGGTGACCTCCTCCTCTCTGGCGACCTCCTCCTCCCTCCTCCCCTCCCCTCCCCTCCCCTCATGGTTTCTTCTCCCTCCTCTCCGGTGAGCTCCTTCTCCCTCCTCTCCAGTGAGCTCCTCCTCCCTCCTCTCCGGTGAGCTCCTCCTCCCTCCTCTCCGGTGAGCTCCTCCTCCCTCCTCTCCTCCCATCCCCTCATGGTTTCTCCTTCCTCCTCTCTGATGCTCCGGTGAACTCCTCTCCAGCGACCTCCTCCTCCTCCTCTCCGGCGAACTCCTCTCCGGCAAAAGACCATGGCAAAAGAACGTACAAGATCCAAAAACAGGAACAAAATTTGAAATAATGTCGTGCCAAAAAAACAAGCAAAAAAACGAGCAAAAAATGGGCAAAAAATCACGATCCAGATCTAGATTCAAAATGGCGCATCACTAATGGCGCATCACTAAACAGTGCGCCATTAGTATGCCGAAGTTACTAATGGCGCATCCCGTTGTCGTGCGCCATTAGTATGCCAAAGCACCTGGGTATACATGGCCCCTGGGAGGCATACTAATGGCGCACCGTGGCCTATACTAATGGCGCACCAGTGGTGCGCCATTAGTATACCAGATACTAATGGCGCACCACTGGTGCGCCATTAGTAAAAATTACTAATGGCGTGCTAGTAATGGCGCACCAGTGATGCGCCATTAATGGCCAAATTAGGTGCGCCATTAGTAGCGGTTTTTCTAGTAGTGAGTTTTCCATCTACTTTTATTTGCATCTTTTACTTTCCAATCTATATCATAAAAATACCAAAAATATTTATCTTATCTTATTATCTCTATTATATCTCACTTTCGCAAGTTTTCGTGAAGGGATTGACAACCCCTTTATCGCGTTGCTTGCGAGGTTCTTGTTTGTTTGTGTAGGTGCGTGGGACTTTTGAGGAGCCTCCTACTGGATTGATACCTTGGTTCTCAAAAACTGAGGGAAATACTTACGCTACTTTGCTGCAACACCCTTTCCTCTTCAAGGGAAAACCAACACAGTGCTCAAGAGGTAGCAATATCATGAAGTTGAAATTATAAAATCATATCATGCATAGTGGTAGCTTCACATTGGGTTTAGAAAGTGAAATCTTTTGAGGTTTGACAATCACAATATTGGTCATACAAGCGATTCACGAATGATTAGTGGAAGGAAGAGAACTTTCGCATGCGAATATACTATCTTGGAAATCTTTTGTGATTGTGAGCCCCCATCAAAATATTATATGCCAAAATTGTTGACGTTGGACAAGGAAGACAGTGTAATGATTTATGTTTGTTCATATTCACATAGAAGTTATATTGTCATAGATCCTTCAACATGTGGTGCTTGCCCCCTATCTTTGCTAGCCAAAAATTCCGCACCAAGTAGAGATACTACTTGTGCATCCAAAAACCCTTAAACCCAAATCTTATCTTCAAGAGTCCACCATACCTACCTATGTATTGAGCAAGATCCCTCAAGTAAGTTGTCATCGGTGCAATAAGGCAATAAAAATTGCTTCTAAAAATGTTAGATCATTTAGTGTAAGAGAAAATTGAGCGTTGTACGAACTTGTGATGGCAAAGAATGAAAGCGACAGACTGCATAATAAAGGTTGTTATCATAAGGCGTAATATAACATGATGTTCTTTTGCACTAAGGGTTTGAGCATACAAACAAATAAGTGCATGGCAACCTCTGCTTCCCTCTGCGAAGGGCCTATCTTTTAATTTTCAGTATTTACTTTTATGCAAAGAGTCAAAGTTTTTCTCTCTATTCCTTTTTATTTTTCTCCTTTGGCAAGCATCATGTGGTGAGGAAAGATCTAGCCACATATATCCAGTTGAATATGGGTAGCATGAGTTATTATTGTTGACATCACCCAAAGGTGAATACGTTGGGAGGCGAAATTATAAGCCCCTATGTTTCTATGTGTCCAGTTGAAATGTTTTGCTCATGTGTATGCGGTGAGTGTTAGCAATCATAGAAGACTATATGATGGTTGAGTATGTGGAGCTCTTACTTAGACTCTGTTGAATAAGTTGAATTGCAATTGCTTGGTGACTTAGAACATAGGTTGTTGAGTTTCAAGAGAATCCATTGTTTGAACCTTAACATGTGAATTGGTTGCTACTTTAACATGAGAAAGAGTTGTTGTTATGATGCTAGGAAAGTGATTGAAATTATCATTGATCAACCTTATGCACTTTGCTAGCATTCACACTTCATAAATTATTTATTTTATCATTAAGCTTGGGGATGCTGATACGTCTCCAACGTATCTATAATTTATGAAGTATTCATGCTAATATATTATCATTCTTGGATGTTTTACAATCATTTTATAGCAAATTTATATCATTTTTTGGGACTAACCTATTGACCCAGTGCCCAGTGCCAGTTGCTGTTTTTTGCTTGTTTTTTACATCGCATGAAATCAATATCAAACGGAATCCAAACACTGCGTAACTTTTTGGAGATTTTTTTGGGCCAAAAGAAAGCCAGTGGGCCAAGGAAGCACCTGTGGGGGCTGCTCGAGGGGAGCAGCATCCACCAGTGCGCGCTAGGGGGCCCAGGCGCGCCCTGGTGGGTGTTGCCCACCTTGGATGCCCCCGGACCGCCTCTTTACCCTATAAAATCCCAAATATTCCAAAACCCTTGGGGTAGCCCTAGATGAGAAGTTCCGCTGCCGCAAGGCCTCTATATCCATGAGATCCAATCTAGACCCCGTTCCGGCACCCTGCCGGAGGGGGGAATCATTATCGGAGGCCATCTTCATCATCCCGGCGGCCACCACGATGAGGAGGGAGTAGTCCACCCTCAGGACTGTGGGTTTGTACCAGTAGCTATGTGTTTAATCTCGCTCTCTCTCGTGTTCTTGAGATGTCACGATCTTGATGTATCGCGGACTTTGTTAATATAGTCGGATCATATGGTGTTTTCCCTCTCTATCTTGTTGTGATGAATTGAGTTTTTCCCTTTGAGATTTTGTTGTTATCGGATTGAATACTTTCATGGAATTGAGAACACTTGATATATGTCTTGCAATTGAATACTCGTGGTGACAATGGGGTATCGTATTGATTCACTTGATATATGTTTTGGCACTCAACTCGCGGATTCCCGCGGTGACATTGGGGTAATCTATGCATAGGGGTTGATGCACGTTCTCGTCTTTTGTTTCTCTGGTAGAAATCTTGGGGCACTGTTTGAAGTTCTTTTTGTTGGATTGAGTATTATGAATATGAATTTGCTTTGGTGTTATTTTAGTACGAACTCTATGATAGGTCGAACGGAAAGAATAGCTTTGTGTTATTTTAGTATAAACTCTTGAATAGATCGAACGGAAAGAATAGATTCGAGGTGGTCTCGTACCCTACAAACAATTTATTCTTATGTTCTCCGCTAGATAGGAACTGTGGAGTGATTCTTCATCGCAGTATGAGGGATAATCATATGATCCAATGTTAGAATTGTTGAGAGATTGCACTAGTGAAAGTATGCACCCTAGGCCTCATTTTCCATCATTGCAATACCATTTTTGTGCTTGTTTACTACTCCCTCTGTCCCATAATGTAAGATGTTTTTTGATACTAGTGTAGTGTTAAAAAACGTCTTACATTATGGGACGGCGGGAGTATTTGCTACCTTGCTATTTTTATTTATTCAGATTATAAAAATATATTTGTACCATCCATATTACACTTTTATCACCATCTCTTAGCCGAACTAGTGCACCTATACAATTTTCCATTGTATTGGGTGTGTTGGGGACACAAGAGATTTCTTGTATTTGGTTGCAGGGTCGTTTGAGAGAGACCATCTTCATCATACACCTCTCACGGATTGATAAACCTTAGGTCATCCACTTGAGGGAAAATTGCTACTGTCCTACAAAACTCTGAGCTTAGAGGCCCAACACGTGTCCACTAGAATAAAGTTGAATAGTAGACATCATCAAGTGATTCCAAAAGTTCATCTGCATGGAGTTTATTCATGCGCTTTACACCAATATGACCTAAATGGCAGTGCCACATGTATGTTGCACTATCATTATTAACTTTGCATCTTTTGGCATCAATATTATGAATATGTGTATCACTACGATCGAGATTCAATAAACCATTTGCATTGAGTGCATGACCATAGAAGGTTTTATTCATTTAAACAGTACAACACTTATTCTCTGACTTAAATGAATAATCGTATTGCAATAAACATGATCTAATCATATTCATGCTCAACGCAAACACCAAATAACATTTATTTAGGTTCAACACTAATACCGAAGGTAGAGGGTGTGTGCTATGGTGGTCGTATCAACCTTGGAATCACTTCCAACACACATCGTCACGTCGCCCTTAACTAGTATTTGTTTATTCTGCAACTCATGTTTTGAGTTACTAATCTTAGCAACTAAACCGGTATCAAATACCCAGGGGTTACTATGAACACTAGTAAAGTACACATCAGTAACATGTATATCAAATATACCTTTGTTCACTTTGCCATCCTTCTTATCTGCCAAGTATTTGGGGTAGTTCCGCTTCTAGTGACCATTCCCTTTGTAGTAGAAGCACTCAGTTTTAGGCTTAGGTCCAACTGTGGGCTTCTTCACGGGAGTGGCAACTTGCTTGCCATTCTTCTTGAAGTTCCCTTTCTTTTCCTTTGCCCTTTTTATTGAAACTAGTGGTCTTGTTAACCATCAACACTTGATGCTCTTTCTTGATTTCTACCTTCGTTGATTTCAGCATCGTGAAGAGCTCGGGAATCTTTTTCGTTATCCCTTGCACATTATAGTTCATCACAAAGTTCTAGTAGCTTGGTAATAGTGACTAGAGAACTCTATCAATCACTATCTTATCTGGAAGATTAACTCCCACTTGATTCAAGCGATTGTAGTGCCCAAACATTCTAAGCACATGCTCACTAGCTGAGCTATTCTCCTCCATCTTGTAGGCAAAGTACTTGTCAGAGGTCTCATACCTCTCGACATGGGCATGAGTCTGAAATACCAATTTCGGCTCTTGGAACATCTCATAAGCTCTGTGGCGTTCAAAATATTTTTGAAGTCCCGGTTCTAAGCCGTAAAGCATGGTGCTAAACTATTAAGTAGTCATCATATCGAGCTTGCCAAACATTCATAACTCCCTGCAATAGGTCTGTCACCTAGCGGTGCATCAAGGACATAATTCTTCTATGCAGCAATGAGGATAATCCTCAGATCACGGACCCAGTCCGCATCATTGCTACTATCATCTTTCAACTTAGTTTTCTCTAGGAACATATCAAAAACATAGGGGAGCTACAACGTGAGCTATTGATCTACAACATAATATGCAAATACTATCAGTACTAAGTTCATGATAAATTAAAGTTCAATTAATCAAATACTAATGAACTCCCACTTAAATAAACATCCCTCAAGTTATCTAAGTGATACATGACCCAAATCAACTAACCCATGTCTGATCATCACGTGAGATGGGGTAGTCGTCAATGGTGAACATCTCTATGCTGATCATATCTACTATATGACTCACGTTCGACCTTTCGGTCTCCAGTGTTCCAAGACCTTGTCTGTACATGCTAGGCTCGTCAAGTTTAACCCAAGTATTCTGCATGTGCAAAACTATCTTACACCCGTTGTATGTGAATGTAGAGTATATCACACCCGATCATCACTTGGTGTCTCGAAACAACGAACTTTCGCAACGGTGCATACTCGGGAGGAACACTTATATCTTGAAATTTAGTGAAGGGATCATCTTATAATGGTACCGTCATTCTAAGCAAAATAATATGCATAAAAGATAAACATCACATGCAATCAAAATATGTGACATGATATGGCCATCGTCATCTTATGCTTTTGATCTCAATCTCCAAAGCATCGTCATGATCTCCATCGTCACCGGCTATACACCTTGATCTCCATCGTTGCGTCGTGGTCGTCTCGCCAACTATTGCTTCTACAACTATTGCTAACGCATAGCGATAAAGTAAAGCAATTACATGGTGTTTGCATTTCATACTCCCTCCGTTTTTATTTACTCCGCGTATTAGCTTTGGTCAAAGTCAAACTTTGTAAACTTTGACAAAGTTTGTAGACAAAAATACTAACATATACAATAACAAACCAACACCATTGGATTCATTATCAAATGTACTTCCACATCATATAGATTTGTTATGGTAAATATTTATACTATTTTCTATAAACTTGGTCAAACGTTAGGAAATTTGACTTCAGTCAACTCTAATATACGGAGTAAATAAAAACGGAGGGAGTACAATAAAGAGACAACCATAAGGCTCCTACCGGTTGCCAATAAATTACAAAACATGGTCATCTCATACAATAATGTATATCACATCATGTATTGACCATATCACATCACAACATACCCTACAAAAACAAGTTAGACGGCCTCTACTTTGTTGTTGCAAGTTTTACATGGCTGCTACGGGTTTCTATCAAGAACCGTTCTTACCTACGGCAAAAACCACAACGGTGATTTATCAAGTTTTCTGTTTTAACCTTCTTCAAGGACCACCCGCAGTCAAATTCAATTCAACTAAAGTAGGAGAAACAGACACCCGCCAGCCACCTTTATGCAAAACTAGTTGCATGTCAGTCGGTGGAACCGGTCTCATGCGCGTGGACATGTAAGGTTGGTCCGGGCCGCTTCATCCCACAATGCTGCCGAATCAAAATAAGAGGTTAGTGGTAAGCATTATGAACATCACCGCCCACAGCTTCTTTGTGTTCTACTTGTGCATATCATCTACGCATAGACCTGGCTCATGATGCCACTGTTGGGAATCGTTGCATGGAAAACAAAAAAATTCTACGCGCACGCAATGATCTATCCATGGAGATGCATAGCAACGAGGGGGAGAGTGTGTTTACGTACCCTCATAGACCGTAAGTGGAAGCATTTATTCAACGCAGTTGATGTAGTCGTACAGCTTCGCGATCTGCTCGATCAAGTACCGAACGCATGACACTTCCGCGTTTTGCACACGTTCAGCTCGGTGTCGTCCTCGCCATCTTGATCCAGCAAGCGGGGCGAGGTAGTAGACAGTTCCATCGGCATAATGGCGTGGTGACGGTGGTGGTGAAGCAATTCCGCAAAGCTTCGCCTAAGCACTCCCATGATCTAGAGCGGAGGAGTAAACTAGAGGCGGAGGGGTGCCGACACACGGCGTGGGATAAGTTGTGTATTGTGTGGCTCCCCTCCCCACATATGTATAGGTGTGGGAGGGGAGGAGGCAGCCCCTAGGGCGCCCCAATAGGGCCGGTGGCCACCCTAGGGTTTTCCTAGTGGTACCCCCCTTCCATATAATGCACTTGGGAGAAGGAAAGGGGGAGGCACCCCCACTCCTTCCTTTCTCCCTTCCGGAGATATGGTAGGAGGAGGTGCCGCCTCCCCTTTCCATCTAATTGGGTGTGGCTGCCCTAAGGGGGCACACCAGCCTATGTGGGCTGGTGTGTTCCCCATCTACTTGGCCCACTAAGGCCCAATACTCCCCCGGTGCCTCCGGAACCCCTTCCAGCATTCTGATAACTTTCCGGTGCATTCCAAAACTATTCCGAAGACCAAATAGCATCATCCTATATATCGATCTTTACCTCCGGACCATTCCAGAGCTCCTCGCCATGTCTGTGATCATATCTGGGACTCCGAACAACATTAGATCACCAAACCACATAACTCATATAATACCAAATCGAGACATCGAACGTTAAGCATGCGGACCCTACGGTTTCGAGAACTATGTAGACATGACCGAGACACCTCTCCGGTTAATAACCAATAGCGGAACCTGGATGCCCATTTTGGCTCCTACATATTCTGCAAAGATCTTTATCGGTCGAACATTAATGACAACATACGTAATTTCCTTTGTCTATCGGTATGTTACTTGCCCGAGATTCGATCGTCGGTATCTTCATACCTAGTTCAATCTCGTTACTGGCAAGTCTCTTTACTCGTTCCTTAATACATCACCTCGGTACTAACTCCTTAGTCATTTGCTTGGAAGCTTATGATGTGTATTACCGAGAGGTCCTAGAGATACCTCTCCGATACTCGCAGTGACAAATCCTAATCTTGATCTATGCCAACTCAACAAACACCTTCAGAGATACCTATAGAGCATCTTTATGATCACCCAGTTACGTTGTGATGTTTGATAGCACACAAGGTATTCCTTCGGTATCTGGGAGTTGCATAATCTCATAGTCTAAGGAGTAAGTATTTGACATGAAGAAAGCAATAGCAATAAACTGAACAATCATTATGCTAAGCTAATGGGTGGGTCTTGTCCA
Organism: Triticum aestivum; assembly: GCF_018294505.1. NCBI lineage: Eukaryota > Viridiplantae > Streptophyta > Magnoliopsida > Poales > Poaceae > Triticum > Triticum aestivum. The sequence continues at coordinate 105,542,133 of NC_057798.1, read as the reverse complement.
TCACATCATTCTCCTAATGATGTGGTCCCGTTATCAAATGACAACATATGTCCATGGTTAGGAAACTTTAACCATCTTTGATCAACGAGCTAGTCTAGTAGAGGCTTACTAGGGACACAGTATTTGTTTATGTATTCACACATGTATTTAAGTTTCCGATCAATACAGTTCTAGCATGAATAATAAACCTTTATCATGAATAAGGAAATATAAAATAACAACTTTATTATTGCCTCTAGGACATATTTCCTTCAAGCACTTCATGGCAAAGTATATTTTTTATTTACCATGCATTTATAGAGATGCCAAAATGTGTAGAAAATAGCCATTCCACCATTTCAGGTACAATTTTTTGTGAATGTACATACATATGAAAGATAATGCATACAATTAGCCATTTTCACAATAAAATTTGCCATGGCAGCAACCATTTCCACATCAGGGCAGGAAACTAAAACATTCAATAGGAAAATGGTAAACAAACTGGAAATCAAAAAGGCATGGGGGGGGAGGATCTGTATTTTGGAAGTGACAAGTGAACAAGCAGGTTGCGGCCAGGTAGATAGCCAACCATCTCCATGTCGGCACCAACCATGACAACAACATTACAGCGGTGACACCCAAGAGAAGAGGATGGCGCTAGGAGGAGGAGGCTTCATGCACGATGGGCATCTGTGCATGGGAATGAAACCTGCACTGACGAGCCCATCGCACGAGGTGGTGCTGATGGGCGCGCGGGGTTGTCAGATGAAGCCCCTCATTGTCGGCGTGACGGGAACCATGGCAGGGTGAAAATTTGCCGGAGAATGGACTTGCTCGAGCCACCGCCGTGCTTGCGCTTCTCCTCATGCTCGAGGCCGCCGTGCTACTTGTAAACTGTGTTGGGATTTCCCCAAAAAGGAAAGGTGAAGCAGTACAATAGAGATAAGTATTTCCCTTAGTGAGAACCAGTGTTATCGAACCAATAGGAGAATCAAGCAAATTCCCTTTGACAACACCTACACACACAAAAGCAAATACTTGCACCCAACGCGTGCAAGAGGATTGTCAATCCCCTTGAACTCGTTACTTGCAAGTATTAATTTTGATAGTGATAGATAGATAAAAAGGAAAGTAAATAAATTGCAAAAAAGTTTTTGTCTTTTAGCAATATGATAAAAGTAGACCCGGGGGCCATAGTTTTCACTAGAGGCTTCTCTCTCGAACACATAGCATACGATCGGTAAACAAATTACTGTTGGACAATTGATAGAAAAATGCATAGTTATGACGTATTCATGGCAATGATCATGTATATAGGAATCACGTCCGTGACAAGTAGACCAACTCACGCCTGCATCTACTACTATTACTCCACCAATCGACCACTATCCAGCATGCATCTATGGTATTAGGTTCATGACAAACATAGTAACGCCTTAAGCAAGATGGCGTGATCTAGACAAAGTAAACACAATCAATAAATAAACCCTGCCGTTTTACCCTTAATGGCAACAACACTATATGTGCCTCGCTACCCTTTCTGTTACTGGGCAAGGACACCGCAAGATTGAACCCATTACAAAGCACCTCTCCCACTGAAGATAAATCAATCTACTTGGCTAAACCAAACAGATAGGTCGGAGAGAAATACAAAGCTATAACAATCATGCATAATAAAGTTCAAAAAGACTCAGTTACTTTCAATGAATAATTTGATCATAAATCCATAATTCGTCGGATCCCAACAAACACACCACAAAAGAATATTACATCAGATAAAACTTCAAGGAGATCGAGGAGGGCATTCTATTGAAGATCATAGGGAGAGAAGAAGCCATCTAGCTACTAGCTATGGACCCGTAGTTCTGTAATGAACTACTCACGCATCATCATAAGGCAACAAGGATTATGTAGAAGCCATCCGTGATTGATTCCCCCTCTAGCAGAGTACCGGAAAAGGCCTCCAGATGGAATCACGGAAGAACAGAAGTTTGCGGCGGTGGAAAAAATATTTCAGGTGGCTCTCTGTTGGTTTGGGAATATTTGTGAATTTATAGAGGTGAAGCTAGGTCAAAAGGAGTTGTGTGGGGCCCCGAGCTCAAGGGACGCGCCTACCCCTTGGGGTGCACCCTGTGAACTCGTGGCTCTCTGGCAGCTCTTCTAGCCTCCTCCCGAACCTTCTTGGGTCCCTTCTGGTCCAGAAAAAATCACCGTAAAGTTTCATCGTGTTTGGACTCCATTTTCTATTGATTTTCTAAAAAGGCAAAATAAGCAGAAAACAACAACTAACACTAGGTTAATAGGTTAGTCCTAAAATTTGATATAAAATAGCATAAAAGGCATATAAAGCATCCAAGATTGATAATATAACATCATGAAATTGCAAAAAAGAGTGACACTTGTCACCCCGGTGACTTGCCCATTATGTGGGACAACCGACAAGGATGCCTACACCCATACCCCAAACAAATAAATCGCCTACATTGGGAATGCATGGTTATTCCATCTACTCACGAATCATTCCAGTGAGGTGTCTGGTATCATCATCTTGCTCATTTCGAGAGATTTGGATTATGGGCAACAACTTGGTTGACGGAAAGAGTATACCCCCAATAGAATCATCAAATGATTTCGCGTGTAGCTATTTGAGCTCCTTATGTAACATTCACCAACGTACTGTGGAGCTTATTACAAAGGTAAGGTTCATATTGAAGGACATTGTCCATTAGCGACTTGACAAGCCGTGCACCAAAACCGTCATGGTAGTCATCGCCAATGGACTGGCTGGCGCTCTCGATCGATGGATCTTCTCGCCAATGGGTGACCTGGCTGGTGCAAGTATGGTACTCAGAAGTAGCGCATGCGAGGTCATCTTTGCCCCTCTCTATTGTTGTTCTATTGTAATGATGCACCCGATTTAGAGATATATGCGATAATGGGAGATATGACTTTGGCTCTTCAAAATGGTCCAACCTTCCAGTCTGGTGCAATCGGATTTTGTTGGAGCTCTAGCTGCTCTATGTGATGCTTCTCTCATCAGATCACCGCATGATCACCTCATCTATACCAATATAAAAAGACTCAAAGGGGCATATCCAATTAATCTCGGCCATCAAATCATGTCAATCCAACGACCTACACTGCTTCAATGTCAAGCGCTCAACACGTTTAGCGTGCAGTTAATTTCATGCCAAATATAATGCTAATCACATAATAACATGCAAATAATATCCTACTTAATATCGGCATGCACTTAATATACTTTCAAATAAATGTGCAATGCACGTACACATTGACTAGTCAATGAAATCAAAGATGTTTGTGGGTGAACAAGAGTTTGTTTCGGTCAAAATATCTTTATAGAATATATAGATGTTCACATTGGCTTGCTCATACAGCCCGCGGTACCCCATGACTTGTTTGTAAAATATCTTTATAAAATGAGAAACTCTTCCCCTCAGTCGGCTGATCCGTGGTGGACATTCGCCGGATGCATTGCCGTTGGATTGGATTCAATCTCATGGCTGTCTGGCGCTCTCTCTTGGTCCCATGCCCTCTCTCTCCGGAAACATCAGCAAGTAACAGTGCATCCTTATCCTCGCAAGCGCCGACTGCTCATCCTTTCTCCTAGTACGTGCTATCCATCTCAAGCTCCCAGCCATGGCAATATGACTGCTCCTCCAGCCAGAAACCACATGTTGCCTCAAGATTGAAACCACTTTGCTAAGCAAGCCACAGCTGCCAGCTCCTGCTACCATCCACTACTCCCGTTGCTACAAACCAAAGCCTGTTGTTGCAGGGCCAGCACTGCTCGTCGCCTACTGCACGGGGCTCGAGATGGGAGCTCAGGGGGTTGGATGGCGGTGGTAAAAAAACGGCGGTGCTGCAACAGCGGTGGCCGCCACCCACCACCGATGCTACGAGCTCTGCTGTTGCAAAAGAGCCTATCGATGAAGTCTCGTATCGCAATGTCGCCCATGTTTCCGAAACATGGGGGATGTTACAGCGAAAACATGACAATGCAGCAATGCGAGCGCGGTGATTTTTCTGTAACCTGGACACTGTTATAAAAGTTTCTGAAATACAACTTCTGTTGCAAAGGTTTTCTGAAACATAACTCTTGGTATAAAGTTTTCGTAACATGATCTTTGTCGCAAAAGTTTCTGCAACTTAAACTTTGTTGCAAAGGTGGAGAGCGCCGCTCGGCCACTTGATGATGCAGATCCACGGACGCGTAGCACTGCCCCCAAAAAAATCTGCAACATTAGCTCTGTTACAAAAATAAATCTACAACAAAACCTCTGTTGCAAAAGTTCGGGAACTCGAACTCTGTTGTGAACATCCAAAGCGCAACATCATCATTGTTGCAAAGATAGGAGCTGGATCTGAAGGCTATCCCGCGTTGAATCCAGTGGTTCGCAAGGCGGCGGATCTTTGCCGACCCGTAGCGCTGAAATGGTCTAACCCTCAAACTATGGGGAAAAACTCCTTTATTCCCGAATAAAACACGGTTTGCTTCATAAGGTATAGGAGTGAATGGTCTGTTGGTATTGTAAATCAGTTTCCTTAAAACATGGAATAAAATCAGAACCGAAGCGTGCTTATCATCGAGCAGTTATAAGTTCATTCAGAAAAAGAAAAACAAGAGAGCTACTAGAAAATATTGGTAGTCAGAGAGATGGGCCGTGGCCCTCACGCGTGCGGTTCGGAAACTCCAAAATACTCTGCAGCCTCGCGTGTGCGGCTTGGTTTCTTCTTTCTTCATCTCTAAGAAAAAAAAGGAGATTTGGAAACTCCAAAATAAAAAGAAGCCCCGCAGCCTCCTCCTATCTCCTCCTCGCGCACACGCCAAGCGACCGAATCGCCGCCGCAGCCGCCTAGGGCTTCACCGCCGTCGCAGATCCCTACTTCCGGCTGCTTCTGCGGCCGTCTGCTGCGGGTCCTCCGTGCTCGTGACTGCTGTGTCGGCGCCGACAGAAGTTTCCCTGCCGTCAGGTATCGCTCCCAGGTCCCAGCACAGTCGTCTTTCGTTTTGGGGGTCGATCGAGTTTTCCCTTGTTGGCCGCCGATTTCGTCCGGATGCCGTCACGTACCATGATGGTGCTACTTTCGTGCTGGCTGTGCTAGTCGTAGTGCTAATTTCAGCACGGATCCTAGTTTTTTGCTCATCAAGAATCGATGAGCCTAATTGAAATAGTAGATGGGTTGGAGCAAGCTACATCCGTTTGGTTCCCACGAGGATTTAATCAGCTGGTGACGCAGCGTTTAGCATCGGCCTACGGTGCAAAATTTGTTAGATTCGTTTCCTGTGTGATTTTTATTTGCCCAGTAAAAATCTGGTTAGTGTTGGCACCGAGAGGAAAATAGGGGACCGGCAATGATTAATGACATGGCCGTGGTGTTACCCAGTTTGGTGCGTGCCAAGGAAGGAAGTCCTGTTTTTAGACCTGATCTTGTAGTTACTTTGGTGCCTGCCCAGAATAGCAGTGTGCACATGTGGTAGGTACAGTAGCCAACTCTAGTAGCTCGCTTGGTACCTGAAAAGGAATAATCAGGTTGTGATATTCCTGTCAGCTCTTTGTGTGTGGATCAAATTGGCGATATGTGCTAGCTGGGTAGTAATAAAGATTCAGCTAAACAAATTTGGACCTTACTATATTACACCGATGCACGTAGACATATTTCTCTGGAGCCGTAAGAAACATGGATACTACCAACGAATCCGAATCGGATACGGTATACACTGGAGCCCTAAGAGACACGGATACTACCAACGAATCCGAATCGGATACGGTATACATAGAAATATTTCTCTGGAGCCCTAAGAAACACGGATACTACCAACGAATCTGAATTGGATACGGTATACATAGAATTATTTCTCTGGAGCGCTAAGAAACACTCATACTACCAAAGAAGCCGTTTCTGATACGGTATACATTGAAATATTTCTCTGGACCGCAAGTTCTAATAATTGGGACCCAATTGTGTCTATTCCAGAGAGCCCCAATTGTGACAATTCGGTCCGAGGTTTTGTTTTTCTGTTCAGAGTTTACCATCCAAATTTATGTTCATGCATTTTAGTATTTACAGAAGTTAGACAGTGTTGGAATGAATTTTATGTTGGTTTGTCTGTGTTTTGGGGCAGGGTAATTTGTTCAAATGCTAATTTTGTTTAAAAGGTCGCATATAGCAATTTAGGAAGATAATTGATATGATACATAATTGCTGATTCCTGATGTTTTGAACAGATTTTGTGAGTGTTCGTTACCAACTTCTGCAATGGGTGGAAGCAACTATGATGACGACTGGGTGTTGCCCAGTGCTGACATCACTCTTGTCCTTGTTGGAAAACTTGGCTATGGCAAGAGTGCAACTGGCAATAGTATCCTTGGGCGGGAAGCATTTGTATCAGAATACTCTCATGCTAGTGTGACAAATACTTGTCAGATGGGAAGCACCATGTTGACGGATGGCCGCACCATCAATGTTATTGATACACCAGGTAAAGAGTGTTTTGGATCTTTTGAATTTGCTTATTTTATTTTGTTTCTCCAGTGAGGCTTTTTTGAATCTAGGATATCTGGTTAGTATGTTCTATGTTGCATCTTTTGTATGAGACGATCTCACTTTCTTTTCTGGTTACGCTAGTTGTTTGATGTGGTATCTTTGAATGTTTGGACTTCCATCCACTCATCCTTCATTGGATAACATCTAATAGAGATGCCATCTGCTGCGCTCATTCTTAACAAACTAAAAATACTGTAGCACCTTAGTGTACGGTGATGGTCTCTTTGCCATCCCACGTCCTCCCATCCACAATTTCCTGAGTAATGATCCATGATTTGCTATTTATAGGTTGTGTTGTTTATTCTAATCCCATGTCAATTTTTGTGGCCATGGATTTTTAAGAGACTGACTGGCCACATGATTAGATTATCTTCTTAGTTCCATAGCAATGCACAGGAATTCAGCTAGTTGACCTTAAACTGGAAGGTTTACATGTTTAATCAGATTAATCATTTTATGAATTAAAAAGTTACCGCTACTTGTTTTGGCTTTTAAGTCATCGCAATTGGAGCGCTGGATGTTGAATTGGGAACATCACTGAAACGTAGGAGAGCAAGATATTTGAATTGAACATGCATGTTTATATTTTGCAGCTGTAACATCACATGTCTTACATATTCATCCATCTTCCTTCATTTCTTTCATGCATGGAGGTGAAAGCAGCTTCATAAAGAAAACAATATTTTTCCTAAATAAAGATAAAGAAATGCTAATTTATTTTTAGGGAAAATTTTCATGTATTTTTGTATATCACCAGTGTGGAAACTAGGGAACCGGTAAATTTATCGTCCTGGCTGCAAAACTGATCCTGTTATTTATTTTTCTTAGGTCGTCATGTTTATTATATTTTGCTAATCATCCATTTCATTGACTTGGATAGGATTATTCGACATGACCGTGACCCCTGAGGATGCTGGCAAAGAAATTGTTAAGTGCATGAACATGGCTAAAGATGGGATACATGCTGTGTTGATGGTTTTTTCTGCTACATCTCGATTTTCTCGAGAAGATTCTAGTACAATTGAGACTATTAAAGTGTTTTTTGGAGAGAAAATCGTTGATCACCTGGTCTTAGTTTTCACTTACGGAGATTTAGTTGGTGAAAATTTGTTGAAGAACATGTTAAGCAATGCCCCAGAGTATCTGCAGGTATAATACTTTTTTACCTTCTGTTGCCAAACTTGAGATGTGCATGGCTCTTGAATCATATGAGCTTGGGTGCAAATAGTTACATTTGTATGTTCTGTCTACAGAAAGTTGTTCAGCTATGCAAAAATAGAGTGGTTCTTTTTGATAACAAGACCAAGGACCCTAGGATTCGGACTAAGCAGCTCGAAACGTTGCTTGATGTGGTTGATTCTGTTAGTGCAAATAATGGAGGAAACCCATTTACAGATCAAATGCTCACTCGCCTTAAGGTAATGTTGTTGAAATATAGTTTGTGATTCTCATCTCTATTTTTTATTTTGTAATTCTAATGCTGATCTCATCTTGTAGGAGGTGCATGATAGAGAGAAGGAGGTTCATGATGCTCAGGGATATTCAGAGGACCAAATATCTGAATTGAAGAAGGAGATCCACAGAACTCGGGATGAACAGCTTGCAAACATTACTGCCATGGTAACAGATACTATTTTATCTCTAAAAATAATCTCACATTTAGTTATGTTACTTTTAGTTAAAATCTTGTTCCAGAAACTTATCCCCTTCTTTATAAGGCATAGCTGCATATGTTCCATTACATGTAATTTCTAATGATGCTATATTAGTCGACAGTACTTCTAATGAAGTTATATTTATATTACTATATTTATGCGACTTCCCTTTTTACGAGTTATATATTGTTAGAGAAGGGTATTGAAAAGCCCATCCTCTGCATCATCGTGATGCACACAGCCATACTTCCCTTTCTACATAAGTTGATATTTTACGAAACAATCATGTGTTTTTGTTGTTTGGACATTTTGGAGATTGTTTCAACTTTCCCAAAGTTATCTAAATAGCTGCCTATTTACATGCATGTGTTTCCAACTGCATTGACTGTGTGACATAACCGTAGGTGGAGGAAAAGCTGAATATCACGGTGGAGAAGCTGCAAGTTCAACTCATGGAAGAACAGAATGCAAGGCTGGAAGCAGAGAGGGTGGCGGCGGAGGCGAGGCTGAAATCCGACGAGGAGATCCGCAAGCTCAAGGAGAGGCTAGAGAAGGCTCAGGAGGAAAACGAGGAGTTCCGGAGGCTGGCGGCGACGAACAAGTGCGCCATTTTGTAAACAGTTGTCTCTTGGGAAGAGTCTTGTTAATAGGAGGTTCGGGGGTGAAGTTAAGTCTGTCTAGTAGCAACAGATATACTGTACTTGGTTGCATCGTCTCGTAGTATATTGGTAGAAGTTGAATGCCTGGGGAGTCGGATAACTATATGTTAGTGACAGTTATACTTGTCGTCTCATATATTAGTAGTTTTTGGTTTTGTTTCTGGGCGCTGCATCTCTATCTAGAATGCTCCGTGACAAGGTTTTTCTAGCCAATGGGTTTATGCTTGGATGTTTAGTTTATCTGATCGTTTTTAATTAGGTTAAGCGCTTCCGATAAATTGTGTTATCTTCAAGGAGATTAAATAGTTTACTTGGCTAAATTTTAATTTTTTCCGTATTACTTATAAAGTTGCAGACGCTCAGGGCTATCATTCCCAGCTTTATGGCCAAATGGTGCCCCTGTTTTTGTGCAAAACTTGGTAGCCAGCGATGCTGCTGTGCTCTTTGGTTAATGGAATAAATATGATTCCAGTTCAAAAAAAACTCTCCCTTGAAACCCTCGTACTGGTGCCAGATTCTTTTCAACTGCATGGGGAGCGAAGTCTGCTTACCTCGGCCCGCTTCGAGTGAGGCGGAGACGGCGGAGGGGATTTTTCGAGTTTCGGCTTGCCTGCTCCCATCTCTTACTTCATCCTACGGAGGTTAAGTGAGCACAACAGAGTTGCCCAACTAATGAAGAAGACACGTTCCATACATTCTGTTCATGCACGAACGCAAGAGCTCTATGGAGGGCCATGGCTGCTGAATGGTTCTTGCCGGATGTATCTTCGATCAAGTCAATTGGGCCTGATTGGTTTATTCAGTATATCTGCGAGGTTGATGAGTCTACACGAGTTCAACTGGTGATGCTCTTCTGGCGAATTTGGTATGTTAGAAACGAGCTCGTGCATTTTAAACCCGCCCCTCCTTTGGATGTCTCTGTCAGATTTTTATCAAGCTACCTATCATCGCTACAATCCATTGCAACACGTTCTGGTGATGTTCATGTGAAAGGGAAAGCCCCACTTCAATACTGTTTCCCTCTTACAGCTCACGCATGCAATAATGCTTCCACTAATCTTGTTTCTTGGATACCCCCGGCCACTGGGCATGTAAAGCTAAATACAGATGGATCTGTTTTGAATGGAGTTGGAGGAACTGGTATGCGGCTCCGTGACCACACCGGCGCCATCATCTTCAGCTCTTGTAGACACCTTTTTTCTTGTGATGATATTTTAGAGGCTGAGATCTTAGCAATCCGGGGGACTCATGCTCGCTCTACAGTGGAGCAGTCTACCAATTTATATTGAAAGCGGCAATTTGAAAGCAGTGAACATGGTGAAAAGTGGAGATACAAATAGATCAAAATATGCCTTTCTTATTAGAGAGATTAAAGATAGTATGTCCGAACGTAGTTCTTGTATTACTCATATCTATCGTAGTTGTAATAATTCTAGTCATGTTTTGGCCAACTTTGGGAGGACTCAAGGCCGAATCGCTGTATGGCTTGGGTCAGGACCAGATGCCGTTTTGGACGCTGTTAAGCGTGACTGTAACCGTGTTTTGATTGAGTAATACAAGAATTATTCCGCAAAAAAAAAATCAGCAAAAAACAAGGCAAAAACCTTACAACCTTGGCCACAACAAGCCAGACTCAGCACAGACCCGAACAAGCCAAACTCAACACAAAGTGCAAGCTCCAACCATCAATCTTGCTCATCAATGTCATCGCCATCATCAGCGTCATCAACTGAAGTGCCCTCGACTTGTCGACTCTGGCTCCACATCTTAGCACCATCGGCATGTAAACAGAGGGAGTATATACTACTGTTTCTTGAATAAACGGGATACTTGAATTTTAAAAAGTTACTCCAAAAACTGTAGCAACTTTCCCTTTTGTTAGAGTTTTCCTTCTCTCGCTGACTTCACTGTCATTGAGCGCTGACCCCTCACTTTATCGCCTCTCCCACTGCGATTCTTACTCGGGCTAACACCACATAAACGCACCATTTGGAACATAGGAATCAAAACGCCGGAATAGAAAAACTGCAAGAAATGAGATATCATGTAACCTAAATTCTTACAGCAATCCAAAACACAAGAATACACCAGACTTGCTATTTGGACACCACATAAGAAAAACGCAGTAATCCTAGATACATGAGAGAAAACATGAGGTCTTTCCCTCCAAAATTCCTTTGCATTGCCATGTTCCATAGGAACCTTGGTGAGCCATTCCTTTGTTTCAAACGGCACAGTCAGAAAAAAAAATATGTAGGAATTCGATTCTCCAAAATTCCTTTGATATTCCGCCGTTTCAACTTTCAAACGGGGCCTGAGAACGGAAACAAGTCATGACTGCAGCACATTACAACGCTACAACGAGTGAGAGATAGGGCTTCTGAACCACTTGGAACAAAGAGATTTTTTATTTTATTTTTTTAGAAGAACTTGGAACAAAGAGGTATTCAGGGCGTTCATAAAAAAGCCAATTCCAATATCTAGGCCCTGGACAGGGCCCCACCTAGTCCTGATCAGCAACTGATTTGCGGTTTATCTTGACTCAGGGCCATTTGGACCTCGAGTGAACAATAATACAGTAACAAGTTTAGTGATGGGTTTGCTCAATTTGGACCTCTATTACAGTTTCCTGTCTGAATTGGAATTGAAACCAATACAATATATAGGCCTCCAATACAGACATCCAAACACAGCGTTAAGGATTATTCTCTTTATTAGATTGGATCTCACGAGTACTGTGTGAATAAACAACACTCACCTCGATTCATATACCACCTGCAATGGGTAGTGCTTTGGTAATTGACCACATATGAGCTCTATGGGCTCGGTTTCAATACACAAACGTGTCTTCCTCAAAATCAAGATTAAATACTCCATACATACAAAGTACAGTACCAGACAAAATCCATATTCACCAAAATTTTATCCTAACACCAGAAAACTGAGCAAGACCAGCAAGCATGCACAAAGTAAAGGTGTATGCTACCAAAATCATGAAGGCAGCGAGGGGAGAGGCCGAAAGCGTGTCAACTGAGAGATTTACTAGACCAGTTAGGATATTTGCCTGCAAGAGAATGTAAATGTCAGTTTCTTTACACTGGCCGCTTAAAGAGGTACATATATCTGCTAAAATTTGACGATTCGGTCCTATTAGTCATAAGTTCCCATTTTGGCATCAGCAATAAGAATAACAAGTCATGATCTTACCACAATGAATACCCCAAGCATATTTTGATTGAATGCTTCCTCAAGAACCAAATTCTTGTCATGTGAAATGGACCCCGCTAGTGTGAGAATAGATATAACCTGTCATTATAACAGTACCCATCATGAATAGTGGAGCCTGAACATTTTTTTAGCAATTTCGTACCTAGTAACAATACAATTGGTAAGTATTAGCAGGCTCAAATGTTGTTAGACCCTTCAGGCAACACCACAACAGGTATATTTAGTTGCGGCTGGAGCTAAAGGGCTTGGTGGCACCCTCTAGTTAGGTAATTTGCTGCTTTTCCTTTAGTGTTTGCCCCTTTTAGTAACCTGGATGGTTGTGCCCCGCATAATGCATTTGCTTAGTAAAACTCTTCTTTAAAATATATTTACATGGTACTTCTTCATGATCCCAGAAAGAGAATGTAACTAAGTAGCATGCATTCGAAGATGAGAAGTGTGTGCATCTTTCCAGTTTCCAGGCTCTAATATCAGATTCAGACAATCATTAAAATATTAAAACCAGTTGGTGAACTATAAGTACAAAGGGTAAAGCTAAACTTTCAAACCTCATTTTTCAGCTAGTGCACATTATTTTCAGCTATGTTGCAGCTGGTGCACATTATTTTCAGTTGAAATTTGAATGTTATCCTCATTAGAGAAGATGAAACTATGCAATAAACACTATCCTTACGCTTTTAGAGCCCACAATTGGGTAACAAAGGTACTATCAATTAAAGTACTACATATTATTCTTGTCTTCTGGATGTCCTAATCTGACAATGAACGCATGCTATATAAGTTTATAAAAGCGAGAAAGGAAATAAATACCTGAAAATTCTGGCCAAACACAAGCATAACATAGGCGAAGTTACACTGCAAAATGAAATGCTTGAATCATTTTGCTCCAGAAAGTAAAAGAGGAAAGATAAGTTGCTGGAGTTACTTTGTCCCAATTTCGAGTGTAAAACTAGTTTGTAGTAACTGTAGCATTTCCTTTCACTAAAAAAATAATGATTTGGGAAGCTAGTTTCTCCACATATCCATTCATGTTGGAAGAATCACATTGCATGAGTGGAAGATTTACATTTCAACAAATGCAACAAATGTTCTTACTTCAGATTTACTTAGGCCAAACCTAAATACTATGAAAAATATATGTCATACTCCTACATTTAATCATGTTTAAACATAACATGTCCATTGAGATACTAAGAGCACAGTACTGTGTTCTATATACCATAGGTTGCTGCTACATTGCATGGCTATCACAAAAATTCTTCAAAGATGAGTTTGCACTTTTAGTGTCAGTGTAAACAAAACCAAGCATGTAGGTAGTTAGTACCCTACCATTCGTCGAGAAACTCTTTCAACATAGCTGTCAAGAATGATCGCCAAAATCCTATGAACATGCACCATCGGAGAAAATGTTAACAACCAAGAAACATTAGAACTCTTATTCATAGGTGTTCATGTTATCATTGCTTCCTACCAAAATGATGCCGCGAGAACCCAGACTTTTACCACTTGAGTGCTCCTGATCTTTCCTTTTGAACTAAGGTTATGAAACAAAAAGTAACCCAGAGATACACCAATCAGGTACATACCCCAGTATCCTGTGGAAAGAGGGAGTTCATTAGATCGCATAATGTGGTGCATGGAAATCTATGATGCTGAATATTCAGATATAAAGTGACCTTGATAAGTAACAACAGATAATCACCATATTAAAGTTCAGCAAAACAAAAAAGAATGATGGAAAGAGAGCGAGCTCTTCCTGGGATGAAGGAGTTGTGGGTACATGACTCCACCCAACAGGGTTCAAATTTTAGTGCTCACATTTAGACATATGTGTGCTCAGTTTCGAGCATGCACGTCTTTGTTGCAATCATGGCACACCTGGGTGTTCATTAGGCTTAACATGGACCCAGGTTCTTCTTTTCCATCACATTTGGGCCCAGTACTCTGCATCTACAACCTTAACCATGGCTTCCGCTGCCACCTCCTGTTGTGCCTCATTACATCATCAAACGTAACGACGCACTGCCGTTGCAACCCTGTTGAACCTAACACTCTCCTCCTCATACCGCCTAGCCAGACCTACCGGTGCCCAGAACTCTTATTGCAACCAGGAGTGACGGGGGGTGTGAAGCCATCCCTAACCAAGGAAACGCAAGCGCTGTTGTTGCCAAAAGCGAGCTTTGGCAGAAGAGAACTCATGACAGAGGAGAGCTTCAGCTAGACAAGAGAGACGAGGAGGCGGTGGCGATAGAGAGAAGATAGCACCAGTGATGGCAATGAGCATAGCCCTGTTAACCCAGACTTTTACCACTTGAGTGCTCCTGATCTTTCCTTTTGAACTAAGGTTATGAAACATTAGAGAGACGCATATGCAAAATATCAACCTATAAAGCGCGTGTGCTAACAATCTTGGGAGGGAATGAAGCAAATTCCAAGCCGTTTTGACTTCTGGGGATTTATTTTGTCAAGATGATCAGCATGATTGGCAAAGTAAAACAAAATCAAATTGATAGTGTTTTCTGGTATTTGTTGGACTTTGTTGCTTGTCGGTAATGATTATGTTTCAAACAAAAAGCTATGCTACTCTCTATATCCTTCGTTAGCATTGGAAGCAATTGACGATGTGGGGCGACAGAAGAAAACTGAAGTGCTGTGAGCTTACACTCTGCATTTTGCAACATCTTCAAGCACAATATCAGGATTAGTGAGAAAGGACAGGTGTGGGCTCAATGTGGTGATTCATTTGGTTTTAATCATGAGCTGGTAAACCCAGTATAACACATATTTGTTCACTGAGCTTTCTGTACAAATCTGGACCAGCAATGTTATTTTGTCAAACAAACAAAAACCAAGCTTGGACGGCTCTACGCCTCTATGTTCCTCAGCATCTTATGCAAAAAAATGACAAAAAATTCATGTACACATAGATATTTTTACCAAATATGCTATACACGCCTTCCTTATTCTGGCCAATGATATCAGCACTTCTCTCATCAGATGTGAGATACTCATTCAACCCAAAATTTAGCCATACCTGGTATCCTGTAAAAATAAATAAGAGCAATTTATCTACTGAAAAGGAGAATTGTAGCACCTCTAAACCCTTCTAACCAAACTGTAAAACTAGAACCATTAGTACCTGCAAGAACAAGCATACCAACTATCCCGCAATATTTAGGATGAATCCTGATAATGGATGTAAGGATAGAAACTGCTGCAAGGGTGAAAAAGAAGTTCCAATGGACACCATATTCTCCTACATGCACCTACAAGGTAACAAACAGAACATACCTCTTCAGAAAAGACAGCATTCTAATATAGAAAAAATGGAGTAAATAACCTTAGATTATGCATTGCAAACTGAAATCCAATCAACCCCACTTTCATTACTACACAGGACTGCACATGCTATAGTAACTATTATATCTAATTCTGCTTAATACAGGTTTCAGTATCTAGAAATGAAGGAAGTGAGAATATGAAAATAGACAGGGACAGGAAAACACAAGAAAAGGTTAGCAAGTCTGCACGGATGGCATTATATGATAAATTCTGACGGATGCGTAATATAAGTAATTGGCACAAGAAAAGTACCTGATAATCAACACCTGATGTAGAGATAAGACGAGCAAAGCCAAGAAATACTAGAGGACTTATGGACCTCAGTGCTGCCTTCCATCTCCTAAAAAACAGAAGGTGCACTATGAGATAGAATACTTATGCTATTGAATAGTGCCTATTGGCAGATCTATCGGTCAGAAACTACAGTTATCTTCCCAAGAAAATTAAAAATTCAAAGAATGATTCTGCCAAAGTAACTGCATTTTTGCAATGATACTGGACAAACACGGGATCATTTGTCAGTATGAGGAATATATTAAGTCAGAAAGCTACTTGGAGAACAACCTAACAAGAAGCGATTAACACAGGAATGCCACCTACATGCAAATAGAAAAGATGCAAAAGTTGCAGGACAGATCTTATTTGAAAGAAGAGATGAACCACTCATTTTATCCTGAATACTACTAATGATTATAATTTTCTTCATTTATCAATGAACTGACAAAGCTAATATTTGCATGCAGAATTGTAATACTCTGTATCTCAATTTAAAAAGGGCAAAAAAAAAAAACTCAGCACACCATAATGTACGTGGTGAAGTTGAAACTTCTAGGTTCCTACAAGCTCCTATGCCCAGTAAAAACAGTCAACATAAATAAACATTAGTTCTTTAGAGTATCTACAAAAAACAACTTATGTTGTGAGAACATTTTGACATAAAGCCCAAAGGACGACAGTATCTAACACTATGACTATTGACTAATAATTATTATGATAGAAAAAGTAGGATTCACTTTTGCAGAATACAGAATATACTTGTTCACAGAGTTTGCCTTTTAGTTTCAGTATTCATGTGAGTTACTTCCGACTTAACTAGATGAGAACCCTTAGCATCATGTTGAATCCAAATATATATATTTATTAAGCCCTAAAATATTTTCTTTAAGACAAATGAGATCATTTAAGCACTTACATTGAGGTTATGTTTCGTGCTTGTCTAGACACCAGTGCGTTAGCCACTACAAAAGACCCTACTCCGAGATCCATCTGTTATGTCGGAAGAGAGATCAGATTTCTGATCTTTCAAAAATAAAGGCAAACATGATTCAAATTACACGAAGGGAAGCACGGGTCGAGAACCTTACATTAATAACCACTCCCTCCGTCTCAAAATTCTTGTCTTAGATTTGTCTAGATACGGATGTACCTAATACTAAAACGTGACTTGATACATCCGTATTTAGACAAATCTAAGACAAGAATTTTGGGACGGAGGGAGTAATAAATAATAGATTGATGACGAAAAATGGAAGCAAGGCATATTTGTAAACAAGAAACTTGTGTCAATTCCAGAAGAACAAATAATAAGCAACGATGAACAGTAGTTGATGACCTAATCATACAGGCGAAAGGCATGAAAATTGGACAACCACAAAGATGACTATTAAGTGATGTGGACATCGTAAATCGCATTCGACCGGCAGGTCAGCAACCTAGACCAGGGTAGTCATACTGCCGCAGGGCTTGCAGCAACAGGTAAAAAAGGTTTGAATTTTCCAGCAAAGTTAAGGATTGTGGCCTTCATCAAGTATGGTTAGACATGATAAAGCACCAGATTTCGGGAGTTACAAAGTTGCAAGTCAATCTACGACAGCTGTTGTCAATCGGTATTGAGTTGATATATTA
This sequence comes from Triticum aestivum, assembly GCF_018294505.1. Lineage (NCBI taxonomy): Eukaryota > Viridiplantae > Streptophyta > Magnoliopsida > Poales > Poaceae > Triticum > Triticum aestivum. Next base: position 105,524,792 of record NC_057798.1, on the reverse strand, counting down.
TCCAGCGCCACATCAGATAGAGTCAGTGCTGAACATATGCAACCATGGCAATGACACCGGAGCAAGAAGCAGTTGTAGAGGTGTCGCAAGAAGCCGACACAGTCAAGCACAGCGGAGGAGGCAAGCACAAGAGGAGGAACGGCAGTGCATACAGGGATAACATCATCAAAGGTGCAACTAGAAGCAGCGGTAGCAGAGCAGATAGATGAGATGATGCTAGGAGAAGCAGAAGGCATACAAATGGCGGCAGAGTCCTCTGTAGTGACGTTGTTGAGCCCAGCTGGAAGAATCCAGGCCATGCATGTGTGGAGATTGACTCAAACAATCTGGTTCTATGTGTGCGCACAAACACGAAACAAGAGTTTGGTGTGTGCAATATTTGCAAGATACAGTTCTGATTGCAAAACAGACTCCAAGAATATGCACCAGGGATGAAGTCAGTGGTGGCGGCGGTGGCACTGCTGAGCGCAGCCGGTGGAGTTTCCTAGCACGAGATTGCATTGTGCTGATCCAATGTATGAGATTATGAGTATAGACCAGCCAAGCAAAGATATATGTGAGCAACGATTTGCATGGAAGCCAGGAGATCAATTAGGGCATGAAGAGTTCGGGCCAGGAGATGAATAAGGAATGTTTACACTGCAACAAAACCGTGAGGATCACAGGGCCAGCTTTGTATTGATTACTAGCTCAACGTGCCATGAGTTTACTTCCATGTGCACAGCAGGATGGGCAGCGATACTCTGCGCTGAAGGAGGAGCGGTGGCTGTGAAGCAGCAGGAGGCATTACCGGTAACACAACCCACTCCAGCCCCTAATGTGCAGATACATCTCTACTTCATGCACCAGAGGAGTCCACGACTGACAAATGGATTTCATTTAACCAATCTAATGAAGCCGTTGATCCTTTGCAATCCAAATAATATGCACATTTGCAGCTGCTGTCACTTTTTGCACAACTAGTTCATGATTTTGTGCAATTCTTAATGATGATGATTATAAAACTAGGCCATCATGGGGGCTACACACCATGTAAACAACCTTTGGCTATTTAATTGGCCTTCATGACGAAAGTAAGATGCGGAACATGTAAAAACAAAAGATAAACTAAAGAAAATGCCTGGACGAATTAACTTACAATGCCACTACCATATGTTTCAGCCTTTGCATACCGTCTAGGAAAGATTTTGAAATCCACTGCCAATATGGACAAGCATGTCACTAAAACCTACAAAGAGCACAATCACCATTAATACTGCAGTAGTACTGCTCCATCTCTAGTACTGGTGAAGGAGCGATAATGTGTTACTTATATAATCAATAAACTTGTGCATACCACTGACACTCGGTAAGAAGATATGTCTGCCCTAAGAGAAGGCAGATGTTGTTGAGCCTTGAGATGAGACTGAGACCTGAAAGTGCAGTGTCATATAACTCCAGATCCCCAAGGGTAGTGTGTCACGAAAAGAAATCAGAAGGGAATTAGAGCAGCAAAAACAAGGTAACAAAAATTGGAGTAATAACTAAATACCAAATACCTTTTAAGCAAGATGTAGATAGATATCACAACTACAAGAGAAATTGCACAAATATAAGCCCATTCAGCTAAGATCTGCAACAAACCAAAGGAATAACCACAGATTCACTTCATCATGAGTTAAAAAATGTTAAAGCTCAGCCAAAGATTGGTAGATGACAACTGAATAGTTCAGTACTTCAGTATAGGCTTGTGCTTTGCACGTTCCCTGATTTATGCCGTTTAACAATTCCATCATGTATGCATATTAAAATGCAATGAAGAGGGTACTTGCCGTGAAAATCAGAAGTATAGGCAATACAACAGTGAGACAATCTATAACCAACGCTGAAAAGTAATACACTTCATCTTTATGATCAGCAAGAGCATCATCATTTTTCTTCACTGAATCCCTCCTAATATTATCTATAATAAGATAAAAACAAGGAAGTAGAAATCTCTGTCAGATCTACTCCATGCATGAAAATAAAGAAGTTTCTATTATTGATAACAATGACTACATCAGGGTAAAAAACATGGAAAAACTGAGAAGGATGCCATGATATAGCTAGCATCAGATTGGTCAGCACAGTTTAAAGTATTGGACATGCTAGCTGGATCGTTGAATATCAGAACATACACATTTATGATCAAAACGCTAAATGTGCAAAACTGCAGCATACTGGCAACTGAGATTCCACTTTCCAGTCATAATACCTACACAGTGATGAGCTGTATCTCACTTGCACATTTGTTGCACAAAAACATTATACATTTACATGAAAAGATAGAAATGGTTATGAAAAATTACAGTATATCTAACCAACTGACCTCTGCTGCTCCATTTCCTTAAAACCACCACTGCCTGCAAACCAAAAAAGCAAATCAAACCACAACCCTGACGTGCATATATAGATACAGAAATATTGGGAATCTAAGGGAGAGAGACTGATCAGTCACCGGCACGATAGTGGAGAGCACCGCGATCTCCAGAAGGGACGACCCCGTCAGGTTGCTCACGAATCTGCGTCATGAAGGGGGAGAATACCTACAAGTTAGCAGAGCAGTACGGGCGAGAATAAAGTGGTGCGAACGCAGGTAGGGTTTGAACTTTGCACTCACTGCTCCTTAAGAAGCTTGTTCGGGTTCAGGGGCCTGTCGAGGAGACCCTCCATTGTTGGACTGCGAGAGGTGGTTCAGTTGCTGTGGGACCCCCTGCGTGCAGGAGAGAGGTTGGTGGCCGCAGGTGGTGGCAGCGGCTAGAAGGCCGCAGGAGGACGGTTGGAAGCCAAGACTCTGCCTCTGACGGTGGTGGCAGCAGCGGCTGGCTGGTGGATCAAAGATTTTGAAACAGGGTGGTCCACCTTAAAAAAATTACGATAAATATGATATGCCAATAGCACAATAGAAGTTGATCAATATGATCTTAGAAAAAAAATCTCAAATAAATCTTGATTTTGCATAAGAAAAAACCTACATGCCTTGAAAAGTTCAAAGAAGACCATGTGCATGTGTTCATTCTTCCACATTTTATACATATATGTAATCGTGTGGTCCTAGTTGACATTATGTTCTTCAATATGACAACGAAATTTACTGATTCAGAAAATGAGAACAACGTATCAATTGTTTGACCCAAACTGAAACAATTCAGTAGTTAGTAACATTTCTGAAAATTACAGCTCCAGATGCCCACATGGATTCAGAAAAATGGATCCAAACTGAAACAATTCAGTAGTAAGTAGTAACATTCCTAGACAGGACTCATCACTAGTAACACAGTACATTACAATTTACAGAGGAGCCCAGCAAGCCTTAATACGTAACGAGAAGTACTGGCAGGTGGCAGCACGACGAGCAATGAGTGTAATCAGTAAACAGAAATTGCGGAAGAGGCAGAAATCTTATCAAACGTACCTCAAATCGGGCTGGGCGGCTGGCTGCGTGCCTTGTGCAGCTGCACAACGCCGCGCGCCGGGCGTCGGCTGCCGAGTGCGGTCTGGGCGGCTGCCGGCTGGTCGCGGTGGGGCAGGGGCGGGGCGGGGCGGGTAGAGTCGACGGCGAGGCACGGGACCGGGTGGCGAGATCGGCGGGAGCGCAGAGCAGTCGCGAGGGGAATCGGGGACGCAGCGGCTGTCCTGGCCGGAGCGTTTTGCTCTTCCTTCGCGCTGGGCCTGGCCCATATATGCACATCACTGGAGTATATCAGTATATCACCTCCCCCGCAGATCCGAAAAAAAAAAAGACCTCCCCGCACACACAGGACGAACAAGAGCCCTAATCCCCAAATCCTCCAGCCCACTCTCAGATCTTGGGACCCGATCCCTAAATCGGACCATGGATCGACTATGCGGCATCATGGCCTGAGATCCTGTCGATCCCGGATGTGGCGGGCAGCGGCGGATGACTGGAAGCTCGCCGGCCGGACAGGACAAGCGGAGGCTGAGCAGCGGCGTCTGACTTACTAGGTACGACATCAAAACTATTTAGGTTAACTGCTATGGGTGGTCTCATTTCTTCGTAACCAATAGCTTTGCTCTAGCCTTAGGATCTGTGTGGAAGTTACAGATGTATAGTCACTGTCACAGAAATGCAAGTCAAGTGAATCAATTCTAAAAGGATTCTCATCAAAAACAAGAAAAGGGTGTAGAAGGAGCCTGTAAAATTCTAGCACCGTACACCTGTCCAAAAGAAATTTCAGTGCTCCCTCCGATCCATATTAATAGTTATTAGTTGGCTGGACTTCGTTTCTGAACTTGTGCTTAATGGAGCGGTTGTAGTACAAAGATGTCACAATGTTAATGCATGTTGGGCTAGTTTGGTTGCTGCGCTGGAGCGATTTGCTTGAGCCTCAACGATTCGTGTTTGGTTGCCACACTGAGATGGCGCTAATTTGGAAATAGACCATTTATTCGTAATTGCATTCCCGGAATCCTCCTTGAACAAATGTCTCATTTTTGGATACATTCATACATTGGGAGCAAAATTGGAAACCCTAGCTGGTATTTTATTTTGGAAAGGATAACTGATCAAAGAGACGTAGTTTCACTCAGGCACGTCCATCAGGCTCAGGCGTCCGACTTGCAGTCCACTGTGTCTGGCGCTCCATCCTCCAGACAGTCGTTGGTGAGAACGAAGGAACCGGTGACAACAAACTTTACATTTTAGCTTTCACAAAGTGTGTTTAAGTCTTGACGTTTTGTACTCAGGCATTGTTTGCAACTGTTAGGAGCTAGGGTTCTGCCCGGTCTTGGCCGTAGGCGGTAGGGGAAGGAGGGGGCTGGGCGTGGCGATGAGAGGCCGCGCCGGCGGCTGGGCGCCGTCACGGGAGAGGAAGATGGTGGCGGCGGCGCAAGAGGCAGGGGGCGGCTAGGGTTCCGGCTCCTCTGGGAGCCGGGCAATAGAGATAATTTTCTTATTGCTTAATTCCAAAAAGAGTCTTACAGTCTATAAGAATTAACCTAAGATAACTTGCATAAGAATTAACCTAAGATAACTTGCATAAGAATTAACCTAAGATAACTTGTGGGCTAAGATTGCCCGGTGGGCCTCTACGGCCGTAACACTTCTCCCCGCCTGCACAAACAGCTTGTCCTCGAGCTGTAAGGTGGGGAAGTGCTTGCGGAACTCCTTGAGGCGATCAACCAGCGTCAAACACATTCTCGACAGCTGGGGCGGCAAGGTCGGCGGCGACGGCGTCCTCCGGAATGTAGTCTGCAACCTCCAGGTAGAAGATTCGCGGGCAGGCATGGCCGGACGTGTAGGGCTCGTCGCAGTTGAAGCACAACCCTTGGCGGCGACGCTCGAGTAGCTCGGCTGAGGTGAGCCGGCGGAACGGGCGTCCCGCAGTCGCGGCGAGGGGTGCCGCAGAAGCCTGCGCAGGCCGACCCTGCGCGGAATCCGGCCCGGGTAGCGACCCAGTGGTCCGGGACGGTGATTCCTGCTGGATGGCCACCGCGCGGCGCTCGAACGCGCGGGCGTAGTACATGGCCGACTGGAGATCCTGGGGTTCGCGAAGCTCCACGTCGACGTGAATGTGATCCAGAAGGCTGCCGACAAAGAGCTCAGCCCGCTGCAGGGCCGTCACACCTGGCGCGTGACACGCCAGGGCCTGGAAGCGGTCGGCGAAATCCTGCACCGTGGAGGTGAAAAGCAGGCGGCCCAACTCGGCCAATCGGCTCCCGCGTAATGGCGGTCCGAAGCGAAGAAGGCACAGCTTGCGGAAGCGCTCCCACGGGTGCATGCCGCCCTCGTCCTGCTCGAGGGCGTAGTACCATGTCTGGGCGCCCCCGCGGAGATGGTAGGAAGCCAGCCAAGTGCGCTCCGACGCGGGTGTCTGCTGCCCGTGGAAGAACTGGTCACACTGGTTGAGCCAGTTAAGAGGGTCGTCCGAGCCGTCATAAGTGGCGAAGTCGATCTTGGCGAACCGGGGAGGCTACTGGTTGGGCGCGCCATGGCCCACTGCCTCGGCGGTGCTGAGAGCTGACGACGGTGCTCGGTCCATGGTGGGAAGGCCGGCGTAGGCTCCCGTGGCGCCCGATGCCCCGGGTTGCAACTGGGGACCCGACGGCTCCCGAGCCTCCGTGTAAACCGGCGGAGGCGATGTCTCGTGGAGCCAGCCCGGAAGCGGAGATGGTGACGATGGGAACCGGACGTCCTGGATCGGAAGACCGCCCGGCGCGGACCGGCCCAGGCTAGGGCTGGGCGGTGGCGGCGGCGGAACCTGCACTGTGGCCGCTGGGAGGGACGGCCAGGCGGGGGGTGGCGCGGGCCAGGCCGGCCACTGCGGGCCCTGGGCTGCTACTGGCGGCGCGGTTGGCGCCACGAGCGCTGGCGTCGGCCACTGGGGCCAGGGCGGCGTGGAAGCGGCCGGCGATGGTAGCGCCGGGTAGCCCTCGGCGATGGCCGCGGGGACCGAGTACCACGGCAGTACCAGCTGTCCCGAGGGTACGGCCGGCGGTGGCGGCCCGTACGGGCTAGCCAAATAGAGACGGATGCCCTGGACGGCGATCACCAGGTCATATAGCACGCCGGCCATGGCGGCGAATTTTGTACGGGTGGCAGTGGCTGGCCTTGGCTCGGCGTTGTGCCGGGGGCGGGGGCGATCGGCGCCGACGGGAGGGTGAGCGAGGCCGTGGCGCTTGGTGATAAGGCGGCGGCGGTGGTGGAGTTGGTGGCAGCGGCGGTGGGGGTGCTGGTGGGCAGCGGCGGCGGTGGTGGCGATGACATGGTCGAAACCCAGGTAGCTGATACCAAGGTGTTAGGAGTTAGGGTTCTACCCGGTCTTGGCCGTAGGCAGTAGGGGAAGGAGGGGGCTGGGCGTGGCGATGAGCGGCCGCGCCGGTGGCTGGGCGCCGTCGCGGGAGAGGAAGATGGCGGCGGCAGCGCAAGAGGCAGGGGGCGGCTAGGGTTCCGGCTCCTCTGGGAGCCGGGCAATAGAGATAATCTTCTTATTGCTTAATTCCAAAAGAGTCTTACAGCCTATATTTATAACCTAGATAACTTGCATAAGAATTAACCTAAGATAACTTGCATAAGAATTAACCTAAGATAACTTGCATAAGAATTAACCTAAGATAACTTGTGGGCTAAGATTGCCCGGTGGGCCTCTACGGCCGTAACAGCAACCAATAAGTTTCAAATAGTATTAGCGAACTTGTTACACGCCACTATCAATAGCTTGTACTATTTTGATTTATTCGTTGTTGTTTGGCATTTTATTCAACTATCTGAGCCACTGTAACTATTGTTCCCAGCCGTCAGCTGCAGAACCGCTGTTGATAGCCACTTCCATCGTTGCCGCTCCCTGCTTCAGTAGACTGGTATGCCTATTCTGCCTCCCTGCTCTTCCTTTCATTCTGTCATGCACTGATATTTGATCTGACTATTTTAGTGTTCCGTCTCTACTTGTCAGAATGGCTTGCACACAGATGAACTGCTCCAAGAACGGGACAACCTCCGCTGCTGACCTGACAGATGACCTTATCATCGAGATTCTGTCCCTGCTGCCCGTCAAGTCAGTGTGCCGATTCAAGTGTGTCTCCCGGCTCTGGTACCTCCTCATCTCCCAACACCGCAAAAGGCTGCCCCAGACCATCTCCGGCTTCTTCTACCCCAAGCACATATACAACAATGAGGATGGTTTGATAGGATTTCCCACTTTTAATGGTATTTCGAGGGACCAAGAGCAGCTATTCCCTGATTCCTCGTTGCCCTTCTTGACGGGATACAGGCAGATTTTGCCAAAGGACTGCTGCAATGGCCTTATTTTCTGCTTCTGCTGGAAAGACTCCCCAATACACGAAGCTGATTATGTGGTATGTAATCCTGCCACTGAGGAATGGGTAGTCCTGCCTGATGCTGGCCATAAAAGCGATGCATTGGCGTACCGTTTGGGTTTCGATGGAGCCGTGTCACCCCACTTCCATGTGTTCCAGATCCTAGAGGGTGATGAGGACTATGGATATATCTCAGGTGTTAATATCTACTCATCAGAGACAGGAGCCTGGAGTTACAAGGAAAATGGTTGGGGCAACAATGAGATTCAGATAGTTGAGATGAGAGGTGTCTTTTTCAATGGAATGATGCACTTGCTCACATGTGAGTTTAAGATACTAGCAGTTGACACGGAGGGTAAGACGTGGAGGACCATTTCTTTGCTGGAAACTATGTGTGTTGAAAACATAAATTTAGGCCCTCTTGCTTTTATTGGTCAATCTCAAGGGCGATTGTATTTTATAAATATGAGAGACAATGATAGCTCCAAATTATCAGTCTGGATTCTCGAGGACTATAACAGTAATGAATGGATCTTTAAGTACAACATCAGCACTTCACAACTTTTTGGGGAGCTTTCTGGGGAGAAGGATCACATGTTACAACGGGACTATGCTGATCTCATGTTCCAAAGGGACTATGCTTTGATCGCAATCCATCCTGAATGCAATTTGATATTCTTTGTTTGGAGGTGCAAGGATGTGCTACTGTCATATGACATGCACCGTGGTAAAGTTTGTGTTATCTGCAGTCTAAAATATCACTTGTATGACACATTTCCTCCATACCTTCCCTATGTTCCATTTTTCTCACGCATTGGCAGACCAAGAGTGGAAGCATGACTCCAGGGTGGAGGCTGACAGTTGTTACCGACAATTATATGGAGTCTTTTACAAGTGTTGGACCTCCGGTTATCAGAACCAAACCATAGGATTACAGCTTTGGTATAGCTCTCTAATAACTTTTCTTGTTCCCTCTGCAGTTTTTGCTTTTGCTATTATTTAGTCCTGATATATCTATGGAATGCTTTCAGTCATTAAGACTCTGTAATATAAACTTGATTGAGATTGTTTACCAAGTTTGCTTGTTTTGGACTGACCTGATTATGTGCTAGTCATTGGTTTCTTGCCTGCTCATTTCTCCTTCTCCAGCTTATCTTATCCATTGAAAAACCTTGAGTTAGATGTAATCCTTAAGGAATAATGGAAAAATATACAAGAATGAATCGTTGCTTTCTCATGCTAATAAAGATAAGGCACAGTATCCATCGAGTTAAAGTATATGCATTAATAGATCTCTCTATTCCATTTCTAAAAAATAGATCTCTCTACAATTTATCCGCAACCCACGGAGGCAAGAGTGGGAGACAGTGTGATGCCTTTATGAAATGTGCTTCTTATACGTGAATCCTGGACGCAATTGCCATGTCCATATTTTCCATATACATTGACCGCTACTTATACCGATCTTGGCAGAACCTTTGCGAGTTTTTGCCTGACCTTAATGGTGTCCTTGTAAGGCCAGGAGCGTGTGCCCCCATTTTTAAAAATTGCATGAACTCTGTAGAAATTTTGTGGGATTAGTAGATACTGAGGTTTTTATGTTTGACATGTACGCCTGCATGTTTGGCGTGCTAATGCATGTTAACCCATGCATAGCAACATTTTTTGGATGCATAGCTGAAACAAGTTTAAACAAGACAAACATCTGACGAGAAAGGTACGCAGCTATTAACACTGAGAAACGATGCCATAGCTGTTGTTTTAGTGTTGTATACGAATACCAATATATGCATCCATTTAAACTCCACGCGGGTCCGAAAAGGAAGTTCTTTCGAAATGCTGTATGGCCTTTCCCACTGTGAAACTGTTTTTCTTTTCTTTTCAGAAAGGTGCTGCACACGCACACCTATTGTGTTGCGACCCATGATGTTGTGTTGCCGAAGGACATGAGGACGATGCGCGCAGGTATAGAGTCCATTTGTACGCAATGTACTCCCAACGTCTTACATTTTGAGACGGAGGAAGTATCATGGAACAGCTGACGAGCTCGAGCACTTGGCACGGACAATGCATGCTGCTGCTTGTAACCGTCGTTTCTGCGACCGTGTTATTACTGACCGCTGCTGCAATAATCGGAAGCGGTGTTACTGGAAAAAAAAGCGGGGGCATGTGAGCTCGGGATCAAGAGAGCACTTGCGCGCTATACGAGACTATGTAATCTTCTTCGCTGTACAACTTAAAAGTAAAGCGTGTGTGTGCTGACCGGCAATTATCTTACTGCGCTTGTGGCAAATCACAGGCTTCGGGAGCAGAATCTGAAAAACTAACGGTCACGGTCAGCACGCACTGGTTGGCCGAGCGGCTGGGCTGTTGCTGTGCTATAGCCCCTGGTCGTTATCCAGCAGCCGCAGGACGGAAGTTGCAAAGCTGGAGCCAAAACCAACAGCTAGCCAAACGAAAACCGGGGCACCCTGCCGGTGCCGCCCCCTCCGGTTTTGGCCGCTCTCTCGCTCTCTGCCGGCATGCCAATATATACGCCCCTCGATCGCGCTGCTCATCGGCTCATACTACATAGCAGACCTGCCGACCAAGACCCTCTTACATCAGCTTTGTTCCTTGCACTGTCTGCTGGCAATGGCGGAGGCCAAGGCTGCACCTGCAACGGCGGAGGGCAGCGGTGGGAGGAAGACGGTGGTGCTGGTGGCCGTGGACGACAGCGACCACAGCAACCGCGCGCTCGAGTGGGCCGTGCGGCACGTGGCGACGGCCGGCGTGGCGGCGGCCGAGCTCGTCGTCGTCCACGCCAAGCCGCCCGCGTCCTCCGTCGTCACCTTCGGCAGCCCCGGTGCCGGCCGCAAACCCCGTTAATTTCCAGCTTTGGTTCTGTTCGGAACTCTCGTGGTGAACTGGAGCTTACTCTGCTTCGGAATATTCAGCCGCCGCCGGGGACGTGGTGAGGGTGGTGGACGCGGACCTGCGCAAGAGGGCCGAGGACGTCGTCGACAGGGCGCGCCGCCTCTGCGTCGCCAACTCGGTAACAGCCACGACTCCCCATTGGCCGCATTGCTCGATCAGAGACATTTGCTGTGACGACGTGTACTGCTCATGTCAAAACGCAGGTGCATGGTCTGATAGAGGTGATGGAAGGAGAGGCGAGGTACGTGCTCTGCGACGCCGTAGACAAGCACCACGCCGACCTGCTCGTCGTCGGCAGCCATGGCTACGGTGCCATCAAGAGGTAATCGATGATATGCCTGCATGCTGCTGCCGAATAGCCATGGGTTTTATTTTACCTGAACATGGACGCTTGTTGCAGGGCATTTCTCGGGAGCGTGAGCGACTACTGCGCCCACCACGCGCACTGCTCCGTCATGATTGTCAAGCAGTCCAAGTCCAAGAAATGATAGCGTCATTGTGGTGCCGAGCTTGTTGTATCTCTTAGTAAAATCCAGAGTTCTGTGTGCGTGAAAAGTGATGTCAAAAAGATATGTGTAAACAGTGTCGCAAAACTGAACCAATACCTCAAATCCAGGTTATATTTTCAGCATTACAAACGGCAATGTTACTGTATTCAAATATCTTCGAGCCAACGACCATAGATAATAATCCAAGTAAAAATGCTGACAATGAAGAGAGTACATAAATCTCAAGAATCCATCCAAACAAGTTTTTACAGAAACAAAGGAACCTAGAATAACCGAACACAGAGATAGTACTATAACAGCGGATGCAGAAGTTGGCGAAGACAAAATTTGAAGAATTTGAAGACCATGGCTCCGCCTCTCACCGCTCCTAGCCTCGCATCCGTTTTACTCTGATTTGGCCTGAAAATGCAATTGGATACTTAGCATAAGAGCAATGAACACTTCCCAATCGACAATAAGTAAACACAAGCACAAGAGTTATATTACATCAGGAGACCGGGAACGTGATGGGCTCTTGCTTGGGTCCCTCTTGGGGCTTGCTGCTTCACCATTGACGACGGGCTGAGCAAAAACAACCAAAGTAAGTTTCATACACAGATATTGCAAAAGTATGACTGCGAATACTTACGGACGCAGCGACAGGGGATCGGGATTTTGCTGGTGATCTGCAAAAAGTTCCAGAAAACAAGAGAAATCAATATCCAGAATGGGGCTTTAATAGCTTGCTTCCAAGAACCTCCATCCTCCCCAGCATTCCAATCGCCAAATGCAAGTAAAATGGGCTCACAGAAATGAAAAGCAATCAGTTGTGTCAAAAAACATGCAGTACTGAAAGTGTTTTGTGTCAATGTTACGGCATATACGCTAGAACAGCCCTCCAATTTGAAGCCTGTGAAGGAGCCAGTCCTCGCATACTCAAATCTGAGCAAATACCATTGTGCCGTCCAAACCGTCAATCCTTAATGCTCTACTTCCAGAGTTCCAAACCTCTATGCCCAAGCTCTGATGTAATCAGTTACAGTCCATTAGGTAAAGAAAAATAATAGATGATTTTTAGCTTCCAGTTCAATTCCCAGTTTATTACCATACCTCGGTCAACCAATGGGAGCTGGTGCAAACTGACCAAATCCCCATCCTCAATTTCCTAATACGCAATCCCTAGATCGCCGCACAATCCCTCATCTAAGGAAGAAATGATTCGAGGCTTTAAGAAACACCGGACACTAGCCAGTTCAGTTAGACAAGAAACATGTGACACCAGAGTGTGATAAAACTTGTGACAGTTTCCAAGCAACCAGATAGATAATAATTATGCCACTAGTTTTCCATTTAACACTAGGAAAAATCAGCAGGTTTAACTAGAATATCATACATAAACCCGATATGCCAATGCAAGAGGGTTATGGTGTATTGCCACCTGGCAACATGGACATTTAGGATGTCAGATGGATTGATGCATCTTTTGTTGATAAAGATTGCATCAATGAGAAACAATATTTAAGATTTTCCAGACTATTAGTTTTCAAGTTTCAACCAGAACATACTTCTTTTGTAATAGATGTGCCAACATATCAAGCAACATTTGATTATAAAATAATTGCAGTGATGTCTACTTGTTCCATCTTTCTTTTTCTTTTTCTTGGGGTAGGAGGAGGTACGCAGGCCATAGGAGCTCAGTTACCTTGATGGAGAGCGTCCCTTTGACGGTGACCTTGAATGGGAAGAAACTGATCTCGACCGAGATCTTGACGCTGAACGGCGTGATGGTTTTTTCTTTGGACTGAAAGCATATCCAAATTAGGTCAGTGGTCAGTTACATTATACAGGACCAACAGAATTGATCGAAGCCTGACCTCGGACTCCTGCTGTAGCTGCCACTTCGGCTTCTGCTACGGCTGCGTGAATAGGAGCGGCTGCTTTTGCCAGCATACTCCTTCACCTTCAGGAAACAATAAGATGGTGTGTTAATTAATTTCAGAACAAGTCAATGCCCAGAACTGAACTACAAATAGACATCTAAGTGTACCCTTATAGGCGCTCGAGAGAATGCATTTTTAAATTCAGTATCATCAAGCTTCCTTATCTGCAAAAAGGATAATTCGAGCAAATTATTTCTCCACCTTCACAAAAATAAGTAAATGCAGCTAGAAAACCCCATACAAGATTATACAGGTGTAACAAAATTCAGCATTCCGTGTACTGAAAATTAGCAAGACACCAGAAGTGACACCAAAAAGGAGAAGCGGAACTTACAGCATACTTCATGTCATCATAGTTTGTATAATCAACAATTCCAATAGTACCTACAGCAAACAATGATGTAGGTCAAAAAAGGTGGCAGCAACATAGCACAGATGACTTCACAGAAAGAACAATTGTTACAACAGCTTCTTCATTAAACCGGAAAGTGTTGAAAAATTGGCAATTTAAATGTGCTAACAGTGAGTTCTCTTTTGTACTAAGCTCATCAATGAACATGTTGGGCATATTAAAGGCATAGTGCTATCATGGGCCTCAACAAGAGTAACCAGTGTAATGTGGTCGGAAGGCATAAGTATTATCACCATTTACTAAAAATAAGTAATAGCAGAACTTCAATAAAATATAAATCAGGCGATAAAGCAAGTGAAGAGATTTATCTAATAATAATGCAACTTCAGACAATCGCTGGTGAATATAATGGAAACAGTGAGAATAGAACTGCAGCAGGGACCCAAACTAACTCACCACCACCCTCACGATACACCTCAGAGAAACAAACATCACCAGCCTTTCTCATATGATCCTGATAAAAAAAATTATGAAGCTTCAGAGAGGGAAGGGTGAAAACATGATAAGGGAGAAAAGAGCAGAAAAGTTGACAGAAATATCATTCAGCAGACCTTTAGATCTTGCCATGATGCAGAAGAAGGTAGTCCAGTAACCAGAACTGTCAAAAGGCAGGCACAAGTTCAGTTTATAGACGGAGAAATTGAGCAATCCATATTCTGTTTAGATATATATTTTGCGTACCACGATACTCTGTATGCCTAGAGACACCACCACGGCGTCCTCCGCCACCATAGCTGTTCGGAAGGGATGAAGAGTTGGCCCTCCCGCCATGTGCAAGTTCAACCTGTCCATGGTAGGGATTAGAAATGTGAACTGAGAAGAGCAAGCTACAAGAAACCCATTGCACGTACCCGCAGACGATTCCCATCAAAGTTGTAACCATCTCGACCATGAATCGCATCTTCAGCATCACGGGGATCTTCAAACTACACACATGAAGTAGTTCTTGGTGACCTCGAACAAACCGATCGAGAGCAAAGGCAAATAGAAAACATACTCAACAAGTTACCTCAACAAAAGCAAAGCCAGGTGGCCTTGGGGGGACCTTCAAGTCAATTTCAACTATCCGTCCATACTGCAAGAAATATTTTTAACATCAGATATTCCGACAGAATCCGAGCATAAAAATCCAAAATACAGAGCAAAGTAGGAACTGCATGTTATTTTGGCACAACCATAATGTCATCTTGTGTACCACTTAAAAGATTGACATTGAATGACATATTATCACAACAAAACTAAACCATATTCATATGTTCCAGGATACGTTAAACACACCAGAGTCACAAGTATTTGACAGTCTAGCATGTCACTATTCATTACCTTAATGTAAACAGAAGCATATATAATGGAACTGAGAATGCCAACCTTGTAGAACAGATCCTCCACCTCCCGCTCCCTGATATCCCCTGGGAGGTTCCCAACGTAAATGGTCCGGCTCCAGCGCCTACTCATCCTTCCTTGCTTACTGCAACCTATACCCAGAAGAGCACGGTAATTAGTTATTATACTTACTAGAAAAATAAAGACTGGCAGGATTATCTGAATTCAGATACAGCAAACAAAACAGCCAACACAACCACGAACAAATTTACACGACGAACAAACACACTGCAAAATCACTGGCCTACTTCAGGCCGCTAAAGGCACGGACAAAACTTCAGGTTGAGATTTCCCGAGAAAAACAGCCTACGATTTCAATCCCCAAGGGGGCGTTCAAGGCGCGAGAGATCCCCGCCGTCCTGCCACACCCGCGCCCACAAACCCTAGAACGCCGAGATTTTCCAGATGAAATCAAAACCGCGAGAGGGCGGAGGCGCGGCTGCAGATCCGCGCGCCCACACCAAACCCTAGACGAACAGAGCACGCCCCCGAGTAAAAACCGCCGACGAATTCAGCAGAGGAAAACGGCAATCGGCGTGGGGAGATGGCGGAGGGGGCGGGGAGATGGCGGGGCGTACCGGAGGAGGGGCTGGGTTCGCTGCGCGCGCGGCGTCGTCGCCGGCCGGGGACGAAGGGGAACAGGAGAAGATAGGGTTTACGGGAGGGCGGGCGGCTTGACCTCCCGAGCGGCCAAGCTATAGAACAAGCAGCGTGCGGGTTTGGTCGGTCCGCGTCTCTATGCATGTGGGCCCCGCTGATGTGAGTCCGGCATAAGGCGTGACGGGCGCGGGCCGGTGTCTAGTCGAGCTCGGAGTTGTCTCACGATTGGGCCTAACGGGCTACTAAACAACGAGAATCTCACGTTCTCTTCCAAGCTTCCAAAGGGCTTTTGTTAAAAACAATATATAGGGGTTGTTTGGACGAAAGTATCCTTCTAATAGCCCTAAAAAAAAGTATCCTTCTAATAGCCCTAAAAAAAAGTATCCTTCTAATCTTGAGCTCAAATGCTCCTGCCATGAACAGCAAAATCAAAAAAATGAAACAAAATTCAAAAAAACAAACTTTAAGAAATGTTTGAAGTGCATGCCAATTTTCATCACGAAATCACATTGGAGCAAGTCATGGCAAAAAAAAAATAGAGCTCCAACATGCATTTGAAAGTAACATTTTCAAAGTATCGATTTTTTACCATGCCTTGCACCAATGTGATTTTTTTGCATGCACTCCAAACATTCTTTAAAGTTTGCCAAAAAACAGATTTTTTATATATTTTTTTCCTATTTTTTGAATTTATTGTTCATTGATATGTCTCCAACGTATCTATAATTTTTGATGTATTCATGCCATGTTTATAATTTTTTTACATGATTTTGGTATGATTTGATTAGAATTAACCCGGACTGACGCTGTTTTCACCAGAACTACCCTGGTGTTGTTTTTATGCAGAAATAAAAGTTCTCAGAATGCGCTGAAAATCAACGGAGAATATTTTTGGAAAATATAAAAAATACTCAAACGAAAAGCTACCGGAGGGGAGTCCCGAGGCCACCGCGAGGGTGGAGGGCGCCCCCCTGCCTCGTGCACTCCCTGTGGGGCCCCCTAACGTGAAACCGACGCCAACCCCTCTTATAAATCCAGAAAACCCCAGAACAGAACCAAGATCGGGAGTTCCGCCGCAGCAAGTCTTTGTAGCCACCAAAAACCAATCGGGACCCTGTTCTGGCACCCTGCCGGAGGGGGGATCCATCACTGGTGGCCATCTTTATCATCCCGGCGCTCTCCATGACGAGGAGGGAGTAGTTCACCCTCGGGGCTGAGGGTATGTACCAGTAGTTATGTGTTTGATCTCTCTCTCTCTCTCTCTCTCTCTCTCTCTCTCTCTCGTGTTCTTGATATGGCACTATCTTGATGTACCGCGAGCTTTGCTACTATAGTTGGATCTTATGATGTTCCTTCCCCTCTATCTTCTTATAATGGATTAAGTTTTCCCTTTGAAGTTATCTTATTGGATTGAGTCTTTAAGGGTTTGAGAACACTTGATATATGTCTTGCATGTGCTTATCTGTGGTGACAATGGGATATTCACTTGATTCACTTGATGTATGTTTTGGTGATCAACTTGTGGGTTCTGTGACCTTGTGAATTTATGCATAGGGGTTGGCGCACGTTTTCATCTTGACTCTCCGGTAGAAACTTTGGGGCACTCTATGAAGTTCTTTGTGTTGGTTTGAATAGATGAATCTGAGATTGTGTGATGCATATCGTATAATCATACCCGTGGATACTTGTGGTGACATTGGAGTATCTAGATGACATTCTGGTTTTTGTAGATTTGTGTCTTAAGGTGTTATTTTACTACAAACTCTAGTATTTGTGACACTTATAGGAATAGCCCAATGGATTGATCGGAAAGAATAACTTTGAGGTGGTCTCGTACCCTACAATAATCTCTTTGTTTGTTCTCCTCTATTAGTGACTTTGGAGTGACTCTTTGTTGCATGTTGAGGGATTGTTATATGATCTAATTATGTTACCATTGTTGAGAGAATTTGCACTAGTGAAAGTATGAACCCTAGGCCTTGTTTCGAAGCACTGCAATACCGTTTTCGCTCACTTTTGTTACTTGCTACCTTGCTGTTTTTATTTAAGATTACAAAAACCTATACCTACCATCCATATTGCACCTGTATCATCATCTCTTCGCCGAACTAGTGCACCTATACAATTTACCATTGTATTGGGTGTGTCGGGGACACAAGAGACTCTTTGCTATTTGGTTGCAGGGTTGTTTGAGAGAGACCATCTTCATCCTACGCCTCACACGGATTGATAAACCTTAGGTCATCCACTTGAGGGAAATTTGTCACTGTCCTACAAACCTCTGCACTTGGAGGCCCAACAACGTCTACAAGAAGGTTGTGTAGTAGACATCAAGCTCTTTTCTGGCGTCGTTGCCAGGGAGGTTAGTGCTTGAAGGTATATCTTTAGATCCCGTAGTCGAATATTTTAGTTTCTTGTTTTATCACTAGTTTAGTCTATAAAAGAAAACTGCAAAAAAAGGAATTGAGGGTGCCTCATATGCTTCATCTTTTTAATGTCTTTCGTGAAAATAAGGATTCCGATAATTGTGCCAAAGTGTTAGAAGAAGAAGGCAATAAAATGTTTGGCATACAATCTTTGAATGATGAGCATGATTGCAATGTTGCTAGTATGAATTCCTTGAATATCCATGATGCTAATGATATGCAAAGCCACAAGCTTGGGGATGTTATGTTTGATGAATATGATATGTTTAATCCCCCAAGTTTTGATGAGCAAATTTATTTTAATGATAGCATGCCTCCTATTTATGATGATTATATTGATGAAAGTGGATTTGGAGAGGTCGTGGCTATATTTAGTGATGAATCCACTATTTCGGAAGAGGCTCCAATTGATTATGAGAGCAAAGTTGCTATCTATGATGATTATTGTGATGACATGTATGCTATAAAGAATAATGATAACCATGAAACTTGTCATCTTGATTTAAATTTTCAACTGGATTATGCTCACATGATAGTTTTTTTGTTGAGTTTTCTCCCACAGCTATTCATGAGAAGAAAATTGCTTATGTTGAGAGTAATAAAAATTCTATGCTTATGCATCATGAAAAGAGTGCTTTATGTGTTACTTATATTGTTGAATTCATTCATGATGCTATTGAAAATTATTACGAGGGAGGAATATATGCTT
The DNA here is from genome assembly GCF_018294505.1 of Triticum aestivum. Classification (NCBI taxonomy): domain Eukaryota; kingdom Viridiplantae; phylum Streptophyta; class Magnoliopsida; order Poales; family Poaceae; genus Triticum; species Triticum aestivum. The sequence continues at coordinate 105,506,124 of NC_057798.1, read as the reverse complement.
GTAGGAATTGCAATACTTGTTGGGGAACGTAGTAATTTAAAAAATCGTACGATCACGCAATATCTATCTAGGAGATGCATAGCAACGAGACGGGAGAGTGTGTCCACGTACCCTCGAAGACCGAAAGCGGAAGTGTTTAGTAACGCGGTTGATGTATTTGAACATCTTCACGATCCATCCGATCCAAGTACCGAACGTACGGCACCTCCGTGTCCAGCACACGTTTAGCACGATGACGTCCCTCTTGCTCTTGATCCAGTTGAGGACGAGGGAGAGTTCCGTCAGCACGACAGCGTGGCGATGGTGATGATGAAGTTACCTGCGCAGGGCTTCGCTTAAGCACTACGACGATATGACTGAGGTGTTAAACTGTGGAGGGGGCACCACACGGCTAAGAGATTGTCTATTGTGTTTTTGAGTACCCCTGCTCCCGTATATAATGGAGGGAGGAGGAGGCCGACCTAGAGGGGCGCGCTAAATGGGGAGTCCAATTAGGATTCCCAATCCTAGTTGGAGTCCCCTTCCTTTTTCCAAGAGGGGGAGAGAGGGAAGGAGGAGGAGAGGAAGAAGGAAAGAGGGGGGCACCGCCCCCTCCCAAGTCCAATTCGGACTTCCCAGGGGGGGCACCCTTGCGGCCCTCCTCTCTCCTTTCCACTAAGGCTCACGAAGGCCCACTACTTCCCGGGGGTTCCGGTGTCCGAATATAACCTTCCAATATATCAATCTTTATGTCTCGACCATTTTGAGACTCCTCGTCATGTCCGTGATCTCATCCGGGACTCCGAACAAACTTCGTCATCAAATCACATAACTCATAATATAAATCGTCATCTAATGTTAAGCGTGCGAACCCTACGGGTATGAGAACTATGTAGACATGATCGAGACACATCTCCGATCAATAACCAATAGCGGAACCTTGATGCTCATATCGGGTCCTACATATTCTACGAAGATCTTTATCGGTCAAACCGCATAACAATATACGTTGTTCTCTTTGTCATCGGTATGTTACTTGCCCGAGATTCGATCATCGGTATCATCATACCTAGTTCAATCTTGTTACCGGCATTGAGTCTGACTCAACTTCACACCTTGTAACACAGGCAAGAACCCTTTCTTTGACTGATCCATTTTGAACTTATTCAAAACTTTATCAAGGTATGTGCTTTGTGAAAGTCCAATTAAGCGTCTTGATCTATCTCTATAGATCTTGATGCCCAATATGTAAGCAGCTTCACCGAGGTCTTTCATTGAAAAATTCTTATTCAAGAATCCTTTTATGCTATCAAAAAATTATGTATTATTTCCAATCAATAATATGTCATCCACATATAATATTAGAAATGCTACAAAGCTCCCACTCACTTTCTTGTAAATACAGGCTTCTCCAAACATCTGTATAAAACCATATGCTTTGATCGCACTATCAAAGCGTATATTCCAACTCCGAGAGGCTTGCACCAGTCCATAAAATGGATCGCTAGAGCTTGCATACTGTGTTAGCACCTTTTGGATCGACAAAACCTTCTAGTTGCATCATATACAACTTTTTTTTACAAAATCCATCAAGGAATGCAGGTTTGACATCAATTTGCCAAATTTCATAATCATAAAAGGTGGCAATTGCTAACATGATTCCGACAGACATAAGCATCGCTACGGGTGAGAAGGTCTCATCGTAGTCAACTCCTTAAACTTGTCGAAAACCTTTTGCAAGAAGTCGAGCTTTGTAGATAGTAACATTACCGTCAGCGCCGGTCTTCTTCTTGAAGATCCATTTATTTCCTATGGCTTGCCGATCATCGGGCAAGTCCACCAAAGTCCACACTTTGTTCTCATACATGGATCCCATCTCAGATTTCATGGCCTTAAGCCATTGCGTGGAATCTGGGCTCATCATCGCTTCCTCATAGTTCGTAGGTTCATCATGGTCTAGTAACACGACTTCCAGAACAGGATTACACTACCACTCTGGTGTGGATCATGCTCTGGATGACCTACGAGGTTCGGTAGTAACTTGATCTGAAGTTTCATGGTCATCATCATTAGCTTCCTCACTAATTGGTGTAGGAATCACTTGAACTAATTCCTGTGATGAACTACTTTCCAATTCGGGAGAAGGTACTATTACCTCATCAAGTTCTACTTTCCTCCCACTCACTTCTTTCGAGAGAAACTCCTTCTCTAGAAAGGATCCATTCTTAGCAATGGATATCTTGCCTTGAGTTGCAAAGAGCTTGTGAATATCCATGCTTATGTGGTGTTCCAGGTGGCGTGAGTTGTGAAACTATTCCACATTGTTTCAAATAAATACCAAACTCGTAACTCAAATATTCTCCTCCATGATCAGATAGTAGAAACTTTATTTTCTTGTTACGATGATTTTTTACTCCATTCTGAAATTCTTTGAACTTTTCAAATGTTTTAGACTTATGTTTCATTAAGTAGATATACCCATATCTGCTCAAATCATCTGTGAAGGTCAGAAAATAATGATACCCGCCATGAGCCTCAACACTCATTGGTCTGCATACACCTGTATGTATTATTTCCAATAAGTCAGTAGCTCGTTCCATTGTTCCGGAGAACGAAGTTTTAGTCATCTTGCCCATGAGGCATGGTTCGCAAGCACCAAGTGATTCATAATCAAGTGATTCCAAAAGCCCATCAGCATGGAGTTTCTTCATGCGCTTTACACCAATATGACCTAAACGGTAGTGCCACAAATAAGTTGTACTATCATTATCAATTTTGCATCTTTTGGCTTCAATATTATGAACATGTGTATCACCACGATCGAGATTCGACAAAAATAGACCACTCAACAAGGGTGCATGACCATAAAATATATTACTCATATAAAGAAAACAACCATTCTTCTCTGATTTAAATGAATAACCGTCTCACATCAAACAAGATCCAGATATAATGTTCATGCTCAACGCTGGCACCAAATAACAATTATTCAGATCTAAAACTAACCCCGAAGGTAGGTGTAGAGGTAGCGTGCCGACGGCGATCACATCGACCTTGGAACCATTTCTGATGCGCATCATCACCTCGTCCTAGCCAATCTTCAGTTAATTCGTAGCCCATGTTTTGAGTTGCAAATATGAGCAACATAACTACTATCAAATACCCAGGTGCTACTACGAGCATTAGTAAGGTACACATCAATAACATGTATATCAAATATACCTTTCACTTTGCCATCCTTCTTATCCGCCAAATACTTGGGGCAGTTCCGTTTCAAGTGACCAGTCCCTTTGCAGTAGAAGCACTTAGTTTCAGGCTTAGGTCCAGACTTGGGCTTCTTCCTGAGAGTAGCAACTTGCTTTCTATTCTTCTTGAAGTTCCACTTCTTCCCTTTGCCCTTTTTCTTGAAACTAGTGGTCTTGTTAACCATCAACACTTGATGCTCCTTCTTGATTTCTACCTCCGCAGCCTTTAGCATTGCAAAGAGCTTGGGAATCGTTTTCGTCATCCCTTGCATATTATAGTTCATCACGAAGCCTTTATAGCTTGGTGGCAGTGATTGAAGAACTTTGTCAATGACACTATCATCAGGAAGATTAACTCCCAGCTGAGTCAAGTGGTTATGGTACCCAGACATTCTGAGTATGTGTTCACTGACAGAACTATTCTCCTCCATCTTGCAGCTATAGAACTTGTTGGAGACTTCATATCTCTCAACTCAGGCATTTGCTTGAAATATTAACTTTAACTCTTGGAACATCCCATATGCTCCATGACATTCAAAACGTCTTTGAAGTCCCAATTCTAAGCCGTAAAGCATGGCACACTGAACTGTCGAATAGTCATCAGCTTTGCTCTGCCAGACGTTCATAACATCCGCAATTGCTCCTGCAGCAGGCCTTGCACCTAGCGGTGCTTCTAGTACGTAATTCTTCTATGCAGCAATCAGGATAATCCTCAAGTTACGGACCCAGTCCGTGTAATTGCTACCATCATCTTTCAACTTAGCTTTCTCTAGGAACGCATTAAAATTCAAGGGGACGGTAGCACGGGCCATTAATGTACAACAACATAGACATGCAAAAAGTATCAGGACTAAGTTCATGATAAATGCAAGTAAAAAAAGTTCATGATAAATTAAAGTTCAATTAATCATATTACTTAAGAACTCCCACTAAGATAGACATCCCTCTAGTTATCTAAATGATCACGTGACACAAATCAACTAAACCATGTCCGATCATCATGTGAGATGGACTAGTTTTCAATGGTGAACATCACTATGTTGATCATGTCTACTATATGATTCACATTCGACCTTTCGGTCTCAGTGTTCCGAGGCCATATCTGCATATGCTAGGCTCGTCAAGTTTAACCCGAGTATTCTACACGTGCAAAACTGGCTTGCACCCGTTGTATGTGAATGTAGAGCTTATCACACCCGATCATCACATGGTGTCTCGGCACGACGAACTGTAGCAATGGTGCATACTCAGGGAGAACACTTATACCTTGAAATCTAGTAAGGCATCATCTTGTAATGCTACCGCCATACTAAGCAAAATAAGATGCATAAAAGATAAACATCACATGCAATCAAAATATGTGTCATGATATGGTCATCATCATCTTGTTCTCATGATCTCCATCACCTAAGCATCGTCATGATCTCCATCGTCAATGGTTTAACACCTTGATCTCCATCGTAGCATCATTGTCGTCTCGCCAAATATTGCTACTACGACTATCGCTACCGCTTAGTGACAAAGTAAAGCAATTACATGGTGATAGCATTTCATACAATAAAGCGACAACCATATGGCTCCTGCCAGTTGCTGATAACTCTGTTACAAAACATGATCATCTCATGCAACAATTTATATCACATCATGTCTTGACCATATCATATCACAGCAAGCCCTGCAAAAACAAGTTAGACGTCATCTACTTTGTTGTTGCAAATTTTACGTGGCTGCTACGGGCTTCTAGCAAGAACCGTTCTTACCTACGCATCAAAACCACACCTATTTTTCGTCAAGTGTGTTGTTTTAACCTTCGACAAGGAATGGCCGTAGTCAAACTCAATTCAACTGAAGTTGGAGAAACAGACACCCGCTAGCCACCTGTGTGCAAAGCACGTCGATAGAACCAGTCTCATGAACGCGGTCATGTAGTGTCGGTCTGGGCCGCTTCATCCAACAATACGGTCGACTCAAAGTATGACTATTATCGCCCACAACTCTTTGTGTTCTACTCGTGCATATATCATCTACGCATAGACCTGGCTCGGATGCCACTATTGGGGAACGTAGTAATTCAAAAAAAATCCTACGATCACACAAGTTCTATCTAGGAGATGCATAGCAACGAGACGGGAGAGTGTGTCCACGTACCCTTGTAGCCGAAAGTGGAAGCATTTAGTAACGCGGTTGATGTAGTCGAACATCTTTATGATCCAATAGATCCAAGTATCGAACGTACGGCACCTTCGTGTTCAGCACATGTTCAACACGATGATGTCCCTCGTGCTCTTGATCCAGTTGAGGACGAGGGAGAGTTCCGTCAGCATGACGGTGTGGCGACGGTGATGATGAAGTTACCGACGCAGGGCTTCACCTAAGCACTACGATGATATGACCTAGGTGTTAAACTGTGGAGGGGGAACCACACACGGCTAAGAGATTGTCTATTGTGCTTTGGGGTGCCCCCACCCCCGTATATAAAGGAGGAAGGGAGGAGGCGGCTGGCCTAGAGGGGCACGCCAAATGGGGAGTCCAACTAGGATTCCCAATCCTAGTTGGAGTCCCCCCTTTTTCCAAGAGGGGGAGAGAGGGAAGGAGGGGGAGAGGGAGAAGGAAAGAGGAGGGCACCACCCCCTCCCTAGTCCAATTCGGACTTGCCGGGGGGGGGGGGGGGCGACTGAGGGAGTCCTGGATTAAGGGGTCCTCGGACAGCCGGACTATACTCTTTGGCCGGACTATTGGACAATGAAGATACAAGATTGAAGACTTCGTTCCGTGTCCTTATGTGACTCTCCTTTGCGTGGAAGGCAAGCTTAGCAATTCGGATATGTAGATTTCCTTCTCCGTAACCGACTCTATGTAACCCTAGCCTCCTCCGGTGTCTATATAAACCAGAGGGTTTAGTCCGTAGGACAACAACAATCATAATCATAGGCTAGCTTCTAGGGTTTATCCTCTATGATCTCGTGGTAGATCAACTCTTGTAATACTCATATCATCAAGATCAATCAAGCAGGAAGTAGGGTATTACCTCCATCAAGAGGGCCCGAACCTGGGTAAAACATCGTGTCCCCTACCTCTTGTTACCATTAGCCTTAGACGCACAGTTCGGGACCCCCTACCCAAGATCCGCCAGTTTTGACACCGACATTGGTGCTTTCATTGAGAGTTCCACTGTGCCGTCGCGATAAGGCTTGATGGCTCCTTCAATCATCTTTAGCGACGCGGTCTAGGGGGAGGTTTTCCTCCCTAGACAGTTCTTCGTATTCGGCGGCTTCATACCGCGGGCCAACTCGCTTGGCCATCTGGAGCAGATCGATAGTTACGCCCCCGGCCATCAGGTCAGGTTTGGAAGCTTAAACTATACTGCTGACATCCACGGAGACTTGATCTTCGACGGATTCGAGCCCATGCCAGGTGCGCCGAACGGTCACGACAGGTATGACTTTGATCTGCCGTCGGACAATATTCAGGTGAGCGCGCGTGTGATGGCGCCGGGAATCAATCCGGAGTAGGTCGTGCCTTCCGAGGGCGGGTGGATGGACCCCTCCACGGAGGCCGCACACTCATCGGCGCCGGAGCCGAACACTGATCCCACATCCTATGAGAGTGGTGTCATCGGACCCTCGGACTCGTCTCCGGCTATAGGATCTGAACCGCATGCGTCCATGCCTATCGAATCTGATTGGGCACCGGTCATGGAGTTCACCGCCGCGGATATTTTTCAGCACTCGCCCTTGGGTGATGTGCTAAACTCATTAAGGTCTCTTTCCTTATCGGGAGATTCTTGGCCGAACTATGTCCGGCTCGAGTGGGAAGCGGACAACGAAGAAATTCGTTCCCCACCCACCACCCACTTTATAGCCACTATCGATGACTTAACCGACGTGCCTGACTTCGACTCCAAAGACATCGACGGTATGGATGACGATGCAGGAGAAGAACAGGAACCACCGCCTATAGGGTGCTGGACAACCACCTCATCATCTGATATTTATATGGTGGACACCCCTAAAGAAAGCAATGGCGATGAGGCAACGGAAGATAACCCCTTGGAGAAGCAATCTAGACACCGGCATCATCGGCGCCGCTCCAAGCCCCGCCATAGCAAAAATAGTGATACCGTCACAAGAGATAACAATCCGGATGGTGCCGAAGACGAAGACAATCCTGCCCAGCAAGGCTCCGAGCAGGCCAAGCAAGAGGATGGGCAAGCTAGCCCTAAAGAACAGACAACTGATGGAGAATCAGAGGACGATAATTACATGCCTCTCTCCGAAGATTAAGTAAGCCTTGGCGACGAAGAATTCATCGTGCCTGAGGATCCTGTCGAGTAGGAGCGCTTCAAACGCCGGCTTATAGCCACTGCAAAAAGCCTGAAGAAAAAGCAGCAACAGCTTCAAGCTGATCAAGATCTACTAACTGATAGATGGACCGAGGTCCTGGCTGCCGAGGAATACTGACTCGAGCGCCCTAGCAAAAGCTACCCAAAGCACAGGCTGCTACCTCAACTCGAGGAGGAGGCTTTAAAGCCCACGCTACCAGTGCATGATGCGGCTGATCGTCCACCCCGTGGCCGCGACAAAGCGGCGTACCAGCCCGAAGTCCAGACCGCACCCCGACGCCAAACAAGCAAAAACACGAAGGCCCGGGGCTCCACGCATGACCTGTGAGACAAATTGAAAAGCAAAGCAGGACAATCAAGATCGATCTACGGATCACGGGGCACGCCCCAACATGTGACAATGACCATCACGATAGATATACTAACAAATCCGACCGGACCAAATACAATGTAACTCGGCACAGAGGCACCGCACACCCCCAATGCTTCACTGATGAAGTAATGGATCATGAATTTCCAGAAGGGTTTAAACTGGTGAACATTGAATCATATGATGGTACTAGAGACCCCACGGTATGGATAGAGGATTTCTTCCTCCACATTCACATGGCCCGCGGAGATGATCTACACGCCATCAAGTACCTCCCACTAAAACTCAAAGGGCCCGCTCGGCATTGGCTGAATAGCTTGCCGGCAAACCCCATAGGGAACTTATGTGCGACCACCGGATGCTGATGATCTAAGTCACATAACCCAATATCCCGGAGAGTCGGCCAGAAAATTTTGGACTTGGTTCCTAACTAAAAAGAACTAGATTGTCGACTGTCTGGAGGCCGAAGCCTTAGCGGCCTTTAAGCATAACATCCGTGACGAGTGGCTTGCCCGACATCTTGGCCAAGAAAAGCCAAAGTCCATGGAAGCCCTGACGGCACTTATGACCCGCTTTTGTGCGGGCGAGGATAGCTGGTTGGATCATAGCAACAACACAACAAGTAATCCTGGCACATCAAAAGCCAGGGATAGCAATGAGAAGCCACGACGCAACAAAAACAAGCATCACAAAAACGGTGATAGCACCGAAGACACGGCAGTCAATGCCGGATTCAGTGGCTCCAAATCAGGTCAGCGGAAAAAGCAATTAAACAAAAACAATTCGGGCCCGTCCGGTTTGGACCGCATACTCGACCGACCATGCCAAATCCATGGCACCCCAGGAACACCAGCCAATCATACCAATAGAGAATGTTGGGTCTTCAGACAAGCCGGCAGGCCGGGTACCGAAAACAAGGGGAAGGGTCTCAAAGCGACAATGATGACAAGGAGCCCCGATCACCGAATACAGGAGGATAGAAGAAATTCCCTCCCCAAGTGAAAACGGTGAATATGATATGCGCAAGCCACATCCCCAAGCGGAAACATGCACTAAGGGAAGTCTATACAATCGACCCAAAGTTTAACCCATGGTCCTCTTACCCGATCACTTTTGATTGCAGGGACCATCCTACCAGTATCCGTCATGGCGGTTCGGCCGCACTGGTCCTCGACCCCATCATCGACGGATGCCACCTCACACGAGTCCTTATGGACGGAGGTAGCAGCCTGAACCTGTTATACCAGGATACAGTGCGCAAAATGGGCATCAACCCCTCAAGGATCAAGCCCACAAAAACCACCTTCAAAGGTGTCATACCAGGTGTAGAGGCCTGTTGCACGGGCTCAACCACACTGGAAGTGGTCTTCGGATCACCAAATAATTACCGTACCGAAGAGTTAGTCTTCGACATCGTCCCCTTTCGCAGTGATCATCAGGCACTGCTCGGACGAACCACGTTCACGCGATTCAATGTGGTGCCACATTATGCCTACCGTAAACTCAAGATGCCCGGTCTGCGTGGTGTCATCACGGTTGATGGCAGGGCCGAGCTTCTCCTCACTGCTGAAGAGTCTACCGCCGCTTTAACAACAGAAGCAAATAATGGCACCTTCCAATCAAACCTCGAGTCGACGGCCAAGCTCCCGGACACCGCCAAAGGAGTCCGAACTATTGCGCGGCAGGATAGCCCAGCTCGCCCGGAGCTTAATTAAAAACACTCCGGAAAAAGATAATACAAGCCACATACTCCGGCTCAACCGCTCTGTGGCACAAAACCATTTATTGTGTTATCTTTACAGGTTCACCTTTACATAGGCTATGATGGTTGGCATGTGAACAGTTCGAGCGCGTCAGAGAATCTTTAGATATTCCCTTATAATCATCCGACTACACCCCGGATCCTAACACAACTTCCTCACGCCCGGTATCAGCAGGTTTCGCAATCATATTTCTTTTTATCACATCATCTGTACTCATACGCACTGACGTATCGTTCAAATACAACATGTGGATTTATGTGATGCTTGTATACTGCTATTTCTTATCTGAAAATATTTTTGTTAAAAGACGGCTGCTTATCGCGATATGCCTTAATATGCCAGGGCTTCATCATGCCCATACTACGGCAAAAAAACCTGAACACCTTCATGGCAGTTCGGCACCTCGAACTTATAACATTATATGCATCGGCTCCGAATCATGTCTTGGGTCAATAGTTGGGTTTGCCCAGCTCCTATGTTTTGGTACCTTACGTTCTGCTATATCAGCTAAGGTAGCACTGGGAGAACTACTGTGATTGTGTCCCGGTTCTTCCGGACGAGCACCTCAGTAGAGAAAGCCGAAAACTGATTGTCATGATGTAGCGAGAGCTGGTCAACTATTCGAGAGGTTCTCAAATCTTTAAGGATTTCTTCCACATAATGCCATAACCAATGCAGCATGCGAATGATCGGCTTTTTCTGATCAGGCGCTTATAGAGCCCCTCGTGCGGTCTTTCGAACACCAGGGGCTGCGCCTACCTTCCTCGTAATAACTCCTATGGCTAAGTGAGAGCGATAAAGCCCTATAGTCCGATTGCCTGGTTCGCTGTGCTGAACACCTCCTTTAGGGACCCAAAACTAGGGTAAAGAGTGCTCAGGTTTATCCCGAACACCCCCGTACTCACTACGTGGGGGCGGAAGCCGACGACTAGCCGACTCTCAGGATTAATATATAAAACGACCGCACAGGAGGAAAACCTTTCAAACAACAAGCAATAGATGATAATAATGCTCTTGTTCAAATATTACAAAGGACGAACATGACCTTATTCATGGAAATATAACGTCCTTGGTGCATTGCTCCGCCGCAAGGCGGGCTCCTTTCAAGACACCTTCATAATACAGTTCGGGCTTGCGGTGCTCCTTCCCCTCCGGCGGTCCCTCAGTCATCAACTTTTCTACATCCATCTTCCCCCAATGCACCTTGGCGTGGGCAAAAGCCATTCGCGCACCTTCTATGCAGACCTACTGCTTGATGACTTCGAGTCGAGGGCAGGCACTCACAAGCTGCTTCACGAGCCTGAAGTAACTGCTTGGAATCGGCTCAGTAGGCCACAACCGGATAATTAAATCCTTCATGGTTAACTCGGCCGCCTTATGCAGTTCGACCAGCTGCTTCAGCTGATCGGAGAAAGGCACCGGATAATTCGGTGCGAGATACTGCATCCAGAAGAGCTTATCCGCAGTATTCCCCCCTTCGGCTCGGTAGAATTGGGCGGCATCAGATATGCTGCACGGCAGCTCCACAAATACCCCTGTATACATCAAAACTCAAGTTATCAAACTTGATTTTCTCATCTCAAATACTCGCTTTGTATAGAAAAAGCCTTACCGGCCGCAATCTTCCTCGCTTCCTGAATTTCTTTCAGGGCACCCTGGGCTTCCCCCTGGGCATCACTGGCGGCTTGGCAAGACTGGGAGAGTTTGGATTCTTTCCCTGATAAACTCTGCTCCAAGGACTCACATTTTTTCATGGCCTCCCAAAGCTCTTGCTCAGCTTCAATAACTTTGTCCTCATGTTTCTCACGAAGAGCCTGCTCTGCGGCTGCCTTCTTCTCGGCTTCGTCCACAACCTTCTTCAGGGCCTCAATTTCGGCCGCCGCCCCTAGAGCACATTATCAAAATATTTTCATCATGCACACTCATTCTTTCATGCTAAATAAACAAGGTTTCTGAATACCTTGGATATCCTCTAGCTGTTTCTTCACTTGGCCAAGTTCTCCTTCGGCCCGCTCCAGAGTATGCCTCAGTCTGGATACTTCCGCAGGATGAGAGGCGGCAACCGCTATACACACATGCTTATAAAAAAAGTGATAGATGTCATTAAGCGAGTCTCCCACGAACATATATTTGATCCTCTGTCCAGTGCATTCTTTCACCAAACAGTGTATCAGGGGCTGCTATCTATACCATGACACTCTTCCAAACTTCATAAAACATACCTCAAAGTCTCTTATGAGACTGATGCAGGATTCATTCAGTCCACCAAGCTCAAAGTCTCTTATGAGACTGATGCAGGATTCATTCAGTCCACTCTTGGTGGACTGAATCTTCTCAATCACCGCACCCATAAGGGCACGGTGTTCATCAACGATGGAGGCACCCTTCAGCACCGCCAATAAAGTATCCGGCACCCCTGGTTGGACAGATGTGGCCGGTGGAGCAGACATACCTTCTCCAGCTGGCGGAGGCCGCCTGTCTGACTCAGGGACCTTATGGGAGTCTAGAATCGTGTCCGGCTTGGGGCCGGATTCAATACGACCCCCGCCGTCGACGTCCACAAGAGCTTTCTCTCCCGCGTGTCCGGCCCCTGAAGTCTGGCCTCCCGGCGCCATCTTAGCAATCTTTTCCCCCCTCCCATGGCCTGGGTCCTTCTGGGATGAAGCCTCGGTTTCATTCTTATGTTTGGGGATGGGGGCTTTCGGGGGTGTCCCGCTCTCCATTGCATCCGAACCTAGCAAATCCTCTGACGAGGATTGTTCGGCACGGGCCCTCGCCGGACTGAAAAAGTACGGCTCAGATTAAAATAATCACGCCGTGGCAATTCTCGTCACATGAGTGTGTTCGGATTTTATACTCACGAGTTCACCAGGGGCTCGGCCCTGGGATCCCACTCCGGGCTGCTATCGGTGGCGGTGGTGGACTCCTCTTGAAAAGGAGTTTTCCCCCTCTTAGGCGAATCGGCCTCCAAGGAGGTGGAGGCCGTCCTTTTCTTCTTTCCCCCTGCGGGGGATTCATCTTCCTCCTCCTCCCCGTCCTCTTCGGAGGAAGAATGGGCATTGGAGTCTTCAGATTTGGTGTCCGAGGCTCCACGCCGACGGAGGCCGCCCCTGGTCTTCTTGGCCTCCTTTTCGGCCTTCTTCTTTGGCGCCTTATATGGCGCCGGGACCAACATCTTCATCAGAAGTGGGCCGGCCGGTTCTTCTGGCAGAGGGGCCGGACAGTAGATCCGCCCCGCCTTCTTCACCCAGCCCTAGGAAAATGATGGGAAATACGTTAAGTATTTTTCTGAGGATGTACGCATAAAACACATAAATTGTTAAACATTCAGTTGCTTACCGAACTTGCAGGGCGGGACAGTTGGTACCCACGGTCCTCGGTGGAGTCCGGCCATGGTTTGCCGGACTTGAAAAGCGCCTTCTAGATGTCCTGGTGCGTAGAGCCAAAGAGCTCTAGCAGGGTCTGGTGCTTGGCCGGGTCGAACTCCCATAGATTGCAAGCTCGGTGTTGACATGGTAGAATCCGGTGAACCAGCATCACCTGGACTACATTGACGAGCTTGACGCTCTTGTCTTCCATGTCTTGGACGTGCGTCTGGAGCTCTAATAGCTCGTTAGACAAAGCCCAGTTCATGCCCTTCTTGTGCCAGGACGTAAGTCGTAGGGGGCACCGGATCTGAACTCTGGAACGGCAGTCCACTCCTTGCCACGCGACTCGGTGATGTAAAACCACTGCTGCTACCACTCCTTGACCGAATCATTGAAAGTCCCTATCGGCCATGTAACATTAGGCATCTTGCTCACCATGTCGCCTCCGCATTCGGCATGCTCGCCGCTCACTACCTTGGGCTTCACATTAAAAACCTTTAGCCATAAGCCGAAGTGCGGCGAGACGCAGAGAAAGGCCTCGCACACGACTATGAATGTCGAGATGTTGAGGAAGGAATTTGGGGATAGATCATGGAAATCAATCCCGTAGTAATACATGATGCCGCGAATGAAAGGATGAAGGGGAAACCCTAGCCCACGGACAAAATGAGGGAGGAATACCACCCTTTGGTGGGGTTCTGCAGTGGGGATGATCTGTCCCGCCGTCGGGAGACGATGGCCAATTCTCTTGGCCAGATACCCGCCCCCCCGAAGCTTTTTGATATCCTTCTCCCGGACGGTAGAGGCCATCCACTTGCCGCCTGCTCCAGATCCGGACATCTTCGGGAAGCCTTTTTGGGCGGAGAAGAAGAGCATTTGGGCACTAGGGCTCGAGCGGAAAGGAATGGATGAGCAGAGAAGGGCGTGGGCGAAAAGGGAAGTTCTCATCCCCTTATAAAGGCGGCAAAGATCCTGCGCCTCCCCACTTGCCCGCTAAAAACGCTTATTCCCCCAAGCGCCACTTTTGGTGGCGTGGTTGGGTTACCCACACTCGTATTGATGAGAATCCCGTGATAAGGGGACACGATCTTTGCTTCGACAAGACGTGTCAAGGAAACCGCCTCGCATTACGTGCAATAGCTAGTTGTGAAAAATGGTTCGAATAATGACCGGACCATGGCATGATGTCATAAAAAGTTGTCAGCAGATTAGATTTGTGGAATATTATACTCTCTGCGGTGGTATGTGGAAATTGTTTTGCAGAGCCGGACACGATTCTCGTGTTCAAAATCTTGTATGGAGTATTCGGGGAAGGAACCCGCCTTGCAATGCCGAAGACAATCTGCGCGCCAGACTCATTGTCATTGAAGCCTGGTTCAGGGGCTACTGAGGGAGTCCTGGATTAAGGGGTCCTCGGACAGCCAGACTATATACTTTGGCCGGACTGTTGGACTATGAAGATACAAGATTGAAGACTTCATTCCGTGTCTGGATGGGACTCTCCTTTGCGTGGAAGGCAAGCTTGGCAATTCGGATATGTAGATTTCCTTCTCTATAACCGACTCTGTATAACCCTAGCCCCCTCCGGTGTTTATATAAACCGGAGGGTTTAGTCTGTAGGACAACAACAATCATAATCATAGGCTAGCTTCTAGGGTTTAGCCTCTACGATCTCATGGTAGGTCAACTCTTGTAATACTCATATCATCAAGATCAATCAAGCAGGACGTAGGGTATTACCTCCATCGAGAGGGCCCGAACCTGGGTAAAACATCGTGTCCCTTGCCTCCTGTTACCATTAGCCTTAGATGCACAGTTCGGGACCCCCTACCCGAGATCCGTCGGTTTTGACACCGACAGCGACCACCCTTGCGGCCCTCCTCTCCTTTCCACTAAGGCCCATGAAGGCCCACTACTTCTCGGGGGGTTCCGGTAACCTCCCCGTACTCCGGAAAATACCTGAATCACTCCGGCACCGTTCCGGTGTCCGAATATATCCTTCCAGTATATCGATCTTTATGTCTCGACCATTTTGAGACTCCTCGTCTTGTCCGTGATCTCATCGAGGACTCCGGAAAAACTTCGGTCATCAAATCACATAACTCATAATACAAATCATCATCGAACGTTAAGCGTGCAGACCCTACGGGTTCGAGAACTATGTAGACATGATCGAGGCACATATTTGATCAAGAACCAATAGCGGAACCTGGATGCTCATATTGGCTCCTACATATTTTACGAAGATTTTTATCGGTCAAACCGCATAACAATATACGTTGTTCCCTTTGTCATCAGTATGTTACTTGCCTCAGATTCGATCGTCGGTATCATCATACCTAGTTCAATCTCGTTACCGGCAAGTCTATTTACTTGTTCCATAATGCTTCATCCCACAACTAACACATTAATCACATTGCTTGCAAGACTTATAGTGATGAGCATTACTGAGAGGGCCCAGAGATACCTCTCCGATACACTGAGTGACAAATCCTAGTCTTGATCTATGCCAACCCAACAAACACCTTCGGAGACACCTATAGAGCATATTTATAATCACCGAGTTACGTTGTACGTTTGATAGCACACGAGGTGTTCCTCCAGTATTCGGGAGTTGCATAATCTCATAGTTTGAGGAACATGTATAAGCGGTAGCAATGAAACTGTAACAATCATAATGCCAAGCTAATGGATGGGTCTTGTCCATCACATCATTCTCCTAATGATGTGATCCCGTTCATAAAATGACAACACATGTCTATGGTTAGGAAACATAACCATCTTCGATTAACGAGCTAGTCAAGTAGAGGCATACTAGGGACACTATGTATTGTCTATGTATTCACACATGTACTAAGTTTCCGGTTAATACAGTTCTAGCATGAATAATAAACATTTATCATGATATAAGAAAATATAAATAACAACTTTATTATTGCCTCTAGGGCATATTTCCTTCAATAATATCAAGTTTCCTCTCTATGTGTTGAAATTTTTGAAGTTATGCTTGTTTTGCTTTCCAATGCTAGTTGATTCCTGTTCCCATAAGTTGTTTGCTCACAAAGTCCCTATGCATAGGAAGTGGGTTAGACTTAAATTTGCTAGCCATATTCTTCATGATGCTCCTACTATGCTTCAATT
Source organism: Triticum aestivum (assembly GCF_018294505.1). NCBI lineage: Eukaryota > Viridiplantae > Streptophyta > Magnoliopsida > Poales > Poaceae > Triticum > Triticum aestivum. The sequence goes on along the minus strand of NC_057798.1, from coordinate 105,489,916 downwards.
CTTATCTTTTATGTGAGCAACATTGAAATCATCATGCCTGGCTAGAAAGACATTAAAGAAAAGCGCTTGTTGGGAGACAACCCAATATTTACCCCTACTATTTTTGTGTGTCCACATGATTAAGCTACTGTATTAATCATGTTTTATTGCTTTTGTTCAATAAAGTGCCAAGTAAGATCTTTGGGACAACTTACGGTGATAGTTGTGTTGATCCTGCTGAAAATCAGAAACTTTTGCGCTCAGTAAATTAGTTTTGATTCACAGAACGTGATTTTGATCTGATTATTTTTTCTCTGGAATGGTACACAAATTTCTTAGGTTTTCCTAATTGGATGGGTTTTTGGAGTTACAGAAGTATTCGATAGTTACAGAGTACTACAGACTGTTCTATTTTTGACTGATTCTGTTTTCTATGTGTTGTTTGCTTATTTTGATGAATCTGTGAGTAGTATCGGAGGGTATGAACCATAGAGAAGTTGGAATATAATAGATGTAACACCAATATGAATTTAGAATGAGTTCACAACAGTACCTAAGTGGTGATTTATTTTCTTATACTAATGAAGCTTACGAGTTTTCCATTGAGTTTTGTGTTGTGAAGTTTTCAAGTTTTGGGTAAAGATTCGATGGACTATGGAATAAGGAGTGGCAAGAGCCTAAGCTTGGAGATGCCCAAGGTACCCCAAGGTAATGTTCAATGACAACCAAGAGCCTAAGCTTGGGGATGCCCCGGAAGGCATCCCCTCTTTCGTCTTCATTCTTCGGTAACTTTACTTGGAGCTATATTTTTATTCACCACATGATATGTGTTCTGCTTGGAGCGTCGTTTTTTTGCTGTTTGAATAATATCCCAAGATCTGAAGTTCTTAAATGTTAGAGAGTCATCACATAGTTGCACAATTATTCGACTACTCATTGATCTTCACTTATATCTTTTGGAGTAGTTTGTCGTTTGCTCTAGTGCTTCACTTATATCTTTTAGAGCACGACGGTGGTTTTATTTTGAAGAAATAGATGAACTCTCATGCTTCACTTATATTATTTTGAGAGTCTTAAACAGCATGGTGATTTTCTTAGGTTATGATTTTAGTCCTAATATGATGGTCATCCAAGAGGGATATAATAAAACTTTCATATAAAGTGCATTGAATACTATGAGAAGTTTGATTCTTTATGATTGTTTTGAGATATGAATATGGTGATATTAGAGTCATGCAGTAAGTGCATCTAGTGCCCCTTAGTTATTTTGGTGTATTGAAGACTTATAGGTTAAGGGACTAATGCGTTTGTGAGTATACACAGGTCTATAAGTCTATGAGGAGTTGTAAGTAAATAAAAGTGTGATGATCTTCATTATTAGAGCATTGTCCCATGTGAGGAAAGGATGATGGAGACTATGATTCCCCCATAAGTCGGGATGAGACTCCAGATGAAAAAATAAAAAGAAAAAGAAAAATTAAAAAAGGCCATAAAAAGAGATAAGGCCCAAATAAAAAATGAGAGAAAAAGAGAGAAGGGGCAATGTTACTATCCTTTTTCCACACTTGTGCTTCAAAGTAGCACCATGATCTTCATGATAGAGAGTTTATCACTTTCGTATACTAGTGGGAATTTTTCATTATAGAACTTGGCTTGTATATTCCAATGATGGGCTTCCTCAAAATGCCCTAGGTCTTCGTGAGCAAACGAGTTGGATGCACACCCACTTAGTTTCTTTTTGAGATTTCATACACTTATAGCTCTAGTGCATATGTTGCATGGAAATCCCTACTCACTCACATTGATATCTATTGATGCGCATCTCGATAGCCCATTGATATGCCTAGTTGATGTGAGACTGTCTTCCTCTTTTTGTCTTCTCCACAACCACCATTCTATTCCACTATAGTGTTATGCCAGTGACTCACGCTCATGTATTGCGTGAAAAGTTGAAAAAGTTTGAGAATAATAAAGTATGAAACAATTGCTTGGCTGAAACCGGGGTTGTGCATGATTAAAATATTTTGTGTGATGAGGATAGAGCATAGAAAGACTATATGATTTTGTACGGATAGCTTTCTTTGGCCATGTTATTTTGAGAAGACATACTTGCCTTGTTAGTATGCTTGAAGTATTATTATTTTTATGTCAATATTAAACTTTTATTTTGAATCTTACGGATCTGAATATTCTTGCCACAATAGAGAACATTACATTGATAGATATGTTAGGTAGCATTCCTCATAAAAAATTCTATTTTTATCATTTAACTACTCGAGGACGAGCAAGACTTAAGCTTGGGGATGCTTGATAGGTCTCCAACGTATCTATAATTTTTGATGTATTCATGCCATGTTTATAATATTTTTACATGATTTTGGTATGATTTGATTAGAACTAACCTGGACTAGCGCTGTTTTCAGCAGAACTACCGTGGTGTTGTTTTTGTGCAGAAATAAAAGTTCTCAGAATGCGCTGAAAATTAACAGAGAATAATTTGTGAAAATATAAAAATACTGGAACAAAAAGCTATTGCAGGGGAGTCCCGAGGCCACCACGAGGGTGGAGGGCGTGCCCCTGCCTCGTGGACTCCCTGTGGGGCCCCCTGACATGAAACCGACACCAACCCTCCTATAAATCTAGAAAACCCCAGAACAGAACCAAGATCGGGAGTTCCACCGCCACATGCCTCTGTAGCCACCAAAAACAAATTGGGACCCTGTTCCGACACCCTGCCGGAGGGGGGATCCATCACCGGTGGCCATCTTCATCATCCTGGCGCTCTCCATGACAAGGAGGGAGTAGTTCACCCTCGAGGCTGAGGGTATGTACTAGTAGCTATGTGTTTGATCTCTCTCTCTCTCTCTCTCATGTTCTTGATAGTGCATGATCTTGATGTACCGCGAGCTTTGCTACTATAGTTGGATCTTATGATGTTTCTCCCCCTCTACCTTCTTGTAATGGATTGAGTTTTCTCTTTGAAGTTATCTTATCGGATTGAGTCTTTAAGGATTTGAGAACACTTGTTATATGTCTTGCATGTGCTTATCTGTGGTGGCAATGGGATATTCACTTGATTCACTTAATGTATGTTTTGGTGATCAACTTGCGGGTTCTGTGACCTTGTGAACTTATGCATAGGGGTTGGCACACGTTTTCGTCTCGAGTCTCCGGTAGAAACTTCGGGGCACTCTATGAAATTCTTTGTGTTGGTTTGAATAGACGAATCTGAGATTGTGTGATGCATATTGTATAATCATACCCGTGGATACTTGTGGTGACATTGGAGTATTAGGTGACATTCTGGTTTTTGTAGATTTGTGTCTTAAGGTGTTATTTTACTACAAACTCTAGTATTTGTGACACTTATAGGAATATCCCAATGGATTGATCGGAAAGAATAACTTTGAGGTGGTTTCGTCCCCTACAACAATCTCTTCGTTTGTTCTCCTCTATTAGTGACTTTGGAGTGACTCTTTGTTGCATGTTGAGGGATTGTTATATGATCTAATTATGTTACCATTGTTGAGAGAATTTGCACTAGTGAAAGTATGGAACCCAGGCCTTGTTTCGAAGCATTGCAATACCGTTTTCGCTCACATTTGTTACTTGCTACCTTGCTGTTTTTATTTCAGATTACAAAAACCTATATCTACCATCCATTTTGCACTTGTATCACCATCTCTTCGCCGAACTACTAGACCTATACAATTTACCATTGTATTGGGTGCATTGGGGACACAAGAGACTCTTTGCTATTTGGTTGCAGGGTTGTTTGAAAGAGACCATCTTCATCCTATGCCTCCCACGGATTGATAAACCTTAGGTCATCCACTTGAGGGAAATTTGCTACTGTCCTACAAACCTGTGCACTTGGAGGCCCAACAACGTCTACAAGAAGGTTGTGTAGTAGACATCAAGCTCTTTTCCAGTGTCGTTGCCAGGGAGGTTAGTGCTTGAAGGTATATCTTTAGATCTTGCAATCGAATATTTTAGTTTCTTGTTTTATCACTAGTTTAGTCTATAAAAGAAAACTGCAAAAGAATGGAATTGAGGGTGCCTCATATGCTTCATCTTTTTAATGTCTTTCGTGAAAATAAGGATTCCAATAATTGTGCCAAAGTGTTAGAAGAAGAATGCAATAAAATGTTTGGCATACAATCTTTGAATGATGAGCATGATTGCAATGTTGCTAGTATGAATTCCTTGAATATCCATGATGCTAATGATATGGAAAGCCACAAGCTTGGGGATGCTATGTTTGATGAATATGATATGTTTAGTCCCCCAAGTTTTGATGAGAAAATCTATTTTAATGATATCATGCCTCCTATTTATGATGATTATAATGATGAAAGTGAATTTGGAGAGATCATGGCTATATTTAGTGATGAATCCACTATTTCAGAAGAGGCTCCAATTGATTATGAGAGCAAAGTTGCTATCTATGATGATTATTGTGATGACATGTATGCTATAAAGAATAATGATAACCATGAAACTTGTCATCTTGATTTAAATTTTCAACTGGATTATGCTCACATGATAGTTTTTTTGTTGAGTTTGCTCCCACAGCTATTCATGAGAAGAAAATTGCTTATGTGAAAATTCTATGCTTATGCATCATGAAAAGAGTGCTTTATGTGTTAGTTATATTGTTGGATTCATTCATGATGCTATTGAAAATTATTATGAGGGAGGAATATATGCTTGTAGGAATTGCAATACTTGTTGGGGAACGTAGTAATTTAAAAAAATCATACGATCACACAATATCTATCTAGCAGATGCATAGCAACGAGACGGGAGAGTGTGTCCACGTACCCTCGTAGACCGAAAGCGGAAGCGTTTAGTAACACGGTTGATGTAGTTGAATGTCTTCACGATCCAGCCGATCCAAGTACCGAACGTACGACACCTCCGTGTCCAGCACACATTTAGCACGATGACGTCCCTCTTGCTCTTGATCCAGTTGAGGACGAGGGAGAGTTCCGTCAGCACGACAGTGTGGCGACGGTGATGATGAAGTTACCTGCGCAGGGCTTCGCTTAAGCACTACGACGATATGACTGAGGTGTTAAACTATGGAGGGGGGCACCGCACACGGCTAAGAGATTGTCTATTGTGTTTTGGAGTACCCCTGCTCCCGTATATAATGGAGGGAGGAGGAGGCCGACCTAGAGGGGCGCGCTAAATGGGAGTCCAATTAGGATTCCCAATCCTAGTTGGAGTCCCCTTCCTTTTTCCAAGAGGGGAGAGAGGGAAGGAGGAGGAGAAGGAGAAAGAAAGAGGGGGGCACCGCCCCCTCCCAAGTCCAATTCGTACTTCCCATGGGGGGGGGGCGGCCACCCTTGCGGCCCTCCTCTCTCCTTTTCACTAAGGCTCACGAAGGCCCACTACTTCCCGAGGGTTCCGGTGTCCGAATATAACCTTCCAATATATCAATCTTTATGTCTCGACCATTTTGAGACTCCTCGTCATGTCCGTGATCTCATCCGGGACTCCGAACAAACTTCGTCATCAAACCACATAACTCATAATACAAATCGTCATCTAATGTTAAGCGTGCGAACCCTACGGGTATGAGAACTATGTAGACATGATCGAGACACATCTCCGATCAATAACCAATAGCGGAACCTTGATGCTCATATCGGGTCCTACATATTCTACGAAGATCTTTATCGGTCAAACCGCACAACAATATACGTTGTTCCCTTTGTCATCGGTATGTTACTTGCCCGAGATTCGATCGTCGGTATCATCATACCTAGTTCAATCTCGTTACCGGCATTGAGTCTGACTCAACTTCACACCTTGTAACACAGGCAAGAACCCTTTCTTTGACTGATCCATTTTGAACTTATTCAAAACTTTATCAAGGTATGTGCTTTGTGAAAGTCCAATTAAGCGTCTTGATCTATCTCTATAGATCTTGATGCCCAATATGTAAGCAGCTTCACCGAGGTCTTTCATTGAAAAATTCTTATTCAAGAATCCTTTTATGCTATCCAAAAATTATGTATTATTTCCAATCAATAAGATGTCATCCACATATAATATTAGAAATGCTACAAAGCTCCCACTCACTTTCTTGTAAATACAGGCTTCTCCAAACATCTGTATAAAACCATATGCTTTGATCGCACTATCAAAGCGTATATTCCAACTCCGAGAGGCTTGCACCAGTCCATAAATGGATCGCTAGAGCTTGCACACTTTGTTAGCACCCTTTGGATCGACAAAACCTTCTAGTTGCATCATATACAACTTTTTTTTACGAAATCCATCAAGGAATGCATGTTTGACATCAATTTGCCAAATTTCATAATCATAAAAGGCGGCAATTGCTAACATGATTCGGACAGACATAAGCATCGCTATGGGTGAGAAGGTCTCATCGTAGTCAACTCCTTGAACTTGTCAAAAACCTTTTGCAACAAGTCGAGCTTTGTAGATAGTAACATTACCGTCAGCGTCGGTCTTCTTCTTGAAGATCCATTTATTTCCTATGGCTTGCCGATCATCGGGCAAGTCCACCAAAGTCCACACTTTGTTCTCATACATGGATCCCATCTCAGATTTCATGGCCTTAAGCCATTGTGTGGAATCTGGGCTCATCAACGCTTGCTCATAGTTCGTAGGTTCATCATGGTCTAGTAACATGACTTCCAGAACAGGATTACACTACCACTCTGGTGCGGACCGTGCTCTGGATGACTTACGAGGTTCGGTAGTAACTTGATCTGAAGTTTCATGGTCATCATCATTAGCTTCCTCACTAATTGGTGTAGGAATCACTTGAACTAATTTCTATGATGAACTACTTTCCAATTCGGGAGCAGGTACTATTACCTCATCAAGTTCTACTTTCCTCCCACTCACTTCTTTCGAGAGAAACTCCTTCTCTAGAAAGTATCCATTCTTAGCAACGGATATCTTGCCTTGAGTTGCAAAGAGCTTGTGAATATCCATGCTTATGTGGTGTTCCAGGTGGCGTGAGTTGGGAAACTATTCCACATTGTTTCAAATAAATACCAAACTCGTAACTCAAATATTCTCCTCCACGATCAGATAGTAGAAACTTTATTTTCTTGTTACGATGATTTTCTACTCCACTCTGAAATTCTTTGAACTTTTCAAATGTTTCAGACTTATGTTTCATTAAGTAGATATACCCATATCTGCTCAAATCATTTGTGAAGGTCAGAAAATAATGATACCCGCCATGAGCCTCAACACTCATTGGTCTGCATACATCTGTATGTATTATTTCGAATAAGTCAGTAGCTCGTTCCATTGTTCCGGAGAATGAAGTTTTAGTCATCTTGCCCATGAGGCATGGTTCGCAAGCACCAAGTGATTCATAATCAAGTGATTCCAAAAGCCCATCAACATGGAGTTTCTTCATGCGCTTTACACCAATATGACCTAAACAGTAGTGCCATAAATAAGTTATACTATCATTATCAATTTTGCATCTTTTGGCTTCAATATTATGAACATGTGTATCACCACGATCGAGATTCGACAAAAATAGACCACTCAACAAGGGTGCATGACCATAAAATATATTACTCATATAAATAAAACAACCATTCTTCTCTGATTTAAATGAATAACCATCTCACATCAAACAAGATCCAGATATAATGTTCATGCTCAACGCTGGCCATATAACAATTATTCAGGTCTAAAACTAATCCCGAAGGTAGGTGTAGAGGTAGCGTGCCGACGGCGATCACATCGACCTTGGAACCATTTCTGATGCGCATCATCACCTCGTCCTTAGCCAATCTTCATTTAATTCGTAGCCCCTGTTTTGAGTTGCAAATATGAGCAACATAACTAGTATCAAATACCCAGGCGCTACTACGAGCATTAGTAAGGCACACATCAATAACATGTATATCTAATATACCTTTCACTTTGCCATCCTTCTTATCCACCAAATACTTGGGGCAGTTCCGTTTCAAGTGACCAGTCCCTTTGCAGTAGAAGCACTTAGTTTTAGGCTTAGGTCCAGACTTGGGCTTCTTCCTGAGAGTAGCAACTTGCTTTCTATTCTTCTTGAAGTTCCACTTCTTCCCCTTGCCCTTTTTCTTGAATCTAGTGGTCTTGTTAACCATCAACACTTGATGCTCCTTCTTGATTTCTACCTCCGCAGCCTTTAGCATTGCAAAGAGCTCGGGAATCGTTTTCGTCATCCCTTGCATATTATAGTTCATCACGAAGCCTTTATAGCTTGGTGGCAGTGATTGAAGAACTTTGTCAATGACACTATCATCAGGAAGATTAACTCCCAGCTGAGTCAAGTGGTTATGGTACCCAGACATTCTGAGTATGTGTTCACTGACAGAACTATTCTCCTCCATCTTGCAGCTATAGAACTTGTTGGAGACTTCATATCTCTCAACTCAGGCATTTGCTTGAAATATTAACTTCAACTCTTGGAACATCGCATATGCTCCATGACGTTCAAAACATCTTTGAAGTCCCAATTCTAAGCCGTAAAGCATGGCACACTGAACTGTCAAGTAGTCATCAGCTTTGCTCTGCCAGACGTTCATAACATCCGCAATTGCTCCTGCAGCAGGCCTTGCACCTAGCGGTGCTTCCAGTACGTAATTCTTCTATGCAGCAATCAGGATAATCCTCAAGTTACGGACCCAGTCCGTGTAATTGCTACCATCATCTTTCAACTTAGCTTTCTCTAGGAACGCATTAAAATTCAAGGGAACGGTAGCACGGGCCATTGATCTACAACAACATAGACATGCAAAAAGTATCAGGACTAAGTTCATGATAAATGCAAGTCAAAAAAAAGTTCATGATAAATTAAAGTTCAATTAATCATATTACTTAAGAACTCCCACTAAGATAGACATCCCTCTAGTTATCTAAATGATCACGTGACACAAATCAACTAAACCATGTCCGATCATCACGTGAGATGGACTAGTTTTCAATGGTGAACATCACTATGTTGATCATATCTACTATATGATTCACATTCGACCTTTCGGTCTTAGTGTTCCAAGGCCATATCTGCATATGCTAGGCTCGTCAAGTTTAACCTGAGTATTCTACACGTGCAAAACTGGCTTGCACCCGTTGTATGTGAATGTAGAGCTTATCACACCCGATCATCATGTGGTGTCTCGGCACGACGAACTGTAGCAATGGTGCATACTCAGGGAGAACACTTATACCTTGAAATCTAGTAAGGGATCATCTTGTAATGCTACCGCCATACTAAGCAAAATAAGATGCATAAAAGATAAACATCACATGCAATCAAAATATGTGTCATGATATGGTCATCATCATCTTGTTCTCATCATCTCCATCACCTAAGCATCGTCATGATCTCCATCATCAATGGCTTAACACCTTGATCTCCATCGTAGCATCATTGTCGTCTCGCCAAATATTGCTACTACGACTATCGCTACCGCTTAGTGACAAAGTAAAGCAATTACATGGTGATAGCATTTCATACAATAAAGCGACAACCATATGGCTCCTGCCAGTTGCTGATAACTCTGTTACAAAACATGATCATCTCATACAACAATTTATATCACATCATGTCTTGACCATATCATATCACAGCAAGCCCTGCAAAAACAAGTTAGACGTCATCTACTTTGTTGTTGCAAATTTTACGTGGCTGCTACGGGCTTCTAGCAAGAACCGTTCTTACCTACGCATCAAAACCACACTGATTTTTCATCAAGTGTGTTGTTTTAACCTTCGACAAGGACCAGCCGTAGTCAGACTCAATTCAACTGAAGTTGGAGAAACAGACACCCGCCAGCCACCTATGTGCAAAGCACGTCGATAGAACCAGTCTCATGAACGCTATCATGTAGTGTCGGTCTGGGCCGCTTCATCCAACAATACGGCCGACTCAAAGTATGACTATTATCGCCCACAACTCTTTGTGTTCTACTCGTGCATATATCATCTACGCATAGACCTGGCTCGGATGCCACTATTGGGGAACGTAGTAATTCAAAAAAAATCCTACGATCACACAAGTTCTATCTAGGAGATGCATAGCAACGAGACAGGAGAGTGTGTCCACGTACCCTTGTAGCCGAAAGTGGAAGCATTTAGTAACGCGGTTGATGTAGTCGAACATCTTTATGATCCAATAGATCCAAGTATCGAACGTACGGCACCTTCGTGTTCAGCACACGTTCAGCACGATGATGTCCCTCGTGCTCTTGATCCAGTTGAGGACGAGGGAGAGTTCCGTCAGCATGATGGTGTGGCAATGGTGATGATGAAGTTACCAGTGCAGGGCTTCGCCTAAGCACTACGATGATATGACCGAGGTGTTAAACTGTGGAGGGGGAACCACACACGGCTAAGAGATTGTTTATTGTGCTTTGGGGTGCCCCCTACCCCCGTATATAAAGGAGGAAGGGAGGAGGCGGCCGGCCTAGAGGGGCACGCCAAATGGGGAGTCCAACTAGGATTCCCAATCCTAGTTGGAGTCCCCCCTTTTTCCAAGAGGGGGAGAGAGGGAAGGAGGGGGAGAGGGAGAAGGAAAGAGGAGGGCACCACCCCCTCCCTAGTCCAATTCGGACTTGCCGGGGGGGGGGGGGCGACTGAGGCAGTCCTGGATTAAGGGGTCCTCGGACAGCCGGACTATATACTTTGGCCGGACTGTTGGACAATGAAGATACAAGATTGAAGACTTCGTTCCGTGTCCGGATGGGACTCTCCTTTGCGTGGAAGGCAAGCTTGGCAATTCGGATATGTAGATTTCCTTCTCTGTAACCGACTCTATGTAACCCTAGCCCCCTCCGTGTCTATATAAACCAGAGGGTTTAGTCCGTAGGACAACAACAATCATAATCATAGGCTAGCTTCTAGGGTTTATCCTCTATGTTCTCGTGGTAGATAAACTCTTGTAATACTCATATCATCAAGATCAATCAAGCAGGAAGTAGGGTATTACCTCCATCGAGAGGGCCCGAACCTGGGTAAAACATCGTGTCCCCTACCTCTTGTTACCATTAGCCTTAGACGCACAGTTCGGGACCCCCTACCCAAGATCCGCCGGTTTTGACACCGACATTGGTGCTTTCATTGAGAGTTCCACTGTGCCGTCGCGATAAGGCTTGATGGCTCCTTCAATCATCTTTAGCGACGCGGTCCTAGGGGGAGGTTTTCCTCCCTAGACAGTTCTTCGTATTCGGCGGCTTCATACCGCGGGCCAACTCGCTTGGCCATCTGGAGCAGATCGATAGTTACGCCCCCGGCCATCAGGTCAGGTTTGGAAGCTTAAACTATACTGCTGACATCCACGGAGACTTGATCTTCGACGGATTCGAGCCCATGCCAGGTGCGCCGAACGGTCACGACAGGTATGACTTTGATCTGCCGTCGGACAATATTCAGGTGAGCGCGCGTGTGATGGCGCCGGGAATCAATCCGGAGTAGGTCGTGCCTTCCGAGGGCGGGTGGATGGACCCCTCCACGGAGGCCGCACACTCATCGGCGCCGGAGCCGAACACTGATCCCACATCCTATGAGAGTGGTGTCATCGGACCCTCGGACTCGTCTCCGGCTACAGGATCTGAACCGCGTGCGTCCGTGCCTATCGAATCTGATTGGGCACCGGTCATGGAGTTCACTGCCGCGGATATTTTTCAGCACTCGCCCTTGGGTGATGTGCTAAACTCATTAAGGTCTCTTTCCTTGTCGGGAGATTCTTGGCCGAACTATGTCCGGCTCGAGTGGGAAGCGGACGACGAAGAAATTCGTTCCCCACCCACCACCCACTTTATAGCCACTATCGATGACTTAACCGACGTGCTTGACTTCGACTCTGAAGACATCGACGGTATGGACGACGATGCAGGAGAAGAACAGGAACCACCGCCTATAGGGCGCTGGACAACCACCTCATCATATGATATTTATATGGTGGACACCCCTAAAGAAAGCAATGGCGATGAGGCAACGGAAGATAACCCCTTGGAGAAGCAATCTAGACACCGGTGTCATCGGCGCCGCTCCAAGCCCCGCCATAGCAAAAATAGTGATACCGTCACAAGAGATAACAATCCGGATGGTGCCGAAGACGAAGACAATCCTGCCCAGCAAGGCTTCGAGCAGGCCGAGCAAGAGGATGGGCAAGCTAGCCCTAAAGAACAGGCAACTGATGGAGAATCAGAGGACGATAATTACATGCCTCTCTTCGAAGATGAAGTAAGCCTTGGCGATGAAGAATTCATCGTGCCTGAGGATCCCGTCGAGTAGGAGCACTTCAAATGCCGGCTTATAGCCACTTCAAAAAGCCTGAAGAAAAAGCAGCAACAGCTTCAAGCTGATCAAGATCTGCTAACTGACAGATGGACCGAGGTCCTGGCTGCCGAGGAATACTGACTCGAGCGCCCTAGCAAAAGCTACCCAAAGCACAGGCTGCTACCTCAACTCAAGGAGGAGGATTTAAAGCCCATGCTACCAGTGCATGATGCGGCTGACCGGCCACCCCGTGGCCGCGACAAAGCAGCGTACCAGCCCGAAGTCCAGACCGCACCCCGACGCCAAACAAGCAAAAACACGAAGGCCCGGGGCTCCACGCATGACTTGTGAGACAAATTGAAAAGCAAAGCAGGACAGTCAAGATCGATCTATGGATCATGGGGCACGCCCCAACATGTGACAATGACCATCACGATAGATATACCAACAAATCCGACCGGACCAAATACAATGTAACTCGGCACAGAGGCACCGCACACCCCCAATGCTTCTCTGATGAAGTAATGGATCATGAATTCCCAGAAGGGTTTAAACCCGTGAACATTGAATCATATGATGGTACTACAGACCCCACGGTATGGATAGAGGATTTCTTCCTCCACATTCACATGGCCCGCGGAGATGATCTACACGCCATCAAGTACCTCCCACTAAAACTCAAAGGGCCCGCTCGGCATTGGCTGAATAGCTTGCCGGCAAACCCCATAGGGAGCTGGGAGAACCTGGCAGACACATTCCTGGACAACTTCCAGGGCACTTATGTGCGACCACCGGATGCTGATGATCTAAGTCACATAACCCAATAGTCCGGAGAGTCGGCCAGAAAATTTTGGACTCGGTTCCTAACTAAAAAGAACTAGATTGTCGACTGTCCGGATGCCGAAGCCTTAGCGGCCTTTAAGCATAACATCCGTGACGAGTGGCTTGCCCGACATCTCGGCCAAGAAAAGCCAAAGTCCATGGCAGCCCTGACGACACTTATGACCCGCTTTTGTGCGGCGAGGATAGCTGGTTGGATCATAGCAACAACACATCAAGTAATCCTGGCACATCAAAAGCCAGGGATAGCAATGAGAAGCCATGATGCAACAAAAACAAGCATCACAAAAACGGTGATAGCACCAAAGACACAGTAGTCAATGCCGAATTCAGTGGCTCCAAATCAGGTCAGCGGAAAAAGCAATTAAACAAAAACAATTCGGGCCCGTCCGGTTTGGACCGCATACTCGATCGACCATGCCAAATCCATGGCACCCCAGGAACACCAGCCAATCATACCAATAGAGAACGCTGGGTCTTCAGACAAGCTGGCAGGCCGGGTACCAAAAACAAGGGGAAGGGTCTCAAAGCGACAATGATGACGAGGAGCCCCGATCACCGAATACAGGAGGACAGAAGAAATTCCCTCCCCAAGTGAAAATGGCGAATATGATATGCGCAAGCCACATCCCCAAGCGGAAACATGCACTAAGGGAAGTCTATACAATCGACCCAAAGTTTAACCCATGGTCCTCTTACCCGATCACTTTTGATCGCAGGGACCATCCTACCAGTATCCGTCATGGCGGTTCGGCCGCACTGGTCCTAGACCCCATCATCGACGGATGCCACCTCACACGAGTACTTATGGACGGAGGTAGCAGCCTGAACCTGTTATACCAGGATACAGTGCGCAAAATGGGCATCAACCCCTCAAGGATCAAGCCCGCAAAAACCACCTTCAAAGGTGTCATACCAGGTGTAGAGGCCTATTGCACGGTCTCAACCACACTGGAAGTGGTCTTCGGATCACCAAATAATTACCGTACCGAAGAGTTAGTCTTCGACATTGTCCCCTTTCGCAGTGATCATCAGGCACTGCTCGGACGAACCACGTTCACGCGATTCAATGCGGTGCCACATTATGCCTACCGTAAACTCAAGATGCCCGGTCTGCGTGGTGTCATCACGGTTGATGGCAGGGCCGAGCTTCTCCTCACTGCCAAAGAGTCTACCGCTGCTTTAACAATAGAAGCAAATAATGGCACCTTCCAATCAAACCTCGAGTCGACGGCCAAGCTCCCAGACACCGCCAAAGGAGTCCGAACTATTGCGCGGCAGGATAGCCCAGCTCGCCCGGAGCTTAATTAAAAACACTCCGGAAAAAGATAATACAAGCCACATACTCTGGCTCAACCGCTCTGTGGCACAAAACCATTTATTGTGTTATCTTTACAGGTTCACCTTTACGTAGGCTATGATGGTTGGCATGTGAACAGTTCGAGCGCGTCAGAGAATCTCTAGATATTCCCCTATAATCATCCGACTACACCCCGGATCCGAACACAACTTCCTCACGCCCGGTATCAGCAGGTTTCGCAATCATATTTCTTTTTATCACATCATCTGTACTCATACGCATTGATGTATCGTTCAAATACAACATGTGGATTTATGTGATGCTTGTATACTGCTATTTCTTATCTGAAAATCTTTTTGTTAAAAGACGGTTGCTTATCACGATATGCCTTAATATGCCAGGGGCTTCATCATGCCCATACTACGGCAAAAAAACCTGAACACCTTCATGGCAGTTCGGCACCCCGAACTTATAGCATTATATGCATCAGCTCCGAATCATGTCTTGGGTCAATAGTTGGGTTTTCCCGGCTCCTATGTTTTGGTACCTTACGTTCTGCTATATCAGCTAAGGTAGCACTGGGAGAACTGCTGCGATTGTGTCCCGGTTCTTCCGGACGAGCACCTCAGTAGGGAAAGCCGAAAACTGACTGTCATGATGTAGCGAGAGCTGGTCAACTATTCGAGAGGTTCTCAAATCTTTAAGGATTTCTTCCACATAATGCCATAACCAATGCAGCATGCGAATGATCGGCTTTTTCTGATCAGGCACTTATAGAGCCCCTCGTGCGGTCTTTTGAACACCAGGGGCTGCGCCTACCTTCCTCGTAATATCTCCTATGGCTAAGTGAGAGCGATAAAGCCCTATAGTCCGATTGCCTGGTTCGCTGTGCTGAACACCTCCTTTAGGGACCCAAAACTGGGGTAAAGAGTGCTCAGGTTTATCCCGAACACCCCCGTACTCACTACATGGGGGCGGAAGCCAACGGCTAGCCGACTCTCAGGATTAATATATAAAACGACCGCACAGGAGGAAAACCTTTCAAACAACAAGCAATAGATGATAAGAATGCTCTTGTTCAAATATTACAAAGGACGAACATGACCTTATTCATGGAAATATAACGTCCTTGGTGCATTGCTCCGCCGCAAGGCGGGCTCCTTTCAAGACACCTTCATAATACAGTTCGGGCTTGCGGTGCTCCTTCCCCTCCGGCGGTCCCTCAGTCATCAGCTTTTCTACATCCGTCTTCCCCCAATGCACCTTGGCGCGGGCAAAAGCCATTCGCGCACCTTCTATGCAGACCTACCGCTTGATGACTTCGAGTCGAGGGCAGGCACTCACAAGCTGCTTCACGAGCCCGAAGTAGCTGCTTGGAATGGGCTCAGCAGGCCACAACGGATAATTAAATCCTTCATGGTTAACTCAGCCGCCTTATGCAGTTCGACCAGCTGCTTCAGCTGATCGGAGAAAGGCACTGGATAATTCGGCGCCAGATACTGCATCCAGAAGAGCTTATCCGCAGTATTCCCCCCTTCGGCTTGGTAGAATTGGGCGGCATCAGATATGCTGCACGGCAGCTCCGCAAATACCCCTGTATACATCAAAACTCAAGTTATCAAACTTGATTTTCTCATCTCAAATACTCGCTTTGTATAGAAAAAGCCTTACCGGCCGCAATCTTCCTCGCTTCCTGAATTTCTTTCAGGGCACCCTGGGCTTCCCCCTGGGCATCACTGGCGGCTTGGCAAGACTGAGAGAGTTCAGATTCTTTCCCTGATAAACTCTGCTCCAAGGACTCACATTTTTTCATGGCCTCCTGAGGCTCTCGCTCAGCTTCAATAACTTTGTCCTCATGTTTCTCACGAAGAGCCTGCTCTGCGGCTGCCTTCTTCTCGGCTTCGTCCACAGCCTTCTTCAGGGCCTCAATTTCGGCCGCCGCCCCTAGAGCACATTATCAAAATATTTTCATCATGCACACTCATTCTTTCATGCTAAATAAACAAGGTTTCTGAATACCTTGGATATCCTCTAGCTGTTTCTTCACTTGGCCAAGTTCTCCTTCGGCCCGCTCCAGAGTATGCCTCAGTCTGGATACTTCCGCAGCATGAGAGGCGGCAGCCGCTATACACACATGCTTATAAAAAAGTGATAGATGTCATTAAGCAAGTCTCCCACGAACATATATTTGATCCTCTGTCCAGTGCATTCTTTCACCAAACAGTGTATCAGGGGCTGCTATCTATACCATGACACTCTTCCAAACTTCATAAAACATACCTCAAAGCCTCTTATGAGACTGATGCAGGATTCATTCAGTCCACTCTTGGTGGACTGAATCTTCTCAATCACCGCACCCATAAGGGCACGGTGTTCGTCAATGATGGAGGCACCCTTCAGCACCGCCAATAAAGTATCCGGCACCCCTGGTTGGACAGATGTGGCCGGTGGAGCAGACATACCTTCTCCAGCTGGCGGAGGCCACCTGTCTGACTCTGGGACCTTATGGGACTCTAGAATCGTGTCCGGCTTGGGGCCGGATTCAATACGACCCCCGCCGTCGACGTCCACAAGAGCTTTCTCTCCCGCGTGTCCGGCCTCTGAAGTCTGGCCTCCCGGCGCCATCTTAGCAATCTTTTCCCCCTCCCATGGCCTGGGTCCTTCTGGGATGAAGCCTCGACTTCATTCTTATGTTTGGGGGAGGGGGCTTTCGGGGGTGTCTCGCTCTCCATTGCATCCGAACCTAGCAAATCCTCTGACGAGGATTGTTCGGTGCGGGCCCTCGCCGGACTGAAAAAAGTATGGCTCAGATTAAAATAATCACGCCGTGGCAATTCTGGGCACATGAGTGTGTTCGGATTTTATACTCATGAGTTCACCAGGGGCTCGGCCCTGGGATCCCACTCCGGGCTGCTATCGGCGGCGGCGGTGGACTCCCCTTGAAGAGGAGTTTTCCCCCTCTTAGGCGAATCGGCCTCCAAGGATGTGGAGGCCGTCCTTTTCTTCTTTCCCCCTGCGGGGGATTCATCTTCCTCCTCCTCCCCGTCCTCTTCGGAGGAAGAATGGGCATTGGAGTATTCAGATTTGGTGTCCGAGGCTCCACGACGACGGAGGCCGCCCCTGGTTTTCTTGGCCTCCTTTTCGGCCTTCTTCTTCGGTGCCTTATATGGCGCCGGGACCAACATCTTCATCAGAAGTGGGCCGGCCGGTTCTTCTGGCAGAGGGGCCGGACAGTAGATCTGCCCCGCCTTCTTCGCCCAGCCCTAGGAAAATGATGGGAAATACGTTAAGTATTTTTCTGAGGATGTACGCATAAAACACATAAATTGTTAAACATTCAGTTGCTTACCGAACTTGCAGGGCGGGACAGTTGGTACCCACGGTCCTCGGTGGTGTCCGGCATGGTTTGCCGGACTTGAAAAGTGCCTTCTAGATGTCCTGGTGCGTAGAGCCAAAGAGCTCTAGCAGGGTCTGGTGCTTGGCCGGGTCGAACTCCCATAGATTGCAAGCTCGGTGTTGACATGGTAGAATCCGGTGAACCAGCATCACCTGGACTACATTGACGAGCTTGACGCTCTTGTCTTCCATGTCTTGGATGCGCGTCTGGAGCTCTAATAGCTCGTCAGACAAAGCCCGATTCAGGCCCTTCTTGTGCCAGGACGTAAGTCGTAAGGGGCACCGGATCTGAACTCTGGAACGGCAATCCACTCCTTGCCACGCGACTCAGTGATGTAAAACCACTGCTGCCGCCACTCCTTGACGGAATCATCGAAAGTCCCTGTCGGCCATGTAACATTGGGCATCTTGCTCACCATGGCGCCTCTGCATTCGGCATGCTCGCTGCTCACTACCTTGGGCTTCACATTAAAAACCTTTAGCCAGAAGCCGAAGTGCGGCGAGATGCGGAGAAAGGCCTCGCACACGACTATGAATGTCGAGATGTTGAGGAAGGAATTTGGGGATAGATCATGGAAATCAATCCCGTAGTAATACATGATGCCGCGAATGAACGGATGAAGGGGAAACCCTAGCCCGCGGACAAAATGAGGGAGGAATACCACCCTCTGGTGGGGTTCTGCAGTGGGGATGATCTGTCCCGCCGTCGGGAGACGGTGGCCAATTCTCTTGGCCAGATACCCGCCCCCCCGAAGCTTTTTGATATCCTTCTCCTGGACGGTAGAGGCCATCCACTTGCCGCCTGCTCCAGATCCGGACATCTTCGGGAAGCCTTTTTGGGCGGAGAAGAAGAGCATTTGGGCACTAGGGCTCGAGCGGAAAGGAATGGATGAGTAGAGAAGGGCATGGGTGAAAAGGGAAGTTCTCATCCCCTTATAAAGGCGGCAAAGATCCTGCGCCTCCCCACTTGCCCGCTAAAAACGCTTATTCCCCCAAGCGCCACGTTTGGTGGCATGGTTGGGTTACCCACACCCGTATTGATGAGAATCCCGTGATAAGGGGACACGATCTCTGCTTCGACAAGACGTGTCAAGGAAACCGCCTCGCATTACATGCAATAGCTGGTTGTGAAAAATGGTTCGAATAATGAGCGGACCATGGCATGATGTCATAAAAAGTTGTCAGCAGATTAGATTTGTGGAATATTGTACTCTCTGCGGTGGTATGTGGAATTTGTTTTGCAGAGCCGGACACGATTCTCGGGTTCAAAATCTTGTATGGAGTATTCGGGAAGGAACCCGCCTTGCAATGCCGAAGACAATCTGCGTGCCAGACTCATTGTCATTGAAGCCTGGTTCAGGGGCTACTAAGGGAGTCCTAGATTAAGGGGTCCTCGGACAACCGGACTATATACTTTGGCTGGACTGTTGGACTATGAAGACACAAGATTGAAGACTTCGTTCCGTGTCCGGATGGGACTCTCCTTTGCGTGGAAGGCAAGCTTGGCAATTCGGATATGTAGATTTCCTTCTCTATAACCGATTCTGTGTAACCCTAGCCCCCTCCGGTGTTTATATAAACCAGAGGGTTTAGTATGTAGGACAACAACAATCATAATCATAGGCTAGCTTCTAGGGTTTAGCCTCTACGATCTCGTGGTAGATCAACTCTTGTAATACTCATATCATCAAGATCAATGAAACAGGACGTAGGGTATTACCTCCATCTAGAGGGCCCGAACCTGGGTAAAACATCGTGTCCCTTGCCTCCTGTTACCATTAGCCTTAGATGCACAGTTCGGGACCCCCTACCCGAGATCCGTCGGTTTTGACACCGACAACGACCACCCTTACGACCCTCCTCTCCTTTCCACTAAGGCCCATGAAGGCCCACTACTTCCCGGGGGGTTCCGGTAACCTCCCCGTACTCCGGAAAATACCTGAATCACTCCGGCACTGTTCCGGTGTCCGAATATATATCCTTCCAATATATGTCTCGACCATTTTGAGACTCCTCGTCTTGTCCGTGATCTCATCGAGGACTCCGGAAAAACTTTGGTCATCAAATCACATAACTCATAATACAAATCGTCATTGAACGTTAAGCATGCAGACCCTACGGGTTCGAGAACTATGTAGACATGATCGAGGCACATATCTGATCAAGAACCAATAGCGGAACCTGGATGCTCATATTGGCTCCTACATATTTTACGAAGATTTTTAACTGTTAAACCGCATAACAATATACGTTGTTCCCTTTGTCATCGGTATGTTACTTGCCTGAGATTCGATCGTCGGTATCATCATACCTAGTTCAATCTCGTTACTGGCAAGTCTCTTTACTCGTTCCATAATGCTTCATCCCACAACTAACTCATTAGTCACATTGCTTGCAAGACTTATAGTGATGAGCATTACCGAGAGGGCCCAGAGATACCTCTCCGATACACTGAGTGACAAATCCTAGTCTTGATCTATGCCAACCCAACAAACACCTTCGGATACACCTGTAGAGCATATTTATAATCACCCAGTTACGTTGTGACGTTTGATAGCACACGAGGTGTTCCTCCGGCATTCGGGAGTTGCATAATCTCATAGTTTGAGGAACATGTATAAGCGGTAGCAATGAAACTGTAATGATCATAATGCCAAGCTAATGGATGGGTCTTGTCCATCACATCATTCTCCTAATGATGTGATCCCGTTCATAAAATGACAACACATGTCTATGGTTAGGAAACATAACCATCTTCGATTAACGAGCTAGTCAAGTAGAGGCATACTAGGGACACTATGTATTGTCTATGTATTCACACATGTACTAAGTTTCCGGTTAATACAGTTCTAGCATGAATAATAAATATTTATCATGATATAAGAAAATATAAATAACAACTTTATTATTGCCTCTAGGGCATATTTCCTTCAATAATATCAAGTTTCCTCTCTATGTGTTGAAAATTTTGAAGTTATGCTTGTTTTGCTTTCCAATGCTAGTTGATTCCTGTTCCCATAAGTTGTTTGCTCACAAAATCCCTATGCATAGGAAGTGGGTTAGACTTAAATTTGCTAGCCATATTCTTCATGATGCTCCTACTATGCTTCAATTCTTATCTTTTATGTGAGCAACATTGGAATCATCATGCCTGGCTAGAAAGACATTAAAGAAAAGCACTTGTTGGGAGACAACCCAATATTTACCCCCACTATTTTTGTGTGTCCACATGATTAAGCTACTGTATTAATCATGTTTTATTGCTTTTGTTCAATAAAGTGCCAAGTAAGATCTTTGGGACAACTTACGGTGATAGTTGTGTTGATCCTGCTGAAAATCAGAAACTTTTGCGCTCAGTAAATTAGTTTTGATTCACAGAAACGTGATTTTGATCTGATTCTTTTTTCTCTGGTATGGTACACAAATTTCTTAGGTTTTCCTAATTGGATGGATTTTTGGAGTTACAGAAGTATTCGATAGTTACAGAGTACTACAGACTGTTCTATTTTTGACTGATTCTGTTCTCTATGTGTTGTTTGCTTATTTTGATGAATCTGTGAGTAGTATCGGAGGGTATGAACCATAGAGAAGTTGGAATATAATAGATGTAACACCAATATGAATTTAGAATGAGTTCACAACAGTACCTAAGTGGTGATTTATTTTCTTATACTAACGAAGCTTACGAGTTTTCCATTGAGTTTTGTGTTGTGAAGTTTTCAAGTTTTGGGTAAAGATTCGATGGACTATGGAATAAGGAGTGGCAAGAGTCTAAGCTTGGAGATGCCCAAGGGACCCCAAGGTAATGTCCAATGACAACCAAGAGCCTAAGCTTGGGGATGCCCCGAAAGGCATCCCCTCTTTCGTCTTCATTCTTCGGTAACTTTACTTGGAGCTATATTTTTATTCACCACATGATATGTGTTTTGCTTGGAGCGGCGTTTTTTTGCTGTTTGAATAATATCCCAAGATCTGAAGTTCTTAAATGTTAGAGAGTCATCACATAGTTGCACAATTATTTGACTACTCATTGAACTTCACTTATATCTTTTGGAGTAGTTTGTCGTTTGCTCTAGTGCTTCACTTATATCTTTTAGAGCACGACGGTGGTTTTATTTTGAAGAAATAGATGAACTCTCATGCTTCACTTATATTATTTTGAGAGTCTTAAACAACATGGTAATTTGCTTAGGTTATGATTTTAGTCCTAATATGATGGTCATCCAAGAGGGATATAATAAAACTTTCATATAAAGTGCATTGAATACTACGAGAAGTTTGATTCTTTATGATTGTTTTGAGATATGAAGATGGTGATATTAGAGTCATGCTGTAAGTGCATCTAGTGCCCCTTAGTGATTTTGGTGTATTGAAGACTTATAGGTTAAGGGACTAATGCGTTTGTGAGTATACACAGGTCTATAAGTCTATGAGGAGTTTGATATTTACAGAGAAAGTCGACCCCTAAAAAATGAAGTTCTTCAACTGAAGACTTTGATATTCTGAAGACTTTCTGAAGACTTTGAAAGTGAAGAAATTGGTGTGACCTTAAAGACTTGGTATTCATTTGTGGAACATGAAGCATGAAGACTTTTGTTTTCGTAGTTTCATTTTCTCTTTCTTGAGTCATAGGAAACACCGTACTGTTAAAGGGGGTCGAGGAAATACTAAGGAAAAATTTCCATGTGATGCTCAACTCAAAATCCTACACCTACCAATCCCTTCGAGTGAAGCCTTTGGAAATCTCATACAGTTCAGTCACTTTCTTCAGTGACAGAGACGAAGTTCTTCTGGTCACTGATGAATTTGTTCTGACTGAGGAGTTAGGAATTCGTCAGTGCGAATTACCTACACAGTGAGGAACATGATAGCCCTGAGGAATTTGAGAGTCAAATTTCCGACCGTTGCTGTGCTGCGCGCCAGCTGTCCCAAAATATCTTATCCACCTAACGGTCATATCATTGAGGGGCATTTATGTCTTATCATGTCGGGCTGCTCCCTAGGCTATAAATAGCCGCCCCCTACAACCACTAGCTGGTTGGCTGCTCCGAGAGAACTTGACACTTGTCATTTGAGAGCAACCCATCCTCCGAGGACTTTGAGCGAAAATCATCGAGTGAGGAAAATCCCAAAAACCCAAACACCTCCAAACCCAAAGTGATTGAGCATCACTGAAGAAATTGATCCTGCGTGGATCCGACGCTTGTTACCTTTGAAGACTGTGCTTCTTCCAGACGGTTAGGCGTCAAGGTCTAGAGCATCCAAGAGGAATTGTGGATTGCCGAGTGACCAAGTCTGTGAAGGTTTGGAAGTCGCCTGAAGACTTACCACGAGTGATTGGACGAGATCTGCGTGATCTTAGTTCAAGGAGAATACGGTGAGGACTGGGTGTCCTGAGCTGCGTGCTCAGAGACTGGGTGTCCGGGACTGCGTGTCCTCGAGTTTAAATACTCAGCCGCTCCAACCAGACGTACAACTGAGACAGCAGTTGGAACTGGTCTACCAAATCATTGTCTTCACCAACCTAACTGGTTCTATTTCCTCAACCCTTTCATTTCCTCATTACTGTGTTGAGTGTTTGTTCATATCTGTGTTTGAAGACTTTGACTGAAGACTTTCTCAATTTCCTCAGTTCAATTTCTTCAGTCTGTTTGTCTTCATCTTGTGTTATCCTGTGATTACGCTTTCTGTACTCTGTGCTAGTCTTCATTTCATCATGATGACCATGCTTGTATTCTGTTATGCTTACTTCTGAGTACTTATTCCGCTGCTAATAGTTCTTCGCTAAGGAATTTCCTCACCGGCAAATTCCTCAGTGAAGAATTCATAAAAATCGCCTATTCACCCCCCTCTAGTCGACATAACGCACTTTCAATTGGTATCAGAGCAAGGTACTCCCTTGTTCTGTGTGATTTTGGTTTAACCGCCTGGAGTTTTAGTTATGTCGACCGCAGGTATGATCAAGGTCTCGGCTGGGTGTCCTACCTTTGATGGAACGGACTACCCCTACTGGAAAAACAAGATGCGAATGCATCTCGAGGCAATTGACAACGATCTCTGGTATGTTGTGGAAAATGGTGTTCCCTCTGTCACACCCTCACTGAACGCTACCGATGTGAAGAGATTCAAGCAACTCGATTCTCAAGCGAAGAATATCATATGTGGCCATCTGAGTAAAGGACAGTATGGAAGAGTGAGTGCTTTGGAAACTGCTAAGCTTATCTGGGATAGGCTGTCCAAAGTGAATGAAGGAGTCTCAACTCAGCGCGACTCTCGAGTTGATGTTCTTCGGAATCTCTTCAACCGCTTCAAAAGACTCGACAATGAGAATGTCCAACAAACCTTTGATCGCCTCACTGACATCTCAAATGAGCTTCAAGCCCTCGGTGCCACTGACATCACTGACCATGAGGTGGTGAAGAAACTGTTGAGATCACTTGATTCCTCATTTGATACTCTGGGTCTGATGATACAAGAACGGGCTGACTACAAGTCTCTTGATCCTGCCGATATCCTCGAAAGGCTAAATACTCACGAGTTCCAGCTTGCTGAAAAGAGAGATCTCTATGGTTCGTGCTATGGCAAACCACGTGCCCTGAAGGCCAAGGCTGTGTCTGAGTCTGAATGTGAGGATTCTGGTAGTAGCCTTGGTGATCCTGAAGAATTGAGCCAGGAGCTAGCACTGCTCGTGAAGAAATTCCAGAAGTTCTCAAGGCGTGGTCGCTTTGGAAAATCCTCAAGAAGCAGTGATTCCTCATCAAGTGACTATAAGAGAAGGCTGTGCCACAAATGCAAGAAACCTGGTCATTATATTCAAGATTGTCCTCAGTGGGAAAAGGAATTGAAGAAGAAGAAATACAAGGATTACAGTTCTGATGATGCGAAGAAGAAGAAGAAATCGTCAAAATCTTCATCATCAAAATCCTCGAAGTCTTCATCTCACAAGAAGAGCAGCTCCAAGAAGGCTCGGGCATTCATTGGAAAGGAAATGGACTCTGAAGCTGAATCTGAGGAAAATGAGGAAGAGGAGGAGTCTGAAGAATCTGAATCCGGTGTGGCGAGTCTGGCCTTCGCTACTTCTTTCGTTAGCAAGTCCATCTTCAACACTGAAGAAACTGACCCCACCGACAAGCCTGATGAAGATAATGATGACTACGCTCCCACCTATTGCTTCATGGCAAAAGGTGCAAAGGTACTCAAATACACCTCCTCTGAATCCAGTGAAAATGAATCTGATGATAATCTCAAGCCCAGCTACTCTAAACTTGCTAAGATTGCTGTAAAACAACAAAGGGCTTTTGAAAAGGTTCAAAACATGCTAGATAAAAGTGATGATATGTTGGGTGAAGAAATGGATCGCACTAAAGCCCTGACTGAAAATCTTCAGAGACTTCAGTCTAGGTTTGATAACCTTCAAAGTCATCATAACACTCTCTTATCTGATCATGAGAAACTTTCTTATGAATTTCTTCAAAGAAAGCAAGATCTTGAGAAGCTAAGAGTGAGTTATGAAGATCTTCAGAAGGAGCGCGATTCATTACTAGCTCAACAAATCAGCGCTTCTCAGGAAGAATTTGTTCCTCCATGCTTAAAGTGCATTGAACGTGAATCTGCTAATTCTTCACCTGAATGTTCAAATGCTTCAACTGTTACAAATTCTTCACCTGCCTCTGCTATCACTAATTCCTCATCTGAGGACATTGCTAGTATCACTGACGATGCAGGGCTGAAGGAATTGTACACAACAGGCATGTACAAAAGCCTCAAAGGGCATCAGATTCTTTGTGATGTACTCAAAAAGCAGATCCTCAACAGAAACCCTAGGAAAGAGGGTATTGCCTTTGAGAGGAAACTTAATGCTGATGGAACATATTGGAAGCCTGAGCAGTACCCCAAAACCTCATGGGTTGCTGCAAAGGGACCTCCAGTTGATCCATCTAACTTATCTGGCTTTACATGTGAATCTTCTCATTCTTCTGATGAGTCATTTGACTCCAACTATAAACTGTTCAAAAATCAGAATGGTGAAGTATTTGCTAGATATGTTGGGACTAACTGCAGGAACGGTTCCCCTATGAAGAAAATCTGGGTTCCCAAAAGTTATGTTGAAAGTCTTCAGGTGAATGTCCTCATGACACCACCTGTGAAGAATAGGAACCCCAGATCAAACTCTTCATATGGACCTAATTCTTCATATGGATCCAAGTCCTCACGTGGATCAAATTCCTCAAATGGATCAAAGTCCTCATATGATTATCATCGTGCTAACAACTCTGTTTCGCAGGGTAGAGCTAAGGGCTATGAATATGCACATTATTCTTCAAATCATTATGTTCATAAGTCCTCCAAGAATTTCTCTGCTTATTCATATGCTTACCCTAACCCCTCTTATGTGAAACGAAATGGTTTGGCTTCTATGCCACCATTCTCGTATGGTGCTCGCAGAGTGATGAACTCTTTGCCACCCCTTCAGATGTGGGTGGTGAAGAAAAAGAACTAATCTCTTCTGCAGGGTCAGGTCTCCAGACGTGCTTTAACGTCTGAAGAATTTGCTGGGGACCTGACAAAATTGCCTGAAAGGACGCAGGCTAATCATGATGAAATGAACTTTCATTTCACACGTCCTCCTACTGCTATATCTGTTTACTGCTTGATGAAATTCATCTGATGAACTTGATATCATATTCTTCATTGATGAAGCATATGAGATTGTAAGTTACACTAATTCATCTGCAGGATGATCAACCCAAAACCACTGAATGGGTCCTCGATAGTGGATGTACAAATCACATGACTGGTGACAAGAATCTTTTGATGGATGCTCCCTTATCACCGTCACATCTGAAGCACATCATCTTTGCTGACAAAGGCAAAAGTCAGGTATTGGGTCTTGGTAAGGTTGCGATCTCTAAGGATAAACACATGGACAAAGTCATGCTTGTTGAGTCCTTAGGATACAACCTCATGTCAGTCTCAATGCTTTGTGATCTTGATATGGTTGTTGTCTTTGGCAAGTATCGCTGTGTTGTGATTATGGAAGCTGACAATTCCAAAGTCTTCGAAGGCTTTAGGAGAGGAGACTTGTATATTGTTGATTTCTCTACAGGACCACAACCAGCCGTGTGTCTACTTGCTAAAGCTTCAGAAGTCTGGCTATGGCATCGACGACTTGGTCACGCAGGCATGAGGAATTTGCACACGCTTGCGAAGAAGAAGCATGTCATTGGCATTGAGAATGTCAAATTCCTCAAGGATCACTTATGCGGAGCCTGTGAAGCTGGAAAAATGACCAAGGCCAAGCATCCAGCGAAGACTATCATGACCACTACTCGTCCATTCGAATTGCTTCACATGGACCTCTTCAGACCTAATCATTACTCAGCAGTCACTAATGCTGCATCTCTATATGGTTTTTTCATTGTTGATGATTACTCTCGATATACATGGGTACACATTGTTACTTACAAACATGAACTGCAGGAAGTCTTCAAACGATTTTCCTCGAGGGCTTTAACCAACTTTGGTGTGAAGATCAAGCACATCAGGAGTGACAATGGAACCGAGTTCAAGAATTCCGGTCTTGATGACTATCTTGATGAACTTGGTATTACTCATGAGTTATCTGCTCCCTATACTCCTCAGCAGAATGGCGTCATGGAGCACAAGAACAGAACTCTTGTTGAGATGGCTCGCACTATGCTTGATGAATACAAAATGCCTCATCATTTTTGGATTGATGCAATTGATACTGCGTGCCACATCATCAGCAGAGTATGTCTTCACAAATTCTTCAAGAAGACGGCCTATGAACTCCTCACTGACAAGAAACCCAATGTGAGTTATTTCAAAGTCTTCGGTGCAAAATGTTGGATTAGAGATCCTCACCACAATTCTAAATTTGCACCGAAAGCACATGAAGGTTTTATGCTTGGTTACGGAAAGGACTCGCACACCTACAAAGTCTTCAACAATGCTCTTCACAAGGTTGTTGAAACTGTAGATGTGCGGTTCGATGAAACTAATGGCTCGCAAAGAGAGCACCTACCTTCTGTGTTAGATGAACCAGCACCTGAGGATTCTATCAAGTTCAAGGCAACTGAGGATGTCATTCCTACTGAAGAACTTGCTGAAGAATTCATTCCAGTACGTGAAGAACGTCGAGCTGATGCACCTGAAGATAATGCTGAAGAAAATGGTGCTGAAGAAAATGCTAATCAAATTCCTCAGCAACAGCCAGCTCATCCCCGCGTTGCAAAAGAAGTACAAGTTGACAAGATCATCGATGACATTGAAGCGCCAGGTCCTCTCACACGCTCAAAAGCTTCACATTTATCTAACTTTTGTGGGCACTATGCTTTTGTCTCTATCACAGAGCCCACTAAGGTAGATGAAGCATTTCTGGAGCCGGAGTGGATTCAGGCTATGCAAGAAGAATTACATCAGTTCGAGCTCAACAATGTCTGGGAACTGGTCAAACGTCCAGATCCTTGCAAGCATAATATCATTGGCACAAAGTGGATCTACCGCAACAAGCAAGATGAAAATGGCCTTGTGGTGAGGAATAAGGCACGACTGGTAGCTCAAGGCTACACACAGGTTGAAGGAATTGATTTCGATGAAACTTTTGCACCTGTTGCTAGACTTGAGGCTATTCGCATATTACTTGCTTATGCTAACCATCATGATATCATCTTATATCAAATGGATGTGAAAAGTGCATTCCTCAATGGTAAGCTTGAGGAAGAAGTATATGTTGCTCAACCCCCAGGTTTTGAAGATCCAAAGAATCCTGACAAAGTCTTCAGACTTAATAAGGCCCTCTATGGCCTCAAGCAAGCCCCTCGGGCGTGGTATGATACATTGAAGGAATTCTTCGTGAAGAATGGCTTCACACCCGGTTCACTCGACCCTACTCTCTTTACTAAATCTTATGATGGTGAACTGTTTGTGTGCCAAATATATGTTGATGATATTATCTTTGGCTGTACTAACCAACGTTATAGTGATGAATTTGCATATATGATGAGTGAAGAATATCAAATGTCTATGATGGGAGAGTTGAAATTCTTCTTAGGTCTTCAAATTCATCAACAGCGCAATGGCATATTCATATCTCAGGAGAAATACCTCAAAGATGTACCGAGGAAATTCAGCATGCAAGATTGCAAAGGCGTCAAAATTCCTATGCCCACAAATGGCCATCTATGCACTGATGAAAATGGTATTGACTTCGATCACAAGGTATACCGCTCCATGATTGGTTCTTTACTGTACTTATGTGCATCTAGGCCAGATATAATGCTTAGTGTTTGCATGTGTGCCTGATTTCAAGCTGCACCGAAGGAATCACACCATAAGGCTGTGAAGCATATTCTTCGATATCTAGCTCACACATCAACACTAGGATTATGGTACCCCAAGGGCTCTGCTTTTGATCTCATTGGATATTCTGACTCTGACTATGCTGGTGATCGTGTGGACCGCAAGTCAACTTCTGGCACTTGTCATTTCCTCGGACGATCTTTGGTCTGTTGGTCCTCGAAGAAACAGAACTGCGTATCACTGTCCACTACGGAAGCTGAATACATTGCTGCTGGCTCTTGCTGTGCTCAACTGCTTTGGATGAAGCAAACACTCAAGGACTATGGCATCAACGTGAAGAATGTGCCTCTCCTCTACGATAATGAGAGTGCCATCAAGATTGCTCACAACCCAGTTCAGCACTCGAAGACAAAGCACATTCAAATTCGTCATCATTTTCTTCGTGATCATGTGTTGAAGGGCGACATCTCCATCGAGCACGTGAAGACTGAAGAACAACTAGCTGATATCTTCACTAAGCCCTTGGATGAGAAGAGATTTAGCAAGTTGCGGTGTGAGCTAAATATCTTAGAATCTTCGAATGTTCTTTGAAAAGGACACACATCCTAACACTTATGCAAAATTGATGACTTAGATGTGCAATACATGAAGAAACGTTTTTCTTCAATCAATGAAGAATAACACTCTAAGTGTGAAGAAATTAATGAAGAATTTGATTCTCAGAACCCTACGACAATTGTACACGGTGTCTGAAATCATCATTCTTATACGGTGGGTCACGCCACCACAAAAAGTTGAAAATCTTCAATTTGAGTTTTTCCTCAGTTTTGAAATTCTTCAGTTTTTCAAATTCTTCAACTTTTTCAAAATCTTCACTGTTTCCTTCGTTTTTCTTCATTGGCTATATAAATATATATAAGTTTATGTCCTCTACAACATTCACTTATAGCTAATTCTTCAAGTTGCTTCTTCTGCTAAGTGAATGTGATCGGACCCTTCCCCCTCTATACTATACTCAACCCAATCTATTCACAAATTCTTCATGTGCGTTCTATTTGAAACTCGTTCAAAATCTTCACTGAGTCCGTGTCAGCTGAAGAAATTGCGAACGAAACTTTAAAACAAATCTTATCCAAATTTTCGGTTTTGCCGCACAAACTGTTCCGCATCCCACGATGCATTATTCTATTCACCCACGATCGTACACGATCTACACTACACAGTACGTGGGTGACACCTGTCGCGTGAAGGAGAAAGGGCAGGGGCACGTTCGTCCTAAATCTTCGGGCGAACAGTTTTTTCACCGTGTCTATAAATACCCCTCTCCCTTTCCTCACTTCATTTACTCCGCTCGACCGTTCTCTCTCTCGCTCGAGCTCCTCAAACCCTAGCGCCGCCGCTACTCCATCGTCGCCGGTGAGGAAGAGCTTCGCTGCCTCGACCTCGTCGCCGTCGTACTCGCGCGACCGCGGAAATCTTCACTCAGCCGCCGCCGTAGCTGTCTTCCTCCGCCGAGTTAGGGCAAGGAAGATCTAACCTGACAAACTTCCCATCTGTTCTTCTCAGTTCATCGTGTTCTTCACTTCGGGTAATTAAAAGTTACTTTTATTACTCGCCTTGATTCTCAAGCTTTCCTGAAAATCTTCAAAGGTGTTTATTCTTCAAATCTTCACACACATGAACACCTCACACGTTATATGCTCTTGATTAGTTTTTCTAAGCATCATTTTTCTTCAAGATTCCTCAATTGTGTGGATTTTCAATCTGTACAACTCTGGAACCTAAGACAAAGAACACTTAGTGAAATTCCTCAAGGCTCATCTGGTCAAATTCCTCAAAACTTGTTCTTTTCGAAAAAAAACCTTCTGAGAACGCATATGACCTCTCCAAATTCCTCGCACCTGTACTCTATTCACAGGTACTCATGTCTGCTGCTGAATCACTAGGTTCTCATCAACTTAACTCATTTGCAGCATTCCTTGAAGAAAAACTGCATACTTCTTCAAAAAACTCGATTATTCAAATTCCTCAACTGAAGAATATGGCAGACGGTAAGAAGCCGCAGAAAGGAGGAAAGAAACCTGAGGTTATGACTGCTTTTGAAATCCCTGAGGAAATTTATGCTGACTATTGCACACCTGATGAAGCAAAATTTGGCAAAGAAAATAAAAATCAGCGCAAGGTGCGCATTCAGAAGATTGAACGAAGATGGGCAAGGGAATGGAGGGAATACAGATATGTGACTCCAACAGATACCTCAGTCCCCTGCACCAACAGTTCAAATGGGCTCTGAAGAAACTCATCCCACGACATCTGTCCATGAAGAAATTCTAGCCACTAGTGCTGATGAACCTGCTGCTGCTGATCCTCAGACTGCACCTATTGAGGAACAAGAAATTCCTCAGCCTGAAGAACCTGAGCTCGCGATTCCTGAGGTAGTAATGCAACTCACCGACACCCCTCTGCCAAAGCCAAAGGATCCGTTCTCAAGCAAACAAAAGTTCAAGGCTGAAGCTTTCTTTGCCGAGCACGTATTCTTCACAGACTATAATCCATATGATTCTGCTCGCATAAGGAAGAGGCGTTTCTGGACTGCCAGCCAAGCCAATTTCTATTCCTTAGTGCTTTTCGCCAAAGACAAAGTCTTCGATCATGCACATATTCCTCATGTGGACATGGAATCTCTGCCCGGCTTTGAGCCAGTCCTCAGTGTTCTTCACGACGTAGGACTTCTGAATTTCTGCATTGATATCTGTGACTGGAATGAAGAACTCATTCTTCAATTCTATGCAACTTTGCACATCACCGGAGACGCTGATGACGTGAACTCATGGGTGTTGGACTGGATGTCTGAAAACACTCACTACAAGGCACCAGCAACTGAATTGCTTCGTGTCCTTCCTCTCAGTCCTCCACTTCATGGTGCTCGTTGCATCTACAATGAACCAGAACTATCAGATCACTATATGCAAGTACCGATGAAGCCTTTGAAGCCAAGGCAGGCCCCGCGAACCAAATTCCTCGTCAAGGAATTACTCTATGTGCCTCGGACTGTCTATCGAATTCTGACGAAGACAATGAGTCCTATCAAAGGCCACGACTCAAATGATGAAGAAGTCGTTGGCATCATGAAGAATATGCTCTTCAACATCATTCATGGCGTTCCAGTCAACTTCCATGATTTCTTCATGAGGACTCTGGCCAATATTGCTATGTCACCATTCGAGCTGAAGCCCTATGCTCCTTGGATTATGAGATTCATCAGGGCAAGATCTTCACTGAATTACAAAGCTGACACTCTGAACCACGGTAGCTACTTGCCTCCCATTGAAGTCCTCAAGCGGACAGTTTCATCAGCTGATGATAAAGGCAAGGCCGTTGCTGTGATCGATGAAGGCATTCGTCCATTGGATGGTCAATTTCGCAAGGCTGCATCTTACTCTACCAATGATGATTCTGCCACACATGAATCTACCGCAAATACCTCAGCCAAGCAAAATCCTCAAGCCACAGCACCCAGGGTGATGACTGATCGTGAGTTACTCCTCAGTCTTCATCAGAAGGTTGATCGCAATCATAACTGGGTAAAGCGTCAGTTTGGTTCAATTCTTCACAACATGACCTCAACACACAATGCAGTGAAGAAAAACCAATACTACCTCCATGAAACCTTCAACCGTACCTGGGCTGTTCTCTCTCATGTCTACAGCGCTGCAGATCTGAAGAAAATGGGTCTCAAGGAAGAATTTGACTGGTCTGCACCTCCACCGAAGAAATTCAAGAAGGTCAAAGTTCCTTCCTTGGTGGCCAGCTCCTATTCTTCCTCACGCGAGACTGATGAGTATGAAGATTTGGACGACACTGCGGCAGGCCCTGCTACAACAAACAACCCCAACAACGCTGGCGCTCCTCCATCAACTTGATATTCTTCAGGGGCGTTAGTCCTCGGTTTCAATCCTTTTGGTCATTTGATGACAAAGGGGGAGAAATCTGAGTTAGTCTTCAAGCGGGTCTATATTAAGGGCATTTTTTTAAGTTACAACTCTCGTTCTTCTGAAACTTTTATTTGGATCGAGTTGTAATCTTAAACCCGATGGTGCGCTGATACTTTTGTTGCGTTATGCTTTGCATGCTTATTCCTCGTTAATGACATTGCACGCATGCTGAATCTCATCAGGCACCATATTTCATCATGCATTTCAAATTCTTCATATTATATATCAAATGCGTGTATGAATTACAAGATATAGGGGGAGATCTCCATGATTCAACTCTTCAAATGTGCATTGCCTCAAAAGCAAATTCCTCACTATGCACATCTTCAGGGGGAGTTCTACTATATCTTGTAATCAAATTCCTCAATATCAGTGTATACACTTCATATGTTTATCCCCGTTGAAAACTTAACCTATGTTGTCATCAATCACCAAAAAGGGGGAGATTGTAAGTGCATCTAGTGCCCCTTAGTGATTTTGGTGTATTGAAGACTTATAGGTTAAGGGACTAATGCGTTTGTGAGTATACACAGGTCTATAAGTCTATGAGGAGTTTGATATTTACAGAGAAAGTTGACCCCTAAAAATTGAAGTTCTTCAACTGAAGACTTTGATATTCTGAAGACTTTCTGAAGACTTTGAAAGTGAAGAAATTGGTGTGACCTTGAAGACTTGGTATTCATTTGTGGAACATGAAGCGTGAAGACTTTTGTTTCCGTAGTTTCATTTTCTCTTTCTTGAGTCATAGGAAACACCGTACTGTTAAAGGGGGTCGAGGAAATACTAAGGAAAAATTTCCATGTGATGCTCAACTCAAAATCCTACACCTACCAATCCCTTCGAGTGAAGCCTTTGGAAATCTCATACAGTTCAGTCACTTTCTTCAGTGACAGAGACGAAGTTCTTCTGGTCACTGATGAATTTGTTCTGACTGAGGAGTTAGGAATTCGTCAGTGCGAATTACCTACACAGTGAGGAACATGATAGCCCTGAGGAATTTGAGAGTCAAATTTCCGACCGTTGCTGTGCTGCGTGCCAGCTGTCCCAAAATATCTTATCCACCTAACGGTCATATCATTGAGGGGCATTTATGTCTTATCATGTCGTGCTGCTCCCTAGGCTATAAATAGCCCCCCCTACAACCACTAGCTGGTTGGCTGCTCCGAGAGAACTTGACACTTGTCATTTGAGAGCAACCCATCCTCCGAGGACTTTGAGCGAAAATCATCGAGTGAGGAAAATCCCAAAAAACCCAAAACACCTCCAAACCCAAAGTGATTGAGCATCACTGAAGAAATTGATCCTGCGTGGATCCGACACTTGTTACCTTTGAAGACTGTGCTTCTTCCAGACGGTTAGGCGTCAAGGTCTAGAGCATCCAAGAGGAATTGTGGATTGCCGAGTGACCAAGTCTGTGAAGGTTTGGAAGTCGCCTGAAGACTTACCACGAGTGATTGGACGAGATCTGCGTGATCTTAGTTCAAGGAGAATACGGTGAGGACTGGGTGTCCTGAGCTGCGTGCTCAGAGACTGGGTGTCCGGGACTGCGTGTCCTCGAGTTTAAATACTCAGCCGCTCCAACCAGACGTACAACTGAGACAGCAGTTGGAACTGGTCTACCAAATCATTGTCTTC
Organism: Triticum aestivum; assembly: GCF_018294505.1. Taxonomy (NCBI): domain Eukaryota; kingdom Viridiplantae; phylum Streptophyta; class Magnoliopsida; order Poales; family Poaceae; genus Triticum; species Triticum aestivum. The sequence goes on along the minus strand of NC_057798.1, from coordinate 105,455,185 downwards.
AGCAACCTAACTGGTTCTATTTCCTCAACCCCTTCATTTCCTCATTACTGTGTTGAGTGTTTGTTCATATCTGTGTTTGAAGACTTTGACTGAAGACTTTCTCAATTTCCTCACTTCAATTTCTTCAGTCTGTTTGTCTTCATCTTGTGTTATCCTGTGATTACATCTTCTGTACTCTGTGCTAGTCTTCATTTCATCATGATGACCATGCTTGTATTCTGTTATGCTTACTTCTGAGTACTTATTTCGCTGCTAATAGTTCTTCGCTAAGGAATTTCCTCGCCGGCAAATTCCTCAGTGAAGAATTCATAAAAATCGCCTATTCACCCTCCCTCTAGTCGACATAATGCACTTTCACATGCTAATGGAGTAGTTGTGAATTTGAGAGATACTTGTGTTAAAGTTTGTGATTCCCGTAGCATGCACGTATGGTGAACCGTTATGTGATGAAGTTGGAGCATGATTTATTTATTGATTGTCTTCCTTATGAGTGGAGGTCGGGATCGGGCGATGGTTAACTCCTACCAACCCTTCCCCTAGGAGCATGCACGTAGTGCTTGGTTTGATGACTTATAGATTTTTGCAATAAGTATGTGAGTTCTTTATGACTAATGTTGAGTCCATGGATTATGCACACTCTCACCCTTCCATCATTGCTAGCCTCTCTTGTGCCGCGCAACTTTCACCGGTACCATACACCCACCTTATACCTTCCTCAGAACAGCCACCATACCTACCTATTATGGCATTTCCATAGCCATTCCATGATATATTGCTATGCAACTTTCCACCATTCCGTTTATTATGACATGCATCATCATTGTCATATTGCTTTGCATGATCATGTAGTTCACATCGTATTTGTGGCAAAGCCACCGTTCATAATTCTTTCATACATGTCACTCTTGAATCATTGCACATCCTGGTACACCACCGAGGCATTCACATAGAGTTATATTTTGTTTTAAGTATTGAGTTGTAATTCTTGAGTTGTAAGTAAATAAAAGTGTGATGATCTTCATTATTAGAGCATTGTCCCATGTGAGGAAAGGATGATGGAGACTATGATTCCCCCATAAGTTGGGATGAGACTCCGGATGAAAAAAATAAAAATAAAAAGAGAAATGAAAAAAGGCCATAAAAAGAGATAAGGCCCAAATAAAAAAATGAGAGAAAAAGAGAGAAGGGGCAATGTTACTATCCTTTTTCCACACTTGTGCTTCAAAGTAGTACCATGATCTTCATGATAGAGAGTTTATCACTTTCGTATACTAGTGGGAATTTTTCATTATAGAACTTGGCTTGTATATTCCAATGATGGGCTTCCTCAAAATGCCCTAGGTCTTCGTGAGCAAACGAGTTGGATGCACACCCACTTAGTTTCTTTTTGAGATTTCATACACTTATAGCTCTAGTGCATATGTTGCATGGAAATCCCTACTCACTCACATTGATATCTATTGATGCGCATCTCGATAGCCCATTGATACGCCTAGTTGATGTGATACTATCTTCCTCTTTTTGTCTTCTCCACAACCACCATTCTATTCCATTATAGTGTTATGCCAGTGACTCACGCTCATGTATTGCATGAAAAGTTGAAAAAGTTTGAGAATAATAAAGTATGAAACAATTGCTTGGCTGAAACCGGGGTTGTGCATGATTAAAATATTTTGTGTGATGAGGATAGAGCATAGAAAGACTATATGATTTTGTAGGGATATCTTTCTTTGGCCATGTCATTTTGAGAAGACATAGTTGCCTTGTTAGTATGCTTGAAGTATTATTATTTTTATGTCAATACTAAACTTTTATTTTGAATCTTACGGATCTGAATATTCTTGCCAAAATAGAGAACATTACATTGATAGATATGTTAGGTAGCATTCCTCATAAAAAATTCTATTTTTATCATTTAACTACTCGAGGACGAGCAAGACTTAAGCTTGGGGATGCTTGATAGGTCTCCAACGTACCTATAATTTTTGATGTATTCATGCCATGTTTATAATATTTTTACATGATTTTGGTATGATTTGATTAGAACTAACCTGGACTGACGCTGTTTTCAGCAGAACTACCGTGGTGTTGTTTTTGTGCAAAAATAAAAGTTCTTAGAATGCGCTGAAAATTAACGGAGAATATTTTGTGAAAATATAAAAAATACTGGAACAAAAAGCTACTGCAGGGGAGTCCCGAGGCCACCACGAGGGTGGAGGGCGTGCCCCTGCCTCGTGGACTCCCTTTGGGGCCCCCCTGACATGAAACCGACACCAACCCTCCTATAAATCCAGAAAACCCCAGAACGGAACCAAGATCGGGAGTTCCACCACCACATGCCTCCGTAGCCACCAAAAACAAATCGGGACCCTCTTCCGACACCCTTCCGGAGGGGGGATCCATCACCGGTGGCAATCTTCATCATCCTGGCGCTCTCCATGACAAGGAGGGAGTAGTTCACCCTCGAGGCTGAGGGTATGTACTAGTAGCTATGTGTTTGATCTCTCTCTCTCTCTCTCTCTCTCTCTCTCTCGTGTTCTTGATAGTGCACGATCTTGATGTACCGCGAGCTTTGCTACTATAGTTGGATCTTATGATGTTTCTCCCCCTCTACCTTCTTGTAATGGATTGAGTTTTCTCTTTGAAGTTATCTTATCGGATTGAGTCTTTAAGGATTTGAGATCACTTGTTATATGTCTTGCATGTGCTTATCTGTGGTGGCAATGGGATATTCACTTGATTCACTTGATGTATGTTTTGGTGATCAACTTGCGGGTTCTGTGACCTTGTGAACTTATGCATAGGGGTTGGCACACGTTTCGTCTTGAGTCTCCGGTAGAAACTTCGGGGCACTCTATGAAGTTCTTTGTGTTGGTTTGAATAGACGAATCTGAGATTGTGTGATGCATATTGTATAATCATACCCGTGGATACTTGTGGTGACATTGGAGTATTAGGTGACATTCTGGTTTTTGTAGATTTGTGTCTTAAGGTGTTATTTTACTACAAACTCTAGTATATGTGACACTTATAGGAATAGCCCAATGGATTGATCGGAAAGAATAACTTTGAGGTGGTTTCGTACCCTACAACAATCTCTTCGTTTGTTCTCCTCTATTAGTGACTTTGGAGTGACTCTTTGTTGCATGTTGAGGGATTGTTATATGATCTAATTATGTTACCATTGTTGAGAGAATTTGCACTAGTGAAAGTATGGACCCTAGGCCTTGTTTCGAAGCATTGCAATACCGTTTTCGCTCACATTTGTTACTTGCTACCTTGCTGTTTTTATTTCAGATTACAAAAACCTATATCTACCATCCATTTTGCACTTGTATCACCATCTCTTCGCCGAACTACTACACCTATACAATTTACCATTGTATTGGGTGCATTGGGGACACAAGAGACTCTTTGCTATTTGGTTGTAGGGTTGTTTGAGAGAGACCATCTTCATCCTATGCCTCCCACGGACTGATAAACCTTAGGTCATCCACTTGAGGGAAATTTGCTACTGTCCTACAAACCTGTGCACTTGGAGGCCCAACAACATCTACAAGAAGGTTGTGTAGTAGACATCAAGCTCTTTTCCGACGTTGTTGCTAGGGAGGTTAGTGCTTGAAGGTATATCTTTAGATATTGCAATCGAATATTTTAGTTTCTTGTTTTACCACTAGTTTAGTCTATAAAAGAAAACTGCAAAAGAATGGAATTGAGGGTGCCTCATATGCTTCATCTTTTTAATGTCTTTCGTGAAAATAAGGATTCTGATAATTGTGCCAAAGTGTTAAAAGAAGAATGCAATAAAATGTTTGGCATACAATCTTTGAATGATGAGCATGATTGCAATGTTGCTAGTATGAATTCCTTGAATATCCATGATGCTAATGATATGCAAAGCCACAAGCTTGGGGATGCTATGTTTAAATGAATATGATATGTTTAGTCCCCCAAGTTTTGATGAGAAAATTTATTTTAATGATAGCATGCCTCCTATTTATGATGATTATATTGATGAAAGTGAATTTGGAGAGGTCATGGCTATATTTAGTGAGGAATCCACTATTTCAGAAGAGGCTCCAATTGATTATGAGAGCAAAGTTGCTATCTATGATGATTATTGTGATGACATGTATGCTATAAAGAATAATGATAACCATGAAACTTGTCATCTTGATTTAAATTTTCAATTGGATTATGCTCACATGCTAGTTTTTTTGTTGAGTTTGCTCCCACAACTATTCATGAGAAGCAATTTGCTTATGTGGAGAGTAATAAAAATTCTATGCTTATGCATCATGAAAAGAGTGCTTTATGTGTTAGTTATATTGTTGAATTCATTCATGATGCTATTAAAAATTATTATCAGGGAGGAATATATGCTTGTAGGAATTGCAATAATTGTTGGGGAACGTAGTAATTTAAAATAAATCCTACGATCACGCAAGACCTATCTAGGAGATGCATAGCAACCAAACGGGAGAGTGTGTCCACGTACCCTCGTAGACCAAAAGCGGAAGCGTTTAGTAACGCGGTTAATGTAGTCGAACATCTTCACGATCCAGCCGATCCAAGTACCAAACGTACGGCACCTCCGTGATCAGCACACATTTAGCACGATGACGTCCCTCGTGCTCTTGATCCAGTTGAGACGAGGGAGAGTTCCGTCAGCACGACAGCGTGGCGACGGTGATGATGAAATTACCAGCACAGGGCTTCACTTAAGCACTACGATGATATGATCGAGGTGTTAAACTATGGAGAGGGGCACCACACACAGCTAAGAGATTTTCTACTGTGTTTTGGGGTACCCCTGCTCCTGTATATAAAGGAGGGAGGAGGAGGTCGGCCTAGAGGGGCGCGCTAAATGGGGAGTCCAATTAGGATTCCCAATCCTAGTTGGAGTCCCCTTCCTTTTTCCAATCAATAACCAATAGCGGAACCTTGATGCTCATATAGCCTCCTACATATTCTACGGAGACCTTTATCCGTCAAACCGCATAACAATATATGTTGTTCCCTTTGTCATCGGTATGTTACTTGCCCGAGATTCGATCGTCGGTATCATCATACCTAGTTCAATCTCGTTACCGGCAAGTCTCTTTACTCGTTCCGTAATGCTTCATCCCGCAACTAACTCATTAGTCACATTGCTTGCAAGGCTTATAGTGATGAGCATTACTGAGAGGGCCAGAGATACCTCTCCGATATACGGAGTGACAAATCCTAATATTGATCTATGCCAACCCAACAAACACCTTCGAAGACACCTGTAGATGTAGGACCTTGAAGTATGTCCAGAGGGGGGTGATTAGACTACTTGACCAATTAAAAACTTAACCTTTTCCCAATTTTAGTCTTTGGCAGATTTTAGCTATCTTAGCACAAGTCAAGCAATCTTCACACAATTCAAGCAAGCATGCAAAGAGTATATGAGCAGCGGAAATTAAAGTATGCAACTTGCAAGAATGTAAAGGGAAGCGTTTGGAGATTTCAAACGCAATTTGGAGACACGGTGATTTTTGAGCCGTGGTTCCGATAGGTGGTGCTATCGTACATCCACGTTGATGGAGACTTCAACCCACGAAGGGTAATGGTTGCGCGAGTCCATGGAGGGCTCCACCCAAGAAGGGTCCACGAAGAAGCAACCTTGTCTATCCCACGATGTCCGTCACCCATGAAGGACTTGCCTCACTAGCGGTAGATCTTCACGAAGTAGGCGATCTCCTTGCCCTTACAAACTCCTTGGTTCAACTCCACAATCTTGTCGGAGGCTCCCAAGTGACACCTAGCCAATCTAGGAGACACCACTCTCCAAGAAGTAACAAATGGTGTGTTGATGATGAACTCCTTGCTCTTGTGCTTCAAATGATAGTCTCCCCAACACTCAACTCTCTCCCATAGGATTTGGATCTGGTGGAAAGAAGATTTAGTGGAAAGCAACTTGGGGAAGGCTAGAGATCAAGATTCATATGGTAGGAATGGAATATCTTGGTCTCAACACATGAGTAGGTAGTTCTCTCTCAGAAATGGTAAGTTGGAAGTGTAGGTTTGTTCTGATGGCTCTCTCCATGAATGAAGAGGAGGTGGAGGTGTATATATAGCCTCCACACAAAATCTAACCGTTACACACAATTTACCAATCTCGGTGGGACCGAATTTAGAAACTCGGTCGGACCGATTCAGTAAACCTAGTGACCGTTAGTGATTTCGGTGGGACCGACATGCAACTCGGTGGGACCGATATGGTTAGGGTTAGGGCATAACGTAATCTCGGTGAGACCGATTACACAAACTCGGTGAGACCGATTTTGGTAATTAGCTAACCAAAGAGTTGGTCAAGTAAACTCGGTGGGACCGATTCACTCTTTTCGGTGAGACCGAAATGTTACAAAAGGGAAACAGAGAGTTTACATTGCAACGGTGGGACCGATCGCTCACTTCGGTTAGACCGAAACGTTACGAAGGGAAACAGAGGGATTACAATCCCATCTCGGTGAGACCGAGATCCCTATCGGTGAGACCGATTTGCCTAGGGTTTGTGGCAGTGGCTATGTCATCTAAACTCGGTGGCACCGGATAGAAAGAATCGGTGGGGCCGAGTTTGACTTTAGGTTTAGGTCATATGTGGATATGAGAAATTAGTTGAGGGTTGTTGGAGCATATCACTAAGCACTTGAAGCAAGAAACTCATTAAGCAACACCTCATCCCTCCTTGATAGTATTGGCTTTTCCTATAGACTCAATGTGATCTTGGATCACTAAAATATAAAATGTAGAGTCTTGAGCTTTTGAGCTTGAGCCAATCCTTTTATCCTTAATATTTTGAGGGATCCACTTTCCTCATCCATGCCATGCCATTCATTGAGCTTTCCTGAAATATTTGTCTTGGAATAGTATTAGCTCAATGAGCTATATGTTGTTATGAATTACCAAAACCACCTAGGGATAGTTGCACTTTCAATCTCCCCCTTTTTGGTAATTGATGACAACATATAGATCAAAGCTTCGACAAATGATAATAAGATTGAAAAAACATCGTCGCTTTGAGAAGTATGTGATAAGCAAGAGCTCCCCCTAAATTCGTGCATAGTTTAAGATTTTCTTTGGACTGCAAATGCACAAGGAATTAGGATCATGGGTTACTCTTCCATGTCACATACATCTTGGTGGAGCGCTCAAAATAAGAAAGATTGAATACATGCACTCATCACCAAGCAAAGTGAATGATCATACAAAGATACATAAGATAATATCATCTAACAAGCATAAGTGTAGCTTATGATCAAACACATGATCATCAATGTCTCACAGATAATAGCATAGTATCTCAAGCAAGCAAAAGCAGATAAATTTCAACCACGAAGACAAGAGAGAACAAAAGCAAACTCTCTCTCTCGATGCCTATGATCTATACATTTTTCTCCCCCTTTGGCAACAAGTTACCAAAAAGTTCCTAGAAAATGCATAGTACTATTTCGTCTCTCAGGCTTGGTCTTCAGTTGGTGGTGTAGAGATGGCTCCTTGGACGAAGACTTCAGTTGATGTGGATGGAGCTAAAGGAGTTGGTGCTGGAGCTGGTTGCACTGGAGCTGTAGCTGGTGCAGATGAAGTGGCTCTGGTGTCTGTGACTGGCTCTGCAGCTGATCTCTGAGCTCGAGGCACTCTGGCAAATGCATCAGTAGTTGTCCTGCCCTTCCTCTCCTGCATGTCATCCTGTAGCTGCTCCACAACTGACTGAATCTCAGTTACCTTGACATCTAAATCATAGAATTTTTGTTCCATGATTCTCTCCAGGCTCTCCTGGTTTTGAGTTAGGGTGGCCAACCACTTCTCAATCCTCAGAGTTGATGCTATCAAGTAACCAAGCTGGTCCTGCTCGCTCTTCAAAAAGTACTCAGATGCCTCCTCTAGAGTTGGCATCTTGGCAGCCTTCTCCTTCTTTGCTTTCTCCTTCTTCTCTTGAGCTTGCACTGAGGATGGTTCATTCTCATTCATGACAACTTGATTGTCCTCAAAGTCTGGATAGAGAACAAAGTGTTCCTTATCCAACAGATATTTGCCAGTGCCCATCTTTGAGTTGATCAACTCCTGGATTTGTGGGGCATACCCACAACTTCTCTTTTGGTCTGCTGCTGTCCTCTTGATAGTCTCAACCATGAGGCTCATGACCTTGAATTTCTGTGGCACATCAAATATGTGTAGCAAATTTATTGCATGCCCTCTGATCATGTTGTGGTCACCTGACTTGGGCAAAAGAGTGTGCCTAAGGATCTAGTTGATCATTGGCAGCCCTGACAGAAGAAAATGAACAGACCCAAACTTGAAAGTCTCAAGTGCCTTGTCTGGGATCTCCTTGTACATATGTGACATAGAATTGTGATCCTTTTTCTTCTTGGAGTAGACATCCAAGTCATCTTCTTTCTCCTATGGGGCATTGATCAGATTGGGCCATTCCTCAATAGTTGATTGGTATCTCGTACCTTCAAACATCCAGACAATTCTGCCATCAGGATAAAAATGAGCTGTGGAGTAGAATTGCATAACTAGCTCATCATTCCAGTTTGTGAACTTCTGTCCAAAAAACTCATCAACTCCACAAGCCTTAAAGCTGTCAAATACTCCTGGGTAGTGATCCTCATTTTCCTTCATGTATTTCCAGTCTACCCACCTCATATCACAAACTATGGGCTTCTTATCCAACAATACAGTCTCATAGAAGTCCTACTGTTCCTTAGTGTGGAACCTGTAATCGACAATAGTTCTTCTCCTGATTGCATATGGATCAGACAATCTCCACTGCCTGAGCCCTACATCTTTCCTCAGCTTCATATTCTCAGCCACTGGATGAGCATAATTGTGGTCTGGAATCTTGGGTTTGAGCTTCCTCAGGACTTGTCCTTCATCATCTTCCTCAGCAGCAACTTCAGGCACTGAGGCCTTGTTCTTCTCAGCAGCTAGTATGCTCCTGGTATTCCTCTTAGGTGCAGACTTGGCCTTGGAGGCAGCTTTGGGTGCTTCTTTGGGCTTTGATGATGCAGCCCCTGACCTTATAGCATCACCCATCAGCTTTTGTGCCTTGGGTGCTGGTGCAGCAACCTGTTCTTCCTCCTCCTCTTCCATCATGGAAGGTTGTCCAACAACTCTGGCCATGGTCTTTCTGACCCTTTCCTTTCTCTTCTTTCCTTCTGCAGCTGGCTCTTTGGGATCAGGTTTCTCTGGTTCTTGTGTTGATCCTCTGACCTTCAGCATAGGTGTCCTCTTGGCAGGGACCTTCCTATTTAGTCCAGGCTTTGTGGTCTTTGCTGAGCCATACTCCTTTTTGAGCACTACCTTCTTGGAAGTAGCCTCATCTTTAGCTGCCACATAGTCCTCATCCTCAGAGTCTGAGGTTCTCTTCCTTCCTTCTGGCTGTCTCTTTGGTGTGACATGTTGAAAACACCGACTGCTGACCCTGTGAGTAGTTATAGATGAGATAGAATGGATGAGCATCACAAAATGCAGAGATTTTTGCAAAAGAATGATTCAAAAACTTAGTTTTAGTTTTCCATAGAAAGCATTTCGGATCAACCAATTTTCAAACTCGGTGATACCGAAGCAGCTTTTGGAACCTAAACTAGTGATCTCGGTCAGACCGAGTCACAGTTCGGTGGCACCGAGACTGCTAGGGTTTCACTGAGTTCTAAAATCGGTCACACTGATTAGCAATTCTCGGTCAGATCGAGAGTTAATTGTGCAATGGCGTTAGCCAAATCGGTGGGACCGAGTTTTTCAACTCGGTGGGTCCGAGATGGTTTCGGCGGAAACCTAACCCTAAATTTTCAAATCGCATCTATTCTAAGGATTGTTTTGACTGGTTAGAGGTGTTTCAATCGTGGCAAAAATCATAATGAACACAATGTGCTAGGAATTGGACGGGGATAGCACTGTGATCGAGTCCATACCCTAGTTTGGCGATGAAATCGCTACGGCGGCCACAGCGGGGATGAATTCCATTGACGGCGGCGGAGACCAGCGACTGGAGGCGGCTGGCGACAAAGTCTACGATACGAAGACCTAGGAGGCAGAGCGAGCTATGCGCGGGTGAAGTGGTTTGGAGAAAGTTTTCCAAATTTTTGCCCATGTGTATATATAGCCCGACCCTGTCGGTGTGACCGAGTGTAACAACTCGGTGGCACCGAGATGCATAACTGTTGACAGTTACAGCAACTCGGTGAGACCGAAAAGTTCAAATCGGTTGCACCGAGATTGAAAACCTAGATCGACTTAGTGATCTTGGTATGACCGAAATGGAAGAATCGGCAGACCGAAATTCACAAAGAAGTTTTGGAAGTTTAAGTCTATGACGAATCGGGGACTCCGAGTGCTCCTCACACAGAGTGGTTCGAATCTGACTTGATCAAATTTTGTGATGTAGCATGAATAGAGTTTGAGACAAGAAAAGCATAGATAGCTAGGGAAGGTTCTTAGGCATTCTTGTTCATCCACTTGGCAAAAGAAAAAGAAACCAATCAATCAAAACAACAAGTGGATGTCCTCGAATGAGTTAAATATGCAACCAACATGCTTACACAATAAAATGGCAAATTACATATGTGGCAAAGCATGCACATCCAATTCTAGCATCTACCAAACAATTGGCGATGACTAGGTCATCTATATATGAGTATATTGACTTAGGAGTCAAATGAGAACATTTGATCATAGGTCATACTCATCGTTTAAGTTCAAGTGGGGTTACCACTTTTACATAATGCATTGATGTGTTCACATCATTAGAGTTGCTTTGACTCAATTCTTAGAGTTAAGCTCCCCCTAGATGTGAGATCCCCCTTAGAGGGATGAACTAACCTTGGGTTTTGTTGATGATGACTTCATGTAGGTGTTGAAGATGTGGATGCTCAATGTTGGTGTAGATCATTTGGAGCAATCCTTTGGAGTGAGTTGCACTTTCAATACCTACATGGGTTAGTCCCACAAGGAACAAACAAGTATATCCATAGACATAGAGTGAAGTTCACACAAGATGATGTCCATGAAAGCATTAGGTTAACTTGTCCCTTGCCTTACCAACATGAGGGTTTGTGACTCCTTGAACTAGTGCAAGATGTGGAAGTTGATTGCACTTGTCCTTGCCATAATGATATGAGTGAAGAATGTTGGCGGAGTCACCCTCAAGAACTCTCTAGTTCTTCTTCTTCGGGATCCACATCATCTTGATGGGAATCCTTGGAGTTGTAGTTGTGCTTGATGAAGTAGAACTTGGCGTAGTCTTGGGAACCCACTTGACCAAGGCCTTAGGAGCTTCTTCAAATGCATCTATCTCCTCTTGAAGCTTGTCCTTGCCTTTGTTCTTGTGGTGGAAGATCATCTTGAGCTTGTGTTCCCTTGAAGGAAGTGGGATCATACTTCTCTTGTTGAGGAACAAACTTCGTCTTGGGGTATTGATCTTCTTCCTACTCAACTCCATTGGCATTGAACTTTTGTTCAAAACCTACACCTTGATTCTTCCGGTGCCTTCCTTGCTTGCATACAATTTCCTTGAATTGCTTACTCCTGGCAAGGCTCTTGTATACACCTTTCTCTATAATTCCCTTCCATAAGCTATTTTCTTGCTCAAGTGTAACTTGGCTAAGAGAATCATTAGTGGAATCAAGAGAACTACTAGAAGCAACAATATTGGATTTAGCATGATTATTGTTACTACTAGAGGAACAATCCTTCTTGTTCTTGTTACTAGACTTTACTTGAGGCATGTAAGTAGATAAGAGTAAACGCTTGGCAATGTAAGAAGAATTTTTCTTGTGAAGATCATCATTGATTGCTTTTAAGAACTCATGCTCTTGCTCAAGATTGAGCTTTTCAAAGCATAACTTCTCATGAGTCCTCAAAAGTTCTCGATGATCCCCTAAGATAGTTTCATGACCTAACTTAAGAGTGTTTAGTTCTTTAGTTAGAAGCTCAATCTTCTCCTTATCATTGTCATTTGTTTTATCTTGTTTAGCATGATTAATTGACGTTTCATCATAGTATTCATCACTAGAGTTGTCAATAAGTAAATCATCATCACCTAACAAGTCATCTTCATCACTATTGAAATCAAGATACTCGGGGTGAGTTACCTTAGGGCCTTTAGCTATGAATCATCTTCCAATTCTTCATTTGGTGAATCAAATATGTCGTAGGAGTTGGTCGGCACAAGTGCTAGACCAGCAACACCTTCATCTTGAGTATGTTCGGAGTCGGAGTGATAGCTTCTCTCGGAGTGATGTTCAGAGTCGGAACCGGATACCCATTCACCAACATGAGCTTGATGTCTTCATTTTGTGTAGCTCTGTGATGACTTGTCCTTCCTTTCCGAATCCTTGCTTCTCCGGTATGTTCTTCATTCATAACGATCATCTCTACTCCTTCTCTCTCTTGGCGGTGATTCTTCTCTTCTACTTCTTCTCTTGGGAGAATCTTCTCTTCTTTTGTAGGGTGCCGTACACTCATTGGAATAGTGTTCGGGTCTCCCACAATTGTAGCAATTGCGCTCCCGACTGGAAGATCTTTTTATCATTGTAAGACCTTGACTTGGAGCTTCTTTCTTTGCTTCTACTCTTGTAGAATTTGTTGAATTTCTTCACCATTAATCTCAATTCTTCATTGAAGGTTTGTTTCTCACTTGATGATGTAGGGGCTTCACATGAGGCGTTGTAAGCACCACTTGACTTGTTGTGAAGTTCCTCTTTATCCTTGAGCGACATCTCATGAGCAACAATTCTTCCAATGACCTCTGTTGGCTTGAGATTTTTGTAATTGGGCATCATTTGGATCAATGTGCACACAGTATCATATTTTCCATCCAATGCTCTTAGGATTTTCTTGATGATGAATTTGTCGGTCATCTCTTCACTTCCTAAGCCCATAAATGGATCGCTGGAGCTTGCACACTTTGTTAGCACCTTTTGGATCGACAAAACCTTCTGGTTGCATCATATACAACTCTTCTTTAAGAAATCCATTAAGGAATGCAGTTTTGACATCCATTTGCCAAATTTCATAATCATAAAATGCGGCAATTGCTAACATGATTCAGACAGACTTAAGCATCGCTACGGCTAAGAAGGTCTCATTGTAGTCAACTCCTTGAACTTGTCGAAAACCTTTCGCAACAAGTCGAGATTTGTAGACAATAACATTACCATCAGCGCCAGTCTTCTTCCTGAAGATCCATTTATTTTATATGGCTTGCCAATCATCAAGTAAGTCCACCAAAGTCCACACTTTGTTCTCATACATGGATCCCATCTCAGATTTCATGGCCTCAAGCCATTTCACGGAATCTAGGCTCATCATTGCTTCCTCATAGTTCGTAGGTTCATCATGGTATAGTAACATGACTTCTAGAAAAGGATTACCATACCACTCTAGTGCGGACCGTACTCTGGTTGACCTACGAGGTTCGGTAGTAACTTGATCTAAAGTTTCATGATCATCATCATTAGCTTCCTCACTAATTGGTGTAGGATCACTGTAACTAATTTCTATGATAAACTACTTTCCAATTCGGGAGAAGGTACAATTACCTCATCAAGTTCTACTTTCCTCCCACTCACTTATTTCGAGAGAAACTCCTTCTCTAGAAAGGATCCATTCTTAACAACGAATATCTTGCCTTCAGATTTGTAATAGAAGGTGTACCCAACAGTTTCCTTTGGGTATCCTATGAAGACGCATTTCTTCGATTTGGGTTTGAGCTTATCAGGTTGAAGCTTTTTCACATAAGCATCACAACCCCAAACTTTAAGAAACGACAGCTTAGGTTTCTTGCCAAACCACTGTTCATATGGTGTCGTCTCAATGGATTTAGATGATGCCCTATTTAATGTGAATAATGCAGCCGTCTCCAAAGCATAACCCAAAAATGATAGCAGTAAATCAGTAAGAGACACCATAGATTGCACCATATCTAATAAAGTACGGTAACGACATTCGAACACACCATTACGATGTGGTGTTCTAGGTGGCGTGAGTTGTGAAACTATTCCACATTGTTTCAAATGAAGATCAAACTCGTAACTCAAATATTCACCTCTGCGATCAGATCGTAGAAACTTTATTTTCTTGTTACGGTGGTTTTGCACTTCACTATGAAATTCTTTGAACTTTTCAAATGTTTCAGACTTATGTTTCATTAAGTAGATATACACCCATATCTGCTCAAATCATCTGTGTAGGTCAGAAAATAATGATACCCGCCGCGAGCCTCAACAATCATCAGACCGCATACATCAGTATGTATTATTTCCAATAAGGTAGTGGCTCGCTCCATTGTTCCGGGGAACGGAGTTTTACTCATCTTGCCCTTGAGGCATGGTTCGCATGCATCAAGTGATTCCAAAAGCCCACCAACATGGAGTTTCTTCATGCGGTTTAGACCAATATGACCTAAATGGCAGTGCCACAAATAAGTTGCACTATCATTACTAACTTTGCATCTTTTGGCTTCAATATTATGAACATGTGTATCACCACGATCGAGATTCAACAAAAATAGACCACTCTACAAGGGTGCATGACCATAAAAGATATTACTCATATAAATAGAACAACCATTATTCTCTGATTTAAATGATTAACCATCTCGTATCAAACAAGATCCAGATATAATGTTGATGCTCAACGCTGGCACCAAATAACAATTATTCAGGTCTAAAACTAATCCCGAAGGTAGATGTAGAGGTGGCGTGCCGACGGCGATCACATCGACCTTGGAACCATTTCTGACGCGCATCATCACCTCGTCCTTAGCCAATCTTTGTTTAATCAATAGCCCCTATTTCGAGTTGCAAATCTGAGTGAAAGAACCAGTATCAAATACCCAGGCACTACTACGAGCATTAGTAAGGTAGACATCAATAACATGTATATCAAATATACCTTTCACTTTGCCCATCCTTCTTATCCGCCAAATACTTGGTGCAGTTCCGCTTGCAGTGACAAGTCCCTTTGCAGTAGAAGCACTCAGTTTCAGGCTTAGGTCCAGATTTGGGTTTCTTCCCGGGAGTAGCAACTTGCTTGCTATTCTTATCGAAGTTCCCCTTCTTACCTTTGCCCTTTTTCTTGAAACTAGTGGTCTATAACCATCAACACTTGATTCTCCTTCTTGATTTCTACCTCCGCAACCTTTAGCATTGCGAAGAGCTCAGGAATTGTCTTTTCCATCCCTTGCATATTAAAGTTCATCACGAAGCCTTTATAGCTTGGTGGCAGTGATTGAAGAACTCTGTCAATGACACTATCATCGGGAAGATTAACTCCCAGCCGAGTCAAGTGGTTATGGTACCCAGACATTTTGAGTATGTGTTCACTGACAAAACTATTCTCCTCCATCTTGCAGCTATAGAACTTGTCTGAGACTTAATATCTCTCAACTCGGGCATTTGCTTGAAATATTAACTTCAACTCTTGGAACATCTCATATGCTCCATGACGTTCAAAACGTTTTTGAAGTCCCGATTCTAAGCCGTAAATCATGGCACACTGAACTATCGAGTAGTCATCAGATCGAGTTTGCCAGTCGTTTATAACATCAGCATCTGCTCCTGCAGCAGGCCTTGCACCTAGCGGTGCTTACAGGACATAATTCTTCTGTGCAACAATGAGGATAATCCTCAAGTTACGTACCCAGTCCATGTAGTTGCTACCATCATCTTTCAACTTAGCTTTCTCTAGGAATGCATTAAAATTTAAGGGAACGGTAGCACGGGCCATTGATCTACAAAACATAGATATGCAAAAAACTATCAGAAATAAGTTCATGATAAACTAAAGTTCATTTAATCATATTACTAAAGAACTCCCAGTTAGATAGACATCTCTATAGTCATCTAAATGATCACGTGATCCATATCAACTAAACCATGTCTGATCATCACGTGAGATGGAGTAGTTTTCAATGGTGAACATCTCTTTGTTGATCATATCTACTATATGATCCACGTTCGAACTTTTGGTCTCAATGTTCCGAGGCCATATCTGCATATGCTAGGCTCGTCAAGTTTAACCCGAGTATTCTGCACGTGCAAAACTGGCTTGCACCCGTTGTATGTGAACGTAGAGCTTATCACATTCGACATTGATATGTCCATTTTGCATCATGTTTTCCTACTGTTATTTATGTTGTTTTATTATATAATAATGCATTTTGGAGTAATTCTAATGCCTTTTCTCTCATAATATGCAAGGTATGCACCAAGGAGGAGAATTCTGGCGGCTGGAAATCTGGACCTGAAAAAGCTACGCCAAGGTACCTATTCTGCACAACTCCAAAGGAGCTGAAACTCCCTGAGGATTTTTTATGGAATATTTAAGGAATATTGGAGCAAATAAGTACCAGAGGAGGGCCACCAGGTGGGCACAACCCACCTGGGCGCGCCCTGGTGGGTGCTGCCCTCCTTGGCCCACCTCCGGTGCCCATCTTCTGGTATATAAGTCATTTTGACCTAAAAAATAAGGAAGGACATTCGGGATGAAGCGCCGCCGCCTCGAGGCGGAACTTGGGCAGGAGCACTTTTTCCCTTCGGTGGAGCGATTCCGCCGGGGGAACTTCCCTCCCGGAGGGGGAAATCATCGTCATCATCATCACCAACAACTCTCCCATCTTGGGGAGGGTTATCTTCATCAACATCTTCACAGCACCAACTCCTCTCAAACCCTAGTTCATCTCTTGTGTTCAATCTTTGTATCAAAACTATAGATTGGTGCTCGTGGGTGACTAGTAGTGTTGATTACATCTTGTAGTTGATTACTATATGGTTTATTTGGTGGAATATTATATGTTCAGATCCATTATGCTATTCAATAACCCTCTGATCTTGAGCATGTTTATCATTTGTGAGTAGTTACTTTCATTCTTGAGGTCACGGGAGAAATCATGTTGCAAGTAATCATGTGAACTTGATATGTGTTTGATATTTGATGGTATGTATGTTGCCATTCTCTTAGTGGTGTGATGTGAACGTCGACTACATGACACTTCACCATATTTGGGCCTAAGGGAATGCATTGTGGAGTAGTTATTAGATGGTGGGTTGCGAGAGTGATAGAAGCTTAAACCCCAGTTTATGCGCTATTCCGTAAGGGACCGATTGGATCCAAAAGTTTAATGCTATGGTTAGAATTTATTCTTAATACTTTTCTCATAGTTGCGGATGCTTGCGAGAGGGTTAATCATAAGTAGGAGGTTTGTTCAAGTAAGAACAACACCTAAGCACCGGTCCACCCACATATCAAATTGTCAAAGTACCGAACACGAATTAAGCCAACATGATGAAAGTGACTAGATGAAATTCCCGTGTACCCTCAAGAACACTTTGCTTATCATAAGAACCCATTTTGGCCTGTCCTTTGCCTCAATAGGATTGGGCTACCTTGATGCACTTTTGTTACTACTATTGTTACTTGCTCGTTACAAATTATATTGCTACCAAATTACTCAGCTACTTACAATTTTAGCACTTGCAGACATTACCTTGCTGAAAAACACTTGTCATTTCCTTCTGCTCCTCATTGGGTTCGACACTCTTACTTATTGAAAAGAGCTACAATTGACCCCATACACTTGTGGGTCATCAAGGCAATTTTCTGGTGCCATTTGCCGGGGAGTGAAGCGCTCTTGGTAAGTGGAAATTGGTAAGGAAACATTGTTACTACATGCTGAAATTTATTGTCACTTGCTACTATGGAAAACAATCCTTTGAGGGGTTTGTTCGGGGTATCTTCACCTCGACCGGAACCACAATTAGTCACCCCTCAACCTACTGCACCTACTGAAAATATTGAATATGAAATTCCTTCGAGTATGTTAGAGTAACTGCTAGCTAATCCTTATGCAGGAGATGGAACCGAACATCCTGATATGCACTTGATATATGTGGATGGAATTTGTGGATTATTTAAGCTTGCAGGTTTGCCCGGAGATGAAGCTAAGAATAAGGTTTCCCTTTATCTTTGAAGGGAAAAGCATTGACATGGTATAGGCTATGCAATGATATTGGATCTTGGAACTGGAACCGTTTGAAATTGGAGTTTCATCAGAAATTTTATCCTATACATCTAGTTCATCGTGATTGGAATTATATATATAATTTTTGGCCTCGTGAAGGAGAAAGTATTGCTCTAGCTTGGGGGAGGCTTAAGTCAATGTTATATTCATGCCCCAATCATGAGCTATCAAGAGAAATTATTATTCAGAACTTTTATGCTCGGCTTTCTCGTAATGATCAATCCATGCTCGATACTTCTTGTACTGGTTCTTTTATGAAGAAGACTATTGAATTCCGGTGGGATCTCTTAGAAAGAATTAAACGTAACTCTGAAGATTGAGAACTCGACGAAGGTAAAGAGTCAGGTATTGAACCTAAGTTTGATTGTGTTAAATCTTTTATGAATACCGATGCCTTTCAAAAGTTTAGCACTAAATATGGACTTGACTCTGAGATAGTAGTTGCTTTTTGTGAATCTTTTGCTACTCATGTTGATCTTCCTAAGGAGAAGTGGTTTAAATATCACCCACCAATTAAAGAAGAAGTTAAATAACTGGTAAAAGCTAAAGAAGAAACTTTCATTTACAATGTTGATCCAGTTGTTCCCACTACTTATATTGAAAAACCACCTTTTCCTGTTAGGATGAAGGAACATGCTAAAGCTTCAACTGTGGTTAACAAAAGTTATGTTAGAATACCCAAACCTTCTGAACAAATCAAAGTTGAACCTAGTGTTTCTATGATTAAAGATCTCTTAGTTGATAATATTGATGGGCATGTTATTTACTTCTGTGATGAAGCTTCTAGAATTGCTAAACCTGAAGGAAAAGATAAACATAGACCAGTTATTAGCATGCCTGTTGTCTCAGTTAAGATAGGAGATCACTGTTATCATGGTTTATGTGATATAGGTGCTAGTGTAAGTGCTATTCCTTTCTCTTTATATGAAGAAATTAAAGATGAAATAGCACCTGCTGAAATAGAAGACATAGATGTTACTATTAAACTTGCTAATAGAGATATTATATCACCAATTGGGATTCTTAGAGATGTTGAAGTCTTGTGTGGGAAGATAAAATACCCTACTTGTTCTTACCACCCAACAAGATGAATTTTCTCCCATTGTAGACCTTTCTTGAACACTGTCAATGCTAAAATAGATTGTGAGAAACAAACTGTTGGTGTTAGCTTTGGTGATGAATCTCATGAGTTTAATTTTTCCAAGTTTAGTAAACAACCTCATAAGAAAGATTTTCCTAGTAAGGATGAAATTATTGGTCTTGCTTCTATTGTTGTACCTCCTACTGATCCTTTGGAACAATATTTATTAGACCAGGAAAATGATTTGCATATGCGTGAAAGAAATGAAATAGATAGAATCTTCTTCGAATAACAACCTCCGCTTAAACACAATTTGCCTATTGAAACTCTTGGAGGTCCTCCTCCACCTAAAGGTGATCCTGTGTTCGAATTAAAACAATTGCCAGACACCTTGAAATATGCTTATCTCTATGAAAAGAAGATATATCCTGTTATTATTAGTTCTAACCTTTCAGAACATGAAGAAGAAAGATTATTGAAATTCTAAGGAAGCACATGGCTGCTATTGGATATACTGTTGATGATCTTAAAGGCATTAGTCCCACTCTATGTTAGCACAAGATTAATATGGAACCTGATGCTAAGCCCGTTGTTGATCACCAACGTCGGTTAAATCCGAAAATGAAAGAAGTGGTAAGAACAGAAATATTGAAACTTCTAGAAGCAGGTATAATCTATCCTATAGATGATAGTAGATGGGTAAGTCCTGTTCATTGTATCCCCAAGAAGGGAGGTATTACTGTTGTTCCTAATGGTAATAATGAGCTTATTCCACAAAGAATTGTCACGGGCTACATAATGGTAATTGATTATAGAAAATTAAATAAAGCTACTAGAAAAGATCATTACCCTCTGCCTTTTATTGATCAAATGTTAGAAAGACTATCTAAGCACACACATTTTTGCTTCCTTGATGGATACTCTGGCTTTTAACAAATACCTGTTTTACAATTTGATCAAGAAAAGACCACTTTTACTTGTCCTTTTGGAACATTTTCTTATAGATGTATGCCTTTCGGTTTATGTAATACATCTGCTACCTTTCAAAGATGTATGACTGCTATCTTCTCTGATTTTTGTGAAAACATCGTTGAGGTCTTCATGGATAACTTTTCTGTTTATGGGAAGTCTTTTGATGATTGTTTAAGCAATCTTGGCTGAGTTTTCCAAAGATGTGAACAAACAAATCTTGTCTTGAATTGGGAGAAGTGCCACTTTATGGTTAATGAAGGTATTGTCTTGGGCCACAAAATTTCCGAAAGAGGCATTGAGGTGGACAAAGCCAAGGTTGATGCAATTGAGAAAATGCCATGTTCTAAAGATATCAAAGGTATTCGTAGTTTCCTTGGTCATGCTGGTTTCTATAGGAGGTTTATCAAAGACCTTTCCAAAATTTCTAGGCCTCTTACTAATCTTTTGCAAAAGGATATTCCCATTGTGTTTGATGATGATTGTATGGGAGCCTTTGAAACACTAAAGAAAGCCTTAATTACTGCACCTGTTGTTCAGCCACCTGATTGAAACTTGACTTTTGAGATTATGTGTGATGCTAGTGATTATATGCTGTTGGTGTTGTTCTAGGACAAAGAGTTGATAAGAAACTAAATGTTATTCATTATGCTAGTAAAACTCTAGACAGTGCTCAACGAAACTATGCTACTACTGAAAAAGAATTCTTAGCAGTGGTGTTCGCTTGTGATAAATTCAGATCTTACATTGTTGATTCTAAAGTAATTGTTCACACTGATCATGATGCTATAAAATATCTTATGGAAAAGAAAGATGCTAAACCTAGACTCATTAGGTGGGTTCTTCTACTACAAGAATTGGATTTGCATATTACTGATAGGAAAGGAGCAGAGAACCCCGTAGCTGATAACTTGTCTAGACTTGAAAATATTCTTGATGACCCACAACCTATTAATGATAGCTTCCCTGATGAACAACTAGCTGCAATAAATGTTTCTCATAGTATACCTTGGTGTGCTGACTATGTTAATTATATTTTTGCTAAATACATACCACCTAGCTTCACATACCAAGAAAAGAAAAAATTCTTCTATGATTTAAGACATTACTTTTGGGATGACCCACATCTTTAAAAATAAGGAGTAGATGGTATTATTAGACGTTGTGTACCTGAGCATGAACAATAACAAATCCTACGGAAATGTCACTCTGAAGCTTATGGAGGACATCACCCGGGAGATAGAACCGCTCATAAGGTATCGCAATCTGGTTTTTATTGGACTACTCTCTTCAAGGATGCCTGTAAGTTTGTCTCATCTTGTGATGAATGCCAAAGATAGGTAATATCGGTAAGCGTCAAGAAATGCCTATGAATTACTCACTTGCTGTTGAACCATTTGATGTTTGGGGATTTGACTTTATGGGACCTTTTCCTTCCTCTAATGGGTATACACATATTTTGGTTGCTATTGATTATGTTACTAAATGGGTAGAAGCTATTCCAACCAGTAGTGCTGATCACAACACCTCTATTAAAATGCTTAAGGAAGTTATTTTTCCGAGGTTTGGAGTCCCTAGATATTTAATGATTGATGGTGGTTCACACTTTATTCATGGTGCTTTCCGTAAGATACTTACCCCGTAAGTTTGCTAAGTATGATGTTAATAATAGAATTGCATCACCTTATCATCCTCAGTCTAGTGGTCAAGTTGAACTTAGCTATAGAGAAATAAAACTAATCCTACAAAAGACTGTTAATAGGTCCTGGAAGAATTGGTCTAAGAAATGAGATGATGCACTTTGGGCTTATAGTACAGCTTACAAAAATCCTATGGGTATGTCTACATATAAAATGGTTTATGGAAAAGCTTGTCATTTGCCTCTTGAGTTAGAACACAAAGCATTTTGGGCAATAAAAGAACTCAATTATGATTTCAAGCTTGCTGGAGAAAAGAGGTTATTTGATATTAGCTCATTAGATGAATGGAGAACCCAGGCTTATGAAAATGCTAAGTTATTCAAAGAAAAAGTTAAAATATGGCATGACAAAAGAATCCAAATCGTGAGTTCAAAATAGGAGAATATGTTCTTTTGTACAACTCTCATTTCAGATTCTTTGCAGGAAAACTCCTATCCAAATGGGAAGGACCCTATGTCATCGAGGAGGTCTACCGGTCCGGAGCTATCAAAATAAATAATGCCGAAGGGACTAACCCAAAAGTTGTCAATGGGCAACGAATAAAACACTATATCTCAGGTACACCCATTAATGTTGAAAGCAATGTTATCCAAACTTTGACACCAGAAGAACACATAAAAGAGTCCTTCCGGAACACTCCAGAATCGTGAAAATAAGGAGGTATGTGATACAGTAAGTAAATGGACTCCAAAAAATCCGCAAAAATATTTTTTGTCAGTTTTGGAATATTTAGAAATTTAGGAAAATAAGAAACTTCCAAGAAAGTGTGGGCATGATACACCAGGGTGCGCCAGGCTTGCCTGGTGCGCCTAGGTGGGTTGTTCCCACCTCGGGTACTTTCCGATCTCCGTTTTTCTTCTGTTCTACTTGTTCCCCAAGATAAAAAAAATCTATATATACCTCTCGAACCTGTTAACCTCCGTATCGCGGAGAAATATCCTCTTTTCTTTTCTTGCTGTTTTCTGTCAGATCCAATCCACCATGGCCTCTTCAATCTCCTCCAAGGACAAGTTCTTCGACAACGTCATCAACCCATATCTGTGGGAGGTGATACAGCACCCTCAAGCTATCCAGATGCGCGATGGGGTGCTGCACATCCATGATGTGCAAGGACCCAGGGGGACTGGATCCATGGAGGCCAGGCTTGGAGCCATGGAGTGATACGTCTCCAATGTATCTATAATTTTTGATTGTTCCATGCTATTATATTACCTGTTTTGGATGTTTATGGGCTTTACTTTACACTTTTATATCATTTTTGGGACTAACCTACTAACCGGAGGCCCAGCCCGAATTGCTGTTTTTTGCCTATTTCAGTGTTTCGAAGAAAAGGAATATCAAACGGAGTCCAAACAGAGTGAAACCTTCGGGAGCGATCTTTTTGGAACAAACGCAATCCAGGGGACTTGGAGTTGACGTCAAGCAACAAACAAGGCGGCCACAAGGGTGCCCGGTGCGGCCCCTGGGGGTGGGCGCGCCCCCACCCTCGTGGGCCCCTCGAGCGTCAACCGACCTACTTCTTCCTCATATATATATCCACGTACCCCGAAAACATCCCGGAGCACCACGAAAAACTATTTCCACCGCTGCAACCTTCTGTATCCGCGAGATGCCATCTTGGAGCCTTCGCCGGCGCTCTGCCGGAGGGGGAATCGACAATAGAGGGCCTCTACATCATCTCCAAGGCCTCTCTGATGAGTTGTGAGTAGTTTACCATAGACCTTCAGGTCCATAGTTATTAGCTAGATGGCTTCTTCTCTCTCTTTGAATCTCAATACAAAGTTCTCCTCGATCTTCTTGGAGATCTATTCGATGTAACTCCTTTTGCGGTGTGTTTGTTGAGATCCGATGAATTGTGGGTTTATGATCAAGTTTATCTATGAGAAATATTTGAATCTTCTCTGAATTCTTTTATGTGTCATTGGTTATCTTTGCAAGTCTCTTCGAATTATCATTTTGGTTTGGCCTACTAGATTAATCTTTCTTGCAATGGGAGACGTGCTTAGATTTGGGTTCAATCTTGCGGTGTCCTTTCCCAGTGACAGCAGGGGCAGCAAGGCACGTATTGTATTGTTGCCATCAAGGATAAAATATGGGGTTTATATCATATTGCATGAGTTTATCCCTCTACATCATGTCATCTTTCTTAATGCGTTACTCTGTTCTTATAAACTTAATACTCTAGATGCAGGCAGGAGACGGTTG
The DNA here is from genome assembly GCF_018294505.1 of Triticum aestivum. Lineage (NCBI taxonomy): Eukaryota > Viridiplantae > Streptophyta > Magnoliopsida > Poales > Poaceae > Triticum > Triticum aestivum. The sequence goes on along the minus strand of NC_057798.1, from coordinate 105,431,178 downwards.
ATGTGTGGAGTAATAGTAGTAGATGCAGGCAGGAGTCGGCCTACTTGTCACGGACGTGATGCCTATATACATGATCATGCCTAGATATTCTCATAACTATGCGCTTTTCTATCAATTGCTCGACAGTAATTCGTTCACCCATCGTAATATTTATGCGATCTTGAGAGAAGCCACTAGTGAAACCTATGGCCCCTGGGTCTATCTTTTATCATATAAGTTTTCCATTTACTTTTATTTGCATCTTTTATTTTCCAATCTATATTATAAAAATACCAAAAATATTTATCTTATCATATTATCTCTATCAGTTCTCACTTTTGCAAGTTACCGTGAAGGGATTGACAACCCCTTTATCGCGTTGGTTGTGAGGTTGTTGTTTGTTTGCGTAGGTGCGTGGGAATTTTGAGGAGCCTCCTACTAGATTGATACCTTGGTTCTCAAAAACTGAGGGAAATACTTACGCTACTTTGCTACATCACCCTTTCCTCTTCAAGGAAAAAACCAACGCATGCTCAAGAGGTAGCAAGAAGGATTCCTGGTGCTTTTGCCAGGGAGGTCTTCGCTCAAGTCAAGACATACCAAGTACCCATCACAAACTCATCTCCCTCGCATTACATTATTTGCCATTTGCCTCTTGTTTTCCTCTCCCCCACTTCACCCTTGCTGTTTTATTCGCCCTCTCTTTCCCGTTCGCCTCTCTTTTTTTTTGCTTGCCTTTTGTGTGCTTGTGTGTTGGATTGCTTGTCACGATGGCGCAAGATAATACCAAATTGTGTGACTTTTCCTATACCAATAATAATTATTTCCTTAGCACTCCGATTGCTCCTCTTAACAATGCTGAATCTTGTGAAATTGATGCTGCTTTGTTGAATCTTGTTATGAATGATCAATTCTCTGGCCTTCCTAGTGAAGATGCCGCTACTCATCTAAACAACTTTGTTGATTTGTGTGATATGCAAAATAAAAAAGATGCGAATAATGATATTGTTAAATTGAAGTTATCTCCATTTTCACTTAGAGATCATGCTAAAACTTGGTTTTCGTCTTTGCCTAAAAATAGTATTGATTCTTGGAATAAGTGCAAAGATGCCTTTATCTCTAAGTATTTTCCTCCCGCTAAGATCATCTCTCTTAGAAACGATATTATGAATTTTAAACAGCTTGATCATGAGCATGTTGCCCAATCTTGGGAAAGAATGAAATTAATGATTCTCAATTGCCCTACTCATGGTTTGAATTTATGGATGATCATACAAAATTTTTATGCCGGATTGAATTTTGCTTCTAGAAATCTTTTAGATTCGGCTGCAGGAGGCACTTTTATGGAAATCACTTTAGGAGAAGCCACTAAACTCCTTGATAACATTATGGTTAATTATTCTCAATGGCACACCGAAAGATCTACTAGTAAAAAAGTGCATGCTATAGAAGAAATTAATGTTTTGAGTGAAAAGATGGATGAACTTATGAAATTGTTTGCTACTAAGAGTTCTCCTATTTATCCTAATGATATGCCTTTGTCTACTTTGATTGAGAATAATAATGAAACTATGGATGTGAATTTTGTTGGTAGGAATAATTTTGGTAACAACGCGTATAGAGGAAACTTTAATCCTAGGTCGTTCCCTAGTAATTCCTCTAATAATTATGGAAATTCCTACAATAATTCTTATGGAAATTTTAATAAGATGCCCTTTGATTTTGAGAATAGTGTTAAAAATTTATGATCTCCCAAAAGAATTTTAATGCTTTGCTTGAAGAAAAATTGCTTAAAGTTGATGAATTAGCTAGGAACATTGATAGACTTTCGCTTGATGTTGATTCTTTGAAACTTAGATCTATTCCACCTAAGCATGATATCAATGAGTCTCTCAAAGCCATGAGAATTTCCATTGATGAGTGCAAAGAAAGAACCGCTAGGTTGCGTGCTAAGAAAGATTGCTTTGTAAAAGTGTGTTCTTCTAGTTTCCATGAAAATAGTGATGAAGATCTAAAAGTTATTGATGTGCCCCCTATTAAATCTTTGTTTTGCAATATGAATCTTAATAATGATGGGACTGGAGATGAATCAACTTTAGTTATAAGGCGTCCCAATGATTCGGAGTTTTTAGATCTTGATGCTAAATTTGGTAAAAGTAGGATTGGAGTGGTCAAAACTTTACATAGCATTGAACCCAGTATTATGGATTTCAAGGAATTTAATTATGATAATTGTTCTTTAGTAGATTGTACTTCCTTGTTGCAATCCGTGTTGAATTCTCCTCATGCTTTTAGTCAAAATAAAGCTTTTACCAAACATATTGTTGATGCCTTGATGCAATCTTATGAGGAAAAACTTAATTTGGAAGTTTCTATACCTAGAAAACTTTATGATGAGTGGGAACCTACTATAAAAATTAAAAATAAATATCATGAATGCTATGCTTTATGTGATTTGGGTGCTAGTGTTTCCACGATTCCGAAAACTTTATGTGATGTGCTAGGTTTCCATGATCTTGATGATTGCTCTTTAAACTTGCACCTTGCGGATTCCACCATTAAGAAACATATGGGAAGGATCAATGATGTTCTTATTGTTGCAAATAGGATTTTTGTGCCCGTAGATTTTAACGTTCTTGATATAGATTGCAATGTGTCATGTCCTATTATTCTTGGTAGACCTTTCCTTAGAACGATTGGTGCAATTATTGATATGAAGGAAGGGAATATTAGATTCCAATATCCATTAAGGAAAGGCATGGAACACTTCCCTAGAAAGAAAGTTAAATTACCTTATGAATCCATTATGCGTGCCACTTATGAATTGAATGCCAAAGATGGTACTACTTAGATCTATCCTCGCTTTTATGCCTAGCTAGGGGCGTTAAACGATAGCGCTTGTTGGGAGGCAACCCAATTTTACTTGTGTTCCTTGATTTTTGCTTCTGTTTAGTAATAAATAATTCATCTAGCCTCTATTTATATGTGGTTTTATGTTTTAATTAGTGTTTGTGCCAAGTAGAACCTTTGGGAAGACTTGGGTGAAGTTTATATGATCTTGCTGTAAAAACAGAAACTTTAGCGCTCACGAGATTAGCTGCCATTTTTTACTGGAGAGTGATTTTTAGTTGATCCTTTTTGAAGATGATTAATAGACAAATTAATCACGTTCACCAATTTAGTTTAGATTTTCTGTAGTTATAGAAGTATTCGAAAGTTACAGATTGCTACAGACTGTTCTGTTTTTGATAGATTCTGTTTTTTGTGAGTTGTTTGCTTATTTTGATGCATCTATGGCTAGTATCAGGGGGTATGAACCATAGAAAAGTTGGAATACAGTAGGTTTAACACCAATATAAATAAAGAATGAGTTCATTACAGTACCTTATGTGGTGGTTTTTCTTTGTTACACTAACGGAGCTTACGAGATTTCTTGCTAAGTTTTGTGTCGTGAAGTTTTCAAGTTTTGGGTAAAGATTTGATGGACTATGGAATAAGGAGTGGAAAGAGCCTAAGCTTAGGGATGCCCATGGAACCCCAAGATATTCAAATATAACCAAAAGCCTAAGCTTGGGGATGCCCCGGAAGGCATCCCCTCTTTCGTCTTCGTCTATCGGTAACTTTATTTGGAGCTATATTTTTATTCGCCACATGATATGTGTTTTGATTGGAGCATCTTGTATGATATTAGTATTTGCTTCTTACATTAACACAATCATCCTTGATGTACACACCTTTTGGTAGAAACCTACTTGATTTGTAATTTATTAGAATACTCTATGTGCTTCACTTATATCTTTTGAGCTAGATAATTTTGCTCTAGTACTTCACTTATACCTTTTAGAGCACGATGGTGGTTTAATTTTGTAGAAATTTTTGATCTCTCATGCTTCACTTATATTATTGGAGAGTCTTTTATAACATCATGGTATTTGCTATGGTTATAAAATTGGCCTAGAATGATGGGCATCCAAGTTGGGTATAATAAAAACTATCATAGGAAGTGAATTGGATGCTATGATCAATTTGATACTTGATAATTGTTTTGAGATATGGAGGTGGTGATATTAGAGTCATTCTAGTTGGGTAATTGTGAATTTAAAGAATGCTTGTGTTGAAGTTGGCAAGTCCCATAGCATGCACATATGGTAACCCGTTGTGTAACAAATTTGAAACATGAGGTGTTCTTAGATTGTCATCCTTATGAGTGGCGGGGGATGAGCGATGGTCTTTTCCTACCAATCTATCCCCCTAGGAGCATGCGCGTAGTTCTTGATTTTTGATGACTTGTAGATTTTTTCAATAAGTATATGAGTTCTTTACGATTAATGTGAGTCCATGTATTATACGCAATTTTACCCCTCCATCATTGCTAGCCTCTTCGGTACCGGGCATTGCCCTTTCTCACCTTGAGAGTTGGTGCAAACTTCGCCGGTGCATCCAAACCCCGTGATACGATACACTCTATCACACATAAACCTCCTTATATCTTCCTCAAAACAACCAGCATACCTACCTATTATGGCATTTCCATAGCCATTTCGAGATATATTGCCATGCAACTTTCCACCGTTCCGTTCATCATGACACGCATCATTATTGTCATATTGCGTTGCATGATCATGTAGTTGACATCATATTGTGGCTAAGCCACCTTCATAATTTTTCATACATGTCACTCTTGATTCATTGCCCATCCCGGTACTCCATCAGAGGCATTCATATAGAGTCATATCTTGTTCTAGTTTTGAGTTGTAACTCATGAGTTGTAAATAAATAGAAGTGTGATGATCATCATTATTAGAGTATTGTCCCTAAAAAAAAGAAAGGCCAAATAAAAAAAAGAAATGGCAAATAAAAAAAAAGGCCCAAAAAAAGGGGGACAATGCTACTATCTTTTTCCACACTTGTGCTTCAAAGTAGCACCATGTTCTTCATATAGAGAGTCTCATTTTGTTGTCACTTTCATATACTAGTGGGAATTTTTCATTATAGAACTTGGCCTGTATATTCTAATGATGGGCTTCCTCAAAATGCCCTAGGTCTTCATGAGCAAGCAAGTTGGATGCACACCCACTAGTTTCTTTGTTGAGCTTTCATACATTTATAGCTCTAGTGCATCCGTTGCATGGCAATCCCTACTCCTCATGTTGACATCAATGGATGGGCATCTCCATAGCCCGTTGATTAGCCTCGTTAACACGAGACTTTGTTCTTTTTTGTCTTCTCCACACAACCTCCATCATCATATTCTATTCCACCCATAGTGCTATATCCATGGCTCACGCTCATGTATTGCGTGAAAGTTGAAAAAAGTTTGAGATTACTGAAGTATGAAACAATTGCTTGGCTTGTCATCGGGGGTGTGCAAGATGAGAGCATTCTTGTGTGACTAAAATGGAGCATGACCAAACTATATGATTTTGTAGAGATAAACTTTCTTTAGCCATGTTATTTTGAGAAGACATGATTGCTTTGATTAGTATGCTTGAAGTATTACTATTTCTTATGTCAATATGAACTTTTATTTTGAATCATTTGGATCTGAACATTCATGCCACAATAAAGAAAATTACATTGAGAATTATGCTAGGTAGCATTCCAGATAATTTTTTTTGTTTTTATCATTTACCTACTCGAGGACGAGCAGGAATTAATCTTGGGGATGCTTGATACGTCTCCAACGTATCTATAATTTTTGATTGTTCCATGCTATTATATTACCTGTTTTGGATGTTTATGGGATTTACTTTACACTTTTATATCATTTTTGGGACTAACCTACTAACCGGAGGCCCAGCCCGAATTGGCTATTTTTTTGCCTATTTCAGTGTTTCGAAGAAAAGGAATATCAAACGGAGTCCAAACGGAATGAAACCTTCAGGAGCGATCTTTTTGGAACAAACGCAATCCAGGGGACTTGGAGTGGACGTTAAGCAACAAACGAGGCGGCCACGAGGGTGCCCGGCATGCCCCCCACCCTCGTGGGCCCCTCGAGCGTCAACTGACCTACTTCTTGCTCCTATATATATCCACGTACCCCAAAAACATCCAGGAGCACCACGAAAAACTATTTCCACCGCCGCAACCTTCTGTATCCATGAGATCCCATCTTGGAGCCTTCACCGGCGCTCTGCCGGAGGGGGAATCGACCATGGAGGGCCTCTTCATCATCTCCAAGGCCTCTCCAATGAGTTGTGAGTAGTTTACCACAGACCTTCGGGTCCATACTTATTAGCTAGATGGCTTCTTCTCTCTCTTTGGATCTCAATACAAAGTTCTCCTCGATCTTCTTGGAGATCTATTTGATGTAACTCTTTTTGCGGTGTGTTTCTTGAGATCCGATGAATTGTGGGTTTATGATCAAGATTATCTATGCGAAATATTTGAATCTTCTCTGAATTCTTTTATGTGTGATTGGTTATCTTTGCAAGTCTCTTGAATTATCAGTTTGGTTTGGCCTACTAGATTGATCTTTCTTGCAATGGGAGAAGTGCTTAGCTTTGGGTTCAATCTTGCGGTGTCCTTTCCCAGTGACAGCAGGGGCAGCAAGGCACGTATTGTATTGTTGCCATCAAGGATAAAAAGATGGGGTTTATATCATATTGCATGAGTTTATCCCTCTAGATCATGTCATCTTTCTTAATGCGTTACTCTGTTCTTATGAACTTAATACTCTAGATGCAGGCAGGAGTCGGTCGATGTGTGGAGTAAAAGTAGTAGATGCAGGCAGGAGTCGGTCTACTTGTCACAGACGTGATGCCTATATACATGATCATGCCTATATATTCTCATAACTATGCGCTTTTCTATCAATTGCTCGATAGTAATTTGTTCACCCACCGTAATACTTATGCTATCTTGAGAGAAGCCACTGGTGAAACCTATGGCCCCCGGGTCTATCTTTTATCATATAAGTTTTCCATTTATTTTTATTTTCATCTTTTATTTTCCAATCTATATTATAAAAATACCAAAAATATTTATCTTATCATATTATCTCAATCAGATCTCACTTTCGCAAGTTACCGTGAAGGGATTGACAACCCCTTTATCGTGCTGGTTGCGAGGTTCTTGTTTGTTTGTGTAGGTGCGTGGGACTTTTGAGGAGCCTCCTACTGGATTGATACCTTGGTTCTCAAAAACTAAGGGAAATACTGACGCTACTTTGCTGCATCACCCTCTCCTCTTCAAGGGAAAAACCAACGCATGCTCAAGAGGTAGCATCAAGCAGGACATCTTCAAGTGCAAGGGGATGGTCGAGCATGGACTCAATGCCAATCATCTGATGATCGTGGACTATCCCCGTGATCTCAAGGTGGATGGCAAGCCCATAAAGGACATCTTCTCCCTCTACAAGCAAATCAACTTCCTCCATAGCCAGATCCATGATCTTCAAACCCAAGTCTTTGAATATGAGGCCAGGTTTAAAGGTATGAGTTTGGCTGCTAGTTGCAGGGTCCGGGAGACTCACTCCTCCTATTATGATGGTGAGCCTCTGCCATGGGAACCCGAGCACAAGAAACCATCTACTTCATCACCACCACCTTCTTCATCACCACCAAAGGAAAACTGAGTATTGGGTATGGGCACTCCCCTTGGCTTTTGCCAAGCTTGGGGGAGGTGCCCCGATATCGTATCAATCCCCACTACCTGTTGCCTTTATTTTCTTAGTTTGATCGATGGTTATCTTTTGCTATTAGATGAATAAAAGTTTAGTTCGGCCCTTTCTTTGTGTGAGTTTGCTTAGTGATCAATCCTTGTAATCGTGTGCGAGATATAATAAAGTTTAGTTTGAGTTTTGCCTTCTTTACTTGTTTTCTGCAATAAAAAGAAAGGAAATAAAAGAAAAAGATCATATGCTAATCTTATGGTAATTTGATGACATTACACAAGGAAAAGTATAAGTAGAAAATTTTATTGTAGATTGACAAACATAGCATTGGTCAATGATGCAAGACATGAAAGAATTTATAAGGGAAGAGAAGATTCACATATAAATATACTATCATGGGAATCTTTTATGATTGTGAGCACCCATGAAAATATTATATGCCAAAATTGTTGACATTGGACAAGGAAGACAACTTAATGATTTATGTTTGTTCATATTCACATAGAAGTCATATTGTCATAGATCCTTCAACATGTGGTTCTTGCGCCTATCTTTGCTAACCAAAAATTCCGCACTAAGTAGAGATACTACTTGTGCATCCAAAACCCTTAAACCCTATCTTGTTTGAGATCCCACCATACCTACCTATGGATTGAGTAAGATCCTTCAAGTAAGTTGCCATCGGTGCAAAAAGGGCAATAAAAATTGCTTATAAAAGTGTAAGATCATTTAGTGTAAGGGAAAATCGAGCGCTGTACGAACTTGTGATGGTGAAGAATAAAAGAGACAGACTGCATAATAAAGGTTGCCATCACAAGGGGCAATATAACGTGACGTTCTCTTGCACTAAGGGGTTGAGCATACAAACAAAAAGCGCATGTCAACCGCTTCTTCCCTCTGCGAAGGGCCTATCTTTTACTTTCATGTATTTACTTTTATGCAAGAGTCAAAGTTTTTCTCTCTATTCCTTTTATTTTTCTCCTTTGGCAAGCATCATGTGGTGAGGAAAGATCTAGGCACATATGTCCAGTTGAACATGGGTAGCATGAGTTATTATTGGTGACATCACCCTTGAGGTGAGTGTGTTGGGAGGTGAAACTATAAGCCCCTATCTTTCTTTGTGTTCGGTTGAAACGTTTTGCTCATGTGTACGCGGTGAGTGTTAGCAATTATAGAAGACTAAATGATGGTTGAGTATGTGGACTTGCTTAAAGGCTCTGATACGTGACCCTTCCTGAAAAGACGATGAATTGTAGTTGCAAAGTTGACTGAGAACATAGTTTGTTGGCTTACAATAGAGTTTATGCTTTATACTTTAATGTTGTGATGAATTGTTACTTGTTCATGAGAAGTCTATGATAAAAGTTCTATAATATAAGTTTTATATTGAAGTTTGTTGCTGTTATAATAAGTCACATGATGCTGCTATGTTCGTATTTTTGTTTTTATCGACACCTCTCTCTCTCTAAGCATGTGGACATGTGTTTCAATTTCGGTTTTTCGCTTGAGGACAAGCGAGGTCTAAGCTTGGGGGAGTTGATACGTCAATTTTGCATCATGTTTTCCTACTATTATTTATGTTGTTTTATTGTATAATAATGCTTTTTCGAGTAATTCTAATGCCTTTTCTCTCATAATATGCAAGGTATGCACCAAGGGGGAGAATTCTGGCAGCTGGAAATCTGGACCTGAAAAATCTACGCCAAGCTACCTATTCCGCACAACTCCAAATGAGCTAAAACTCCCCGAGGATTTTATATGGAATATTTAAGGAATATTGGAGCAAATAAGTACCAGAGGAGGGCCACCATGTGGGAACAACCCACCTGGGTGCGCCAGGAGGCCCAGGCGCGCCCTGGTGGGTGCTGCCCTCCTCGGCCCACCTCCGGTGCCCATATTCTGGTATATAAGTCAGTTTGACCTAGGAAAAAATAAGGGGAGGACATTCGGGATGAAGCGCCGCCGCCTCGAGGCGGAACTTGGGCAGGAGCACTTTTGCCCTCCGGTGAAGCGATTCCGCCAGGGGAACTTCCCTCCCGGAGGGGGAAATCATCGTCATCATCATCACCAACAACTCTCCCATCTTGGGGAGGGTTATCTTCATCAACATCTTCACAACACCAACTCCTCTCAATCCCTAGTTCATCTCTTGTGTTCAATCTTTGTATCAAAACTATAGATTGGTGTTCGCGGGTGACTAGTAGTGTTGATTACATCTTGTAGTTGATTACTATATGGTTATTTGGTGGAATATTATATGTTTAGATCCATTATGCTATTCAATACCCCTCTGATCTTGAGCATGTTTATCATTTGTGAGTAGTTACTTTCGTTCTTGAGGCCATGGGAGAAATCATGTTGCAAGTAATCATGTGAACTTGATATGTGTTCGATATTTTGATGGTATGTATGTTGCCATTCTCTTAGTGGTGTCATGTGAACATCGACTACATGACACTTCACCATATTTTGGCCTAAGGGAATGCATTGTGGAGTAGTTATTAGATGGTGGGTTGCGAGAGTGACAGAAGCTTAAACCCCAGTTTATGCGCTATTCCGTAAGGGACCGATTGTATCCAAAAGTTTAATGATATGGTTCGAATTTATTCTTAATACTTTTCTCATAGTTGTGGATACTTGCGAGAGGGTTAATCATAAGTAGGAGGTTTGTTCAAGTAAGAACAACACCTAAGCACCGGTCCACCCACATATCAAATTATCAAAGTACCGACCACGAATTAAGCCAACACGATGAAAGTGACTAGATTAAATTCCCGTGTACCCTCAAGAACACTTTGTTTATCATAAGAACCCGTTTTGCCTGTCCTTTGCCTCAAAAGGATTGGGCTACCTTGCTGAACTTTTGTTACTACTATTGCTACCTCTTGAGCTTGCGTTTGTTTTTCCCTTAAAGGGGAAAGGGTGATGCAGCAAAGTAGCATAAGTATTTCCCTCAGTTTTGAGAACCAAGGTATCAATCCAGTAGGAGACAACACACAAGTCACCTAGTACCTGCACAAACAATCAAGAACCTTGCAACCAGTGCGATAAAGGGGTTGTCAATACCTTTGTTGGGTGGTTGGTGCGACATATGCCAAAGGATGACTAATCATTGTGGGAGCTAGTAAGACGTTGCCGGTGCCTGGAAACGGGATGAGGCGAAGAAATGCACGCCGGCGAATCTTACCCAGGTTCGGGGCTCTCCTAGGAGATAACACCCCTTGTCTTGCTCTGCGGGGTCTCCGCATGATCCCTAAATCAACAAGTAGCTACAAGTTGCTCCTTGAGCTGTTCGGCTAGAGGAGGAAGAAGGGCAAGGCTAGCTCTACTCCTCTCTCTATGTGAATGTGGGAAACTCTAAGAGATCAACCCTTTGTATGGGTACCCTAGGGGGTTTATATAGGCCTACCCCCAGGGGTACAATGGTAATCTGGCTGGGTGTAGGCCCGGGCCGTCAGTGTGTGTGGTGGCCGGCTTCTCCGCCGGCCGCTGGGCGTGTCGACTGGTGGGTCCCGCCGGTTGCTGAGCTCTAGGCCAACAGGCTGGGCACACCGCCTGTGGGCCCTATTGGCTGCTCATTACTGTAGCCTTGCCCCTGATGACGATGGCTTGGTTGGGGAGGGCATGGCTACAGTGCCGCCGCCTGGCGGGCATTCACTGTAGCCGGACCCCGTCGTATCTGGTTAATGATGCACAAACTTCCAGGGGAGGGGTGGGCCGGCTATTGGGAGCCGGCCTCCCCCCTATGCCGACTGGCCTGGTCATGCCGCCTTCTGGTATCTTACTGCAAGTAGGGCCCGCCGCCTGCGGGCCGTACCGACAGCCCGTCGTGGGAGCATGGCTGCTCTACCATGGATGATGTCATAGTCAACGTGGCAACATCGCCGTGTCGGGCGAGGGATGGCTGCCCGGTACGTTGCACTGTGGCCATGCTCGCTCCGAGATTCAGGGGTTGCAGGCTGCATTGTAGCTACATCCCATCTTGTCGCCGTTATGTGGGTGCAAACTTTGAGGGTGCATGGGTGGGCCGCCTGCTAGGAGTCGACCACTCTGATGGTCGCCTGCTAGGAGTGGGCCCACATGGGGACCGCTCATTGAGCCTCGCCGCCTTCCAGCAGCCGGCCGCTTGGACCAGTCGGCCACGGGAAGGCGGCCCTTTGATCCATCTCCAACGTATCTATTATTTTTTATTGTTCCATGCTACTATATTATCCATCTAGGATGTTTTATATGCATTTATATGCTATTTTATATGATTTTTGGGACTAACCTATTAACCTAGAGCCCAGTGCCAGTTTCTGTTTTCCCTTGTTTTTGAGTTTTACAAAAAGGAATACCAAACGTGTCGGATTTAGGGTTCCGTCAAAACCCTTGAGGTTTAAACACTGGGATGCGCACGAAGATTTCCCCCTACCGAATCTCTCCCTCAGCCTCGCCGCAATCTCTAAGCTTAGCTCGATGAACTCACAACACAAGAGACACAAGGTTTATACTGGTTCGGGCCACCGTTGTGGTGTAATACCCTACTCCAATGTGGTGGTGGTGGATTGCCTCTTGGGCTGATGATGAACAGTACAAGGGAAGAACAACCTCCTGAGGAGAGGTGTTCTTGTGCTTGGTGGATGTGTGTGGGTGAGGATTGCTCAAGATGAGTGGGGGTCGAGACGAGTTCCCCATCCATTCTCGATCTGTACCCTTCCTACTGTGGTGGCTAGTCCTATTTATAGAGGCCCTGGTCCTCTCCCCAAATATTGAGTGGGAAGGGATCCAACGACGGCCAATTTGAAAGGGGATAACTAGTACAAGCCATCCTGACTAAAGGTGGTCTTCGCCTGCCAAAGGCGCTGGTGGTGACGCCGTCTTGGGCTCCACAATGACCTCCGTCCTACCATCCTACTGGTCTTGGTCTTGTTGCACCGATATGGAAACCTTTGCCTGATGCCTCGGTACTCCACGCCTGTGCTTGCCCCCTTAGCACCAAAGGGGAAACGAGGACACTGCGCGCACTGGCGCCCGCCTGACACCCGCCTGGCCTTGGTCGTCACGGCTTGCGTCACGGGAACCTCACGAGGTACCCCTTGCCTTGATCTCTCCACCACCTCGCGAGCCTGCCTGGTGAGGCCGCTCCTGAGGAGGCCTTGTGTCATCCGCCTCGCGAGGGTCTTGAGTGTTTTGCTGACAAAGACCGACCATACTGGGCCGCTAGTGGAGCCACGCCATGGGCCGCAGGCAGGCAAGTCTGGGGACCCCCATTCCCAGAACACAGACAGTAGCCCCCGGGCCCAAGGCGCACTCAGACTTGGCTTAGCGGTGAAGCCAAAGGGCAAGTGCGGAGTGCCGCGGGCCCCAACAGCCTGCGGCCTTGGTCGACGTGTGGCGACTGATTGGACATGGGCGTCTCTGCTTCCCCATGTTGCCTCGACAACTGCCCGACTTGATGAGTCCCTGCTGCATGCAAAAAGGGTTATCATTGCCTGTGATCGTGGAGGTTGAGGGTTGGCCTCCCTTGGGCTATAAATGAGAAGGGGTGAAATCCCTCGTCGCCCATCTCTTCCTGCTCTGCCTGCTTCTTCTTTCCTACGAGGAATCGAGAAACACCCCACGGGGGCGTGTAAAGGGTCTGCGATGTCTTTTGTTCATGTTATCCTTATTATGAAATCATGCGAGTGCTTGTCCTGTCCCAGCTTGGTTCCCCCTTTCTAACCTCGCAATGACTTGGCGCTCTACGCTGACTGGTCCCGGTCCCTAGGCAGGCTGCAGCCGTCGCTGGTATGCCAGGTCGCGATGCCGTGGTCAAGGCCAGGAGGTGAGTGGCCCGAGGTCTAGTAAGAGCCCCTGAGATGCGATGCTCAGGAGGTCCCCTTTAGCACGCAAGCAACCGTCGAGAGGTAAGAAAGGAAGGCAACGTTGCTGCCACGGGGCAGCATCAAGTGAGAATTTCGCGTCGTAACGATTAGTTGTTCCAAGCGCGAAACTTATCTCAGTAATCTGGAGTCGTTCCCTTGCGTTGCGCCAGACTTGTGCGTCGGCAGCCGTGGCGCAGCTATGTTAGGCCTATGCGAGCCTCCCCCTTCTTCCCTGCACTCTCCTTCGTGCTCTACGTCCTCAGGTCCCAGCCCTCGAGCGAGCTCAACCACCGTTGGTATGCCATGTCGCGATGCCGTGGTCAAGGCCAGGGGGTGAGGGCTGGAGAGCCAGTAAGAGATCCCGAGTCGGGATGCTCAGGAGCCACTCTTTTAACGCGCAAGCGGATCACATGGGAAAGAGAGGGAGCTCGTGGTGCCGCCTACTGTAGACCTCAGGAGGTTTCTGCAAATCGGCACGAGAAAGGCACGGGTTGCCATAATGATTGCTGGCCGACCACTGGTTGCTCCGAGAGAAGGGTGAGGGCACTGAGGGCTTGGTGAGGTGACACGTGCGGGGCATGTCGTGGGCTAGGGCTCGACCACTCAGATTTGTCGGCGTTGCAGGGACGGACTCGTGTGCAAGCGCCGTGCCAGCGCGAGCGGCTCCCATGGTAGGTGGCAATCGAGCAGGTGATAATCACAGGTAGATTAGGCATGAAAGGAAAATCAGCTTAGGTAAATGCAGAATGGGTACATGCCACTGGGTCAGACCCAAGCGGCTTGGGGATGATGCAGCCCGAGGGGCGCCCCAAGCAAGGTAAGCCAAAGACATAAAAAGAGATACATACCGCAGGGGCAGACCCACGCGGCCTGGGAATGATGCAGCCCTGAGGGCGCTCCCAGCTAAAATGAACTCGGGAGATGTCACCCGGTTCCGTTGTAGAGGGGGTGTTGGGGCAGCTGAAGGTGCGCGGTGAAGGGACCGACCCTCACGAGCCACCGAGGCCCTAAGCCTCAGGGGGCTCTGGGGGTCCAGGAGGTTCCTTGAGGACCGTCTCCATCTCTTCTAGGATCGCGTGGTGCCTGGATTCCTGAGCCGCCAGGATGCTCTGCAGGTGACACTAGTAGGTGGCAGCCACGTTCGGTAGGCCGAAAGGCATGCGAAAGTAGTTGTGCAGCGGACCCTCGCAGCGTCCCATGCGCGAAGGCCAGAAGCGCTCCTGAGATGCGGCTCGGTTGAGCCCTGGGACGTCAATGCAGACGCACAACCCACCATCCTCGCCTAGATGGGGAGCCACGCCAGGCGAGCGGCGGTGCCACACACGGCCCTTGCTTCCTGATGCTCCTGAGTGGTCTTGGCAATGAACTCCTGAACGTTGGGCTTTCCACGCCCTGTGTCTTCCTAAGGGAAATGTGTCGCGAAGCACACCTCCAAGTGGTGCCCGAGCGCCTCCCTCATGATGTTGGCGTGGTCCGAGGCTCTCCAGAAGAGAGCCCCCGAGCCCTGCCCGAGAAGGGCGCCGGGCGCGCCTTCCTATGTGATGGAAGGAGGCGCCGCGGGGACGGGCACTGATCCTGACGCGGCACCACCCGAGGTGCCGACCTCGTGAGGCCCTGTGCGGAGCGGTAGCTTCTTCTTCTTGGGGATGGCCTCAGGAGGGTTCTTGCCCTTGCTGTCCGGGTTCTCGATTGTTGTGGCTTGGAAGGCACGCTCGAGGGAGCACACCGCATCTCTCTCTTCGCAGGGGACCGTGATGATTCCGCCGCTTCCTGGCATCTTGAGGACGTTGTGGCCGTGGTGGGTCACTGCCATGAACTTGGCCTTGGCTGGATACCCGAGGATGGCATTGTACGACATGTGAATGTTGGTGATGTCGAAGTCGATGAGCTCGGTGCGGTAGTTGTTGCGCTGTCCGAAGGTGACAGGGAGGCGGACCTGCCCTATCGGGGTGGTGGAACCGTCGGTAACTCCTGAGAAAGGCTTGGTGGGTTGGAGCTGATCTTATGGCACTTGAAGGTTGTCGAACATCTCGACGTACAAGACACTAAGCCCTGCGCCGCCATCGATGAGGGTCTTGGTGACTCGCACGTTGCTGATGACGGGTGAACAGAGCATCAGGAGAATGCCAGGAGTATCCACGCACTTGAGTTGATCTGCCGAGCTGAAGGTGATGGCGCACTTGGACCACCTGAGCGGGCTCGTGGCCTCGAGCCTGGGGAGGGCTGCGTTCACCTCATGAGCAAACTGCTTGAAGATACGCTGAGAGGCTGGGGCCTGAGCTCCGCCCAAGATGCAAGCGATAGCACGTGGCTCCTGGAAGCCCCCAGCCCCCTCGTCCTGATGATGGTCGTCATTCCTTCTTGGCAGTGGCGGTAGTGGAGGAAGGCCTGCGTTACCCTGGGGGCGGTCCTCGTGAGGATGATCCCTCCAGGCGTCCTCGTGAGGCTGGTCCTGCCAGCGATCCTCACGAGGTCAGTCACACCACTCCTGGCGAGGGCCACGGTCGTCCCATCGTCCTCCGCCATGTCCTCCTCCTCGACAGTAGCCCCGGTCATTGCGCTCGGGGCGTAGACTTAAGCGTCCTTCTCGAATGGCCCTAAGCTCCTAGAAATCGTTGGTGTTGTGGTGTGGAGGTTGTGGTAGGCGCAGAACGGTCGGCTGCCCTTGGACGACTCCAACTGGTGCCTACCGCGCTTTGTGTCTGGTTCCGTCGCGAGCACGGCCACTCCCTTGCGCTTCACGTCCTTGGCCTTGGTCTTCTTTTCTTCCGGGTCGGCAACTGGGAGCTCGAGGAGGGAGAGGCATCCCTCCTCAGCTCTTGCGCACTTGGTCGCCAGGTTGAACAGCTCCAGGAATGTGCACAACTCCTCGTGGATGGCGAGCTCCTCCTTCATCTTGACGTCACGGACGCCATCAGAGAACGCCGAGATGATGGCCTCGTCCGTCACCTTGGGGATCTTGAGGTGGACGCTATTGAAGCGTTGGATGTATTTCTACAAGGTCTCCTCGGGCTGCTGCCTGATGCGGCACAGGTCACCCGCCGCCGGGGGGTGGTCGCGAGTGCCCTGGAAGTTGGCGATGAAGCGGCTGCACATCTCGTCCCTGGAGGAGATCGAGCCGGGAGGCAGGTTCAGGAGCCACGAGCGGGCACAGTCCTTGAGTGCCATAGGAAACAAATTCGCCATGACTTTCTCGTCGCCGTTGGCCGCCTCGATGCCTAGCTCATAGAGCTGCAAGAACTCCGCGGGGTCGAGGGTGCCGTCATACCGAGGAGGCAGGTCCTGCTTGAACTTGCCCAGCCAGGCGACGCTACGCAACTCGGGGGTGAAGGCGGGGCAACCTACTGTGGTCACCGGGGCCCTTTGCTGACGCAGAGCTTGCTCTTGATGGTACCAGCGTACCGCTGCCATAGGCAGTACGCAGTCTTGTCGTGCCAGTGCAGGGAGCACGGGGGCGCCTTCTTGAGGCCGAGGGATTTCTTGACAGCTTCCTTCTTCTCACACGGGCGCCAGACACGGTGGGTCACGCCCAGGGGCCGGGCACCTTGGCACCAGGGCACCGTCTTGAGGCAGTGGTGGAGGTGCTCCATGAGCTGCATCGCCCGTACCTGGCGGAGGGAGAGGCAATGAGAGGGACGGCGCGGGAGAGCCCCCTGTGGCACTGACGAGCTCGGTGATGCAAGCGAGCCATTCCTCATAGAGGTCGTCGACGGGGCGGTAACACAGGATCTCACAGGCCATAAGCAGCACGGCCTGCACGTCCGTGGGGGCGGGACGAGCGTGGGATGATGAACTGGCCGGGGTCAGCGACGGAGTGGCGGTGCGGCCGTCCCGCCACACCGAGGGGTGCAGCGAGGATGCTTGCTGCTCATCCCCGCTGGGCCGGTGGCGGCAAGCGACGGAGAACGACGGGGAGGTCCGTCGACAGGAGCCGTCTGGGCGATGCGCGAGGCGAGAGCGGTCCGGCACTCAGCGCGGGCTCGGCGAGCGTCGGACATGGATCAGATGAAGCACGGGACACGGATCAGCAGAAGGAAGACTTCGGTGCACCCCTACCTGGCGTGCCAAATGTCGGATTTAGGGTTCCGGCAGAACCCTTGAGGTTCAAACACTGGGGTGCGCACGAAGATTTCCCCCTACCGAATCTCGAGCCTTGCCGCGATCTCGAAGCTTAGCTTGATGAACTCACAACACAAGAGACACAAGGTTTATACTGGTTCGGGCCACCATTATGGTGTAATACCCTACTCCAGTGTGGTGGTGGTGGATTGCCTCTTGGGATGATGATGAACAGTACAAGGGAAGAACAACCTCCTGAGGAGAGGTGTTCTTGTGCTTGGTGGATGTGTGTGGGTGAGGATTGCTCAAGATGAGTGGGGGTCGAGACGAGTTCCCCATCCGTTCTCGATCTGTCCCCCTCCTACTGTGGTGGCTAGTCCTATTTATAGAGGCCCTAGTCCTCTCCTGAAATATTAAGTGGGAAGGGATCCAACAATGGCCAATTTGAAAGGGGACAACTAGTACAAGCTATCCTGACTAAAGGTGGTCTTCGCCTGTCAAAGGCGCTAGTGGTGACACGGTCTTGGGCTCCACGATGACCTCCGTCCTGCCATCCTTCCGGTCTTGGTCTTGTTGCATTGATATGGAAACCTTTGCCTGATGCCTCGGTACTCCGTGCCTGTGCTTGCCCCCTTAGCACCAAAGGGGAAACGAGGACACTGCGCATGGTGGCACCCACCTGACGCCTGCCTAGCCTTGGTCGTCACGGCTTGGGTCACGGGAACCTCACGAGGTACCCCTTCCCTTGATCTCTCCGCCCCCTCGCGAGCCTGCCTGGTGAGGCCGCTCCTGAGGAGGCCTTGTATCGTCCGCCTCGTGAGGCTTGGCCCATCGCGAGGGTCTTGAGGTTTTGGCTGACGAAGACTGCCCATACTGGGCCGCTGGTGGAGCCAAGCCGTGGGCCGCAGGCAGGCAAGTCTGGGGACCCCCGTTCCCAGAACACCGACAAAACGGAGTCCAATTGACATGCCAATTTTTGATGATTTTTTATGGACCAAAAGAAGCCCCTAGAGTAAAAGAGTTGGGCCAAAAGTGTCCCAGGCAGCCCACGAGGGTGGGGGGCGCGCCCACCCCCCTGGGCACGCCCCTATCTCGTGGACGGCCCGGAGACCCCCCTGACGTGAGACTTACACCAAAAATTCCTATAAATACAGAAACCTCCAGAAAATAACCTAGATGGGGAGTTCCGCTGCCGCAAGCCTCTATAGCCACCAAAAACCAATCGAGACCCTGTTCCGGCACCCTGCCGGAGGGGGGATCCCTCACCGGTGGCCATCTTCATCATCCCGATGCTCTCCATGACGAGGAGGGAGTAGTTCACGCTCGGGGCTGAGGGTATGTACCAGTAGCTATGTGTTTGATATCTCTCTCTCTCTCTCTCTCTCTCTCTCTCTCTCTCTCTCTCTCTTGTGTTCTTGATTCGGCACGATCTAGATGTATCGCGAGCTTTGCTATTATAGTTGGACCTTATGATGTTTCTCCCCCTCTACTCTCTTGTAATGGATTGAGTTTTCCCTTTGAAGTTATCTTATTGGATTGAGTCTTTAAGGATTTGAGAGCACCTGATGTATGTCTTGCATGTGCTTATCTGTGGTGATAATGGGATATTCACGTGATCTACTTGATGTACATTTTGGTGATCAACTTGCGGGTTCAGTGACCTTGTGAACTTATGCATAGGGGTTGGCACATGTTTTCGTCTTGACTCTCCGGTAGAAACTTTGGTGCACTCTTTGACGTACTTTGTGTTGGTTTGAATATATGAATCTGAGGTTGTGTGATGCATATCACATAATCATACCCACGGATACTTGAGGTGACATTTGAGTATCTAGGTGACATTAGGGTTTTGGTTTATTTGTGTCTTAAGGTGTTATTCTAGTACGAACTCTATGATAGATCGAATGGAAAGAATAGCTTCATGTTATTTCACTACGAACTCTTGAATAGATCGATCAGAAAGAATAACTTTGAGGTGGTTTCGTACCCTACAATAATCTCTTCGTTTGTTCTCCGCTATTAGTGACTTTGGAGTGACTCTTTGTTGCTTGTTGAGGGATTGTTTGTGACGCCCCCGATTCAATCGTACACTAATCATGCACGCAAATGTGTACGATCAAGATCAGGGACTCACGGGAAGATATCACAACACAACTCTACAAATAAAATAAGTCATACAAGCATCATAATATAAGCCAGGGGCCTCGAGGGCTCGAATACAAGTGCTCGATCATAGACGAGTCAGCGGAAGCAACAATATCTGAGTACAGACATAAGTTAAACAAGTTGCCATAAGATGGCTAGCACAAACTGGGATACAGATCGAAAGAGGCGCAGGCCTCCTGCCTGGGATCCTCCTAACTACTCCTGGTCGTCGTCGTCAGCCTGCACGTAGTAGTAGGCACCTCCAATGTAGTAGTCGTCATCGACGCTGGCTCCTGGCTCCTGGACTCCAGCATCTGGTTGCGACAACCAGAAAGAAAGGAAAGGGGAAAAAGGGGGGAGAAAGCAACCGTGAGTACTCATCCAAAGTAGTCGCAAGCAAGGAACTACACTACATATGCATGGGTATATGTGTAAGGAGGCCATATCAGTGGACTGAACTGCAGAATGCCAGAATAAGAGGGGGATAGCTAATCCTGTCGAAGACTACGCTTCTGGCAGCCTCCGTCTTGCAGCATGTAGAAGAGAGTAGATTGAAGTACTCCAAGTAGCATCTCCAAGTAGCATATCCAGGTAGCATCTCCAAGCGCATCTCCAGTCGCATCGCATAGCATAATCCTACCCGGCGATCCTCTCCTCGTCGCCCTGTAGAAAAGTGATCACCGGGTTGTCTGTGGAACTTGGAAGGGTGTGTTTTATTAAGTATCCGGTTCTAGTTGTCATAAGGTCAAGGTACAACTCCAAGTCGTCCTATTACCGAAGATCACGGCTATTCGAATAGATTAACTTCCCTGCAGGGGTGCACCACATAGCCCAACACGCTCGATCCCATTTGGCCGGACACACTTTCCTGGGTCATGCCCGGCCTCGGAAGATCAACACGTCGCAGCCCCACCTAGGCAAAACAGAGAGGCCAGCACGCCGGTCTAAACCTAAGCGCACAGGGGTCTGGGCCCATCGCCCATAGCACACCTGCACGTTGCGAGGGCGGCCAGAAGCAGAACTAGCCCCCTTAATACAAGAGCAGGCTTACGTTCCAATCCGGCGCGCGCCGCTCCGTCGCTGACGTCTGAAGTGCTTCGGCTGATACCACGACGTCGGGATACCCATAACTACTCCCGCGTAGATGGTTAGTGCGTATAGGCTCGTAGCCGACTCAGATCAAATACCAAGATCTCGTTAAGCGTGTTAAGTATCCGCGAATGCCGAACAGGGCCAGGCCCACCTGTCTCCTAGGTGGTCTCAACCTGCCCTGCCGCTCTGCCACAAAGTAACAGTCGGGGGCCGTCGGGAACCCAGGCCCACCTCTACCGGGATGGAGCCACCTGTCCTTTCAGCCCCCTCATCAGAATCACTTGCGGATACTCATCGAGCTGACCCGACTTTAGTCACCATCTGTATAGTATGTATGTATGTATAGTATATACCCGTGATCACCTCCCGAGTGATCACGACCCAATAGTATAGCGAGGCAGACTGACAAGAATGTAGGGCCAATGATGATAAACTAGCATCCTATACTAAGCATTTAGGATTGCAAGTAAGGTATCAATGACTGTAGCAACAATGACAGGCTATGCATCAGAATAGGATTAACGGAAAGTGGTAACATGCTACACTACTCTAATGCAAGCAGTATAGAGTAGAATAGGCGATATCTGGTGATCAAGGGGGGGGGCTTGCCTGGTTGCTCTGGCAAGAGAGAGGGGTCGTCAACTCCGTAGTCGAACTGGTCAGCAGCAGCGTCGGTCTCGTAGTCTACCGGAGAGAAGAGGGGGAAGAAATAATGAATACAGAGCAAACAAAGCACCACAAAATATATCAAGGCAATACGCGGTGTTCGGTGTGCCCTAACGCGGTAGTAGGCGATACCGGTGAAGGGGGAAAACCCCCGGGAAAGTATTCCCGGTGTTTCGTGTTTTCGGGCAGAGGAGCCGGAGGGGGAAAGTTGCGGGTTTGATAGGTTAGGGGTGTGTGGCGGACGAACGGGCTACGTATCCGGGTTCGTCTCGTCGTTCTGAGCAACTTTCATGTACAAAGTATTTTCGTCCGTGTTACGGTTTATTTTATATTCATTTTTAAAGATTTAATCAACTTATAAATTATTATTATTAATTTAATCCGAAAATGGCATTACTGCATCAGCATGACGTCAGCATGACATCATCAGTCAACAGAGGTGTTGACTGGGTCAAGCTGACATGTGGGTCCCGCATGTCATTGACTGTTTCAATTAATTAAGTTAATTAGTTAATTAGGTTAATTAATCTTAATTAGTTACTTTAAACAGAATTAGTTAAGTTAATTATTTAGTTAATTAACTAATTAGTTAATTAACTTTTTAGTAATTAATTACTTATTATATATTTTTTATTATTTTATTTTCTTTTATTTTTTTTAATTCTCTTTTTTTTTAACAAAACGTTCTGGGGCTGGGGCCCGTTTGTCATAGGCCCTTGGGGCGTTAGTGGGTTCGGACGCTAGCGGGTGCTAGCGAATGCTGGGCATGGCACCGCCCGAGCGGGCGCATGCCCAGGGGGGCGCGGGTCGGCAGACCCGGCAGGTCGCCAAGGCAAGGGGGCAGTGGCCACGGCCAGGCCGGTCGCCTGAGGCAGCAGCGGCGAGGACGGGCGGTGGAGGCAGCGGCGGTGGCCGGAGACGGCGCAGCAACGGCTGCAACCCTGCGGGAGCCGCGACAGTGGCCGAGGGGTGGCTTGGCCGGAGCAACAGGGGGCAGCGTCGGGGAAGCAGGTGGTCGATGTGGTGGACGGCGCGCACGCAAACAGGGGCGGCCAGGCGGAAGTGGTGGCCGAGTGCGGCCATGGCGGGCGCCGCCCGCAGTGTCAGTAGTGCGCGGTGAGCGCGGACGGGACGAGGGAACAACGGGTCAGCGCGGCGACGGGCGCGACCGAGCGGCCGAGCGTGCGCACTGGGCGGCCAGGACGCGTGGGAGGGG